>NW_026622875.1:32856136-33179318 GCF_023065955.2 Ursus arctos
TCCCATTTCTAAATTGGGTTATTTGCCCTTTGATTTTTGAGTTGTGAGAGTACTTTATATATTCTCGATACAAGTTCCTTATCAGATATACAGTTGGCAAATATTGTCTCCCATTCCCTGAATTGTCTTTTCTTGGCAGTGTCCTTTAAAGTAACAAACTTTTAAATTTTGACCAAATCCTATTTACCTGTTTTTTTTCCTTTTATCATTTGTGCTTTTAATGTCATATCTAAGAAAACAGTGCCAAATCCAGGGTCCAAAGATTTACTCCTGTGTTTCTAATAGTTTTATAGTTTTGCTCCTACATTAAGGTCTTTGATCTTTTTTTTTTAAAAACGATTTTATTTATTATTTATTTGAGAGAGAGAGAGTGAGTGAGCACAAGCGGGTAGACTGAGAGGGAGAAACAGGATCCTGGCTGAGCAGGGAGCCACATGCGGAGCTTGATTCCAGGGCCCTGTGAACATGACCTAAGCTGAAGGCAGACGCTTAATTGACTGAGCCACCCAGGCACACCGGTCTTTGATCCATTTTTGAGGGAATTTTTGTATACGGTGGAAGTTAAGGTCTGACTTTATTTTTTGCTTGTGGATATCCAGTTATCACGGCACCATTTGCTGAATGATGGGTTTTGAATAAAGATACAATAATGTATCCTATTCCTTAAGTAGGAATAAGATAGTCTGTGTTCTGGTGAGGGAGGATCTCTAAAAGGAGAGGTAGTTAGTAATCCTGTCAAGTGAAACAGAGAATGAGCTCCCATAAAGAGGCTCTAGATTCAGCAGTCAGGTTATTATTGGCAAGTTTTGAGGTAAATCTCAATAATTGTTCAATGTAATGGTTAGTTTTATGCATCAATTTGGCTAAGTTACGGTATCCAGTTATTCAATTAAACATGTATCTAAGTGTTGCTCTGAACATATTTTGTACTTATACACTCAGTTGATTTTAAGTAAAGGAGAATATCTTTGATAATCTGGGTGGTCCTCATATCAATCAGTTGAAAGACCTCAGGAAAAAACTAAGGTTTCCCTAAAGAAGAAATCCAGCCTGCCAGTTTACTCTATGTGTTTTGGACTCACCAGCCCTATAGCTACAGAAGTCAATGTCTTGAAATCTCTCTCTTTGTCTTCATATATACATATTATATAATATTTTATATCATATTTATATAACACCTGCCTCTGTATGTGTTGCATATTATGTATATTGTATTATTATATATCCTACTATATAATAAGATACATGTTATTTAATATAATTATACATTAATATAATATATTATGAATATATAATTCATATATTACTAATCCTATAATTTGTATATTAATATATATGTATTTAATTTGCATATATTAGCATATATTACATTATATATATTCTCTCTGTATGTATCACCTACTGGTTCTATTTCTCTGCTAGAACCCTAGACTGATATGGTAGGAGAGCCCAGGGGGAATTGAGTGAGGGAAATGAGGCTGATGTACAGAAACTCCATTAAGAAGTTTGCAAATAAAATAGAGGGGAGAACAGAGGACAGAAAATAAAGTATTTTTGAGAAAGATGAATATTTGAGAGAGAGAAGTGTTCTCAACCAGTTGAATCTATAATGTAATTCTTTTTTATATTTATTAAGGTTTTTTTTTTTTACCATAAATAGCTCTAACATTTTAATCTCTCTCTCTTCTTTTTGTAATATTGCACTCAACCAGTTTAACTGTATAATCTGATGGCATAATTTTTAAGGTTATCCCATTAAAAAGCTATTTATTTCATTGAATGCCAGCCACTGTAGTTGCATGCTTAATAACAAATAATTATTGGGGTGCCTGGGTAGCTCAGTCATAGGTATTCAGCTGTTAATCTCAGCAGGTCTTAATCTCAGGGTCATGAGTTCAGGCCCTGTGTTGGGCTCCATGCTGGCTGTGGAGCCTACAAAAACAAACAAATAGACAACAACAACAACAATGAAAACCCAAGTAATTATCAATCAGCTCTATAACATTTTCCTTATAAATTCCTTCTTTTTTCATGTTGGCTGACATCATAGAGCAAAATCATGAAACAGTCTTCATAGGGGAGAATTATGAAAACAAAAACTAAAAATTATAACTTGGTAGCCATGAAGTCATGGCTATCATGGAATCAATCATAGACATGATTATGAAGGTCACTGGAAAAAAGTGGAATGTATTTTTTATAAAATTTAAGAAAAAAACAATTGATCTTATTTGATAAATGCCAGAGATATAGAGATTTTAATGTCCTATCTAAATCAACAAAATGATATAGTCTTTTAACTTACACATTACAAGTATAAATTCACATTCTAAAATTCATTCTTTAAAGAAAAAAAATAAAAGACTTGGTTTACTTTGGTGCAGAGCTGGACATAGTATTTTACAAACAAGCTGGCATATGTTGACATCATTTGACTATATACCTTCTAGCTCCTATTACACTCCTACTGATTGCATCCTAGGACCACGCTGGCTTTGAAAAAAAAAACACTATTTTGATAAGTGTCAGGTTTACTGGGCTACTAGAAACATGTAGTTAATAAACCATGGAAACTGCTGAGTATTGTCATATAGTTTTGTTCCAGAAGAACTCCATGAAGTTAATATACGAGCATACAATCTTTGTTTTCTTGAGCCCAGTGACTTCCAACATTTTTGATAGCTTACATATTATTATGTCATGCTCAATTGTTAATATGATAACATTTGTCAGAGAACACTATTGTAACTGGTTACTTAGGGTATATCTAAAGTGTACTTTTCTTAATGATTTTCAGTAGTTATCCTTGGGGAGAATAGGAAAAACAGAGGTTACCTATGGAAGAAGCTTTTTAGAAGGGCTGACTTCCATTGTCATGGTTAGATTAAATGAATTTAGCAGACTTAAATCTTGTTACTGCTTGATATGTTTTAATTGTGACAATTTCTATGAAAATAACTAATACAAGCTAAGCCACAAAATTATATTGAAATATAATTTTTAAAATTTTTCAACAGAAAAGGTAGAGATTATGAAGTTCTTCATGGCAGGGACTCTAGTCTATGTATCTTTTTATTGCCACCAGTAGTATAGGAATTGGTACAGAGTAGGCATTCAAAAATGTTTGATGAATAGAATAACAAATAAATTAATTAGTTGAAATAATTGGCCAAAGAATATCCTTATGATCTAACAGTGGCTCTAATAAATAGTTTTTAATCAGGTGATAGGTTGATATGAAGTCTGGCTTTCAAGTATATAACTGAATGCTTGACTCAGAGGCTGGATTAAAATTAAATCTGATGGAAAATTAGAGACCTGTTCTGAAATAGTAACTCATTTGTGGAGGTATTTGAGAGTTGAGTGACTAAAGGAAAGAAAGCTCAATGGCTCCATCTAGTCATCTTCCTTACAGCAAAATATAGGGAGATTTAATAAATGTGTGTGCTGTTTTCTCATGAGAAAAATCGTATTTCTGTTGTTTGACAGACCGAACATTGTGGTCAACTCTTTCTGACTTTGCAGGGAGTAGATTTGTTATGGATATATTCTGGTTTCCTATAAAAACATCTTACTTTCATCAATCACCCTTTCTGCCACTATTACCTGTGTCTTCAATTCCAGCTCCAGAAATGGGTAGTCCACTGTAGGTTTTACTAGATTTTACAGAAGACATTAAAGACTTGGAGAGCTAATCTTGTCAGTGTTTCATTTGGCACCTTTATTTAAGCAAAGTATTGCATGCAGTTTTCTAATGGTTAGTCACAGCAGGTCTAACATTACAAAACCTTCTTGAGATGTGTTGTTCCCTTTCAATTGTCAGCCTCCATCAGTAATATCTGCACAATAATCATGATGCATTTCTAGTGCATCAAAACTAATCTGTAGTAAAACTGACTCCACTTCTAGAAAAAAATACTTTTTATTTGCTCATTTCACTCAAGATGTAGGAATAGCAAACATGCATGGGTGAATACAAAAGGAAATACAAAGTATAAGAAATTGTTCCTACCTCTTAAAAAATAAAGATTTATTTATTTATTTATTTATTTTAGAGGGAGGGAGAGAGAGGGAGAAAGCACGAGTGGAAGGGGCAGAGGGAGAGAGACTCTCACGCAGATTCTACACTGAGCAGAGCCCAATGCAGAACTTGATCTCACGACCCTGAGATCACGACTTGAACCAAAACCAAGAGTTGTATGCTTAACCAACTGTACCACCCAGGTGCCCCCAAATTGTTCCTGCCTTTAAGGAATTAAAAATTCAATAGGTTGTTTTCTCTTACCTGTAGAGAAATTAGGCTAACCTCTTTACTGAGTTTATTTTGAAAAAGACCATCAAAAGAAGTATAATTTAAATCTGAGACTATGATTATAAAAGAGAAGAATCAGGAATAATTTAAGGATATTTGTTATCATTGCTAATTTACACTGTTCCAGAGGCCTAAACCTATGTAATAAGATAAGAAAAAATATATAATAATACAATTTTTAAAAAATTATTAGAAATATAAATGTACCTGTATCTTTGAATGTGGATAGAAAATTATCTGAGAGGATACACTGTAAACTATTAAAGTGGTTGTTTTGAGAGGTGGGACTATGAAGTGGAGAGTAAATTGACTTTTACTTGTTTTTTTCTCTACATTTTAGTGTAGCCTGAATTTTATATTTTACAACAAATATGCATTATTTTATTGCATCTTTAAGTTAAGACAAATTAAGGAATTAAGGCAATCATGGAACAAGATCTCAACAAGTCAGAAAGAGAAACTAAATGGGTTATCAAGACAGAAGTTATGTCAGAAGCAAATTTTTAAGAGCTGGAGGATGGAGTTATAAGATTGGAGAGCTGGTGATGTGAGAGCATGAAATGATGAATAAAACAGACAAGTGGAAAGATTGGGGAACCATCTGTGACAGTAAGTTTTTATGTGTACCATGAAATGTGGTGTCTCCATGTATTAAACAGTCATTTTCATAAGACTGAAAACATGAAAGTGCATAAGTAACTTCTTTTTAGTGTCTAAACCAGAAAGTGGTATAGCCTAATTTACATTTTCCTCTTATATTTTTTGGTAAAAAATTCAAATCTATGGAATAAAACTTTTTTAAAAATGCACGATGAACATCTGTATATTCTTCATCTAATATCACCAGTTAACATTTTGTTCTTTCTTTGTATTTTTTTCTTTCCTTGAACCATTTGAAAGTAAGTTGCAAATATCATGACATGTCACTTCCAAATATTTCTGCAGGTACATGACACATCTAACTATCAAATCATAATAATAGCTGTTGGTTTTATACTTCTGCCTGGCCCTTTGCTAAATGCTTTACATACATTAGTTCATTAGTCCTTACAACAACCCTTTGTGTGAGATACGATTGCTCCATTTTATTGATGAAGACCAAGATGGGATTCAAGCCTATCTCTGACTGACTCCGAAATCCATGCTTATAAATATAAATATCCACTGATATTTATAATCTATTTTCCCTTTTTATTTTCAACAGTAAAATTAACTTGTAATTTTAAAAGTAAAAGTAAAATTAACTTGTAAAAGTGAAATTAACTGTATAAACATTTACTTCTCATCAACTTTTCCGTATGCATGACTGCAATGTCATACTTTCCAATAAAGGGTTTTTACAATATATATTATATGAAATTTATTTATTTTGGTGGCATTAAGTATTTTCATGGTGGTAAGTAATAGATTACTATAAAAGAAATTTCTGTGAGTAGCTGTTTGGAGAATTTTTAAATCATAAAACTGTCATAGCAGGTCTATTTCTAATGTATATAGAGATGTTATGTGTACAAATATATCATCAAGAATGCACAAGATCAAAAGTGTGAAACTAAATACAGTTCATAACTCAACAAAACAAGAGTGAAATTGTGCCAAAACAACTTTGATCTTCATATCTCCCATTGCAGTAACATTTAAGGGATTATTTCCGAAAATGTTCATGAGTCAGAAGTGGGGAATGAGTAATACTGTGCTTTGGACTTTATGAACGTTTTACTTACTGCCAAAGGGACATTATCTAGTTTTTTCAATAAGGCGACAAGTTGCTGCTTCATCCTCAGATTCCTAACTGGCTTATTTGGAAAAACTTGAATATAATTTGAACAACCAAGTTACTGGAGTCTTCTGAACTTAGCACTGAGTTTTCTTAAACTGTTCTAATTTGGTGAACAATATTTTAATCTCATTTGTACCTGGGTAGACATAACTACTGGTGGCTGAGGGTTACAATAACCTAGAATAGGTCAAGATTCTTTAGCAAATAGAAAAGCAAGGTTTGATTGATTCATTCAAAGTCAGAATATGCATGGAAGTATATTAAATAGTGAGTTGACATTTCAATTTTCTTTGTGGGTTTTTAAACTTTATCATGATGAAAAGGTCAATGAAAAATATTTATGAGGCCCATGATGAATTTTATGTCTTTTAATTTGTACATTCCACTGGAATTTGGAAATCTTTAAATTTTATTCCTCTGTGTATTTCTTATCCTCATTTTTAGATTTCTCCCATAGAGTATAACATTTTGACTCTCATTATGAATGAATCAAGAAATTTTTATGAAGGGACCAGGACTGAGTTGAGGTTCCATATCTTAAACCAGTTGAGTCATGCTATTTTAATTCCTCAATTAGCCACTTTTTACTGAGCATGAACTGTGGTTCCAACACTGGAGTTGGAAAAGTGAGCACAAATCATCTATTTTTTCCCTCTTTTCACTGTTAGATTTTGCAGATAAACCTTGTTTTCCCATTTGACACACCCAGACAGTGTGTGTCTTAGTGATCCTGACATACACTTAGCAATGGAGAGAATAATCAGGATCTTTTCAGAGGGACCACACTTTTAACCTGCTAAAGGGAACAAGGTTTTTCAAGTTATAGTAAAACACATCCCCTAAATTCCCTAAGGAGGAAAGATTTAATCTAAACCTAACTGTGCCATTTTGTTATAGGGAGGGTCTAAATAACACAAACACCTATTTTTTTTTAAAAGATTTTATTTATTTATTTGACAGAGACAGCCAGCAAGAGAGGGAATACAAGCAGGGGGAGTGGGAGAGGAAGAAGCAGGCTCCAAGTGGAGGAGCCTGATGGGGGGCTCGATCCCAGAACGCTGGGATCACGCCCTGAGCTGAAGGCAGACGCTTAACGACTGCGCCACCCAGGCGCCCCGACAAACATCTATTTTTAAAAATGTTTACAGCAAAATGTTTTCTCTCCAAATATGTAGCTTGTGAAAGCTAAAGTGGGACAGGGGCTGCATTCTGCCTTTAGGAAAGAATCAGTAATACATTAATGAATCATATTTTTTCTTTTCCTCATTAGTTCCAGATATGACTCATGTCACCTTTGTGGACTAAGCATGAGTGGGCTCAAGAATAAAAATAAGATTTTGGAAATATATTTTTCGAAAATCCAAGAAAATCATCACTAATTTATATCATTGATCACATTAGGACCTCTTCTTTAAAACAAATACAGACTTTTAATGATAGACTTACTGTTTTATCATGAAGAAGGAATGCATGGGTTGGCTAGTGTTTGATGATGCCAAGAGGAGGAGATGACTGGACTTACTATAGCAGCATCATAGGAATGTAGCTTGTTTTGGTATCTGAAAGGAGGCTGGCAGAGGAAAGTTATGAATTGTGGGCCCAATTCTGATCATCAATTTTGTCAGTAATTTATTTGAAGACACAAAATTATCCCTTTTTTGGTATGAAAGTGGTATCAACAGTATAAAATCAAAACAGGACCAGCTAACATAATAGGTAACAGAATTGAGATTGGACTTTATTATGACAGATAAAAAATCTATAGATAGAATTTTCTAGGGATAAATGCAAATTTCTGTTCTCAGGTTCAAAAACTTAATTGCACACTCAAAGAGTAGGGATGTCCTGGGTTGGTTAAGAGAAATATTAACAATTTAGTGGGGGATTATTATGCTGATGGAGGTTTTGAGAAATGTTTTATATTCATTCATTCATTCATTCATTCACTCATGTACTTAATTACAGTATGCCGAAAATAGCTCAGAATTCCTTGCTCTTAAAGGCTTACATTTTAATTGGGAAAGATAGACTCATAACTGATAATTGCTGAACAATGTGATAAATGGTAAAAAAGAGTGTTGAGTAGTTTTGCAGAAGCACAGAGAAGGGAACAACTTCTTTGGGGTTACCTTCAAAAAAGCGTTGACTTTTGAGCTGGAATTTGAGGATTAAGTAGGAGTTTGCTAGAAAGAGAAAAGAAAATGAAGGGAGGAGAACGTATGCAAAGAAAAGAGGGTGTTTTGATCATAGAGTGCACATTGGAGTTGGTGGGAGTTGAGGCCCAAATCATAGGCAGGAGCCATCTTGAAGGGCCTTCTGTGCTTGTGTTAGAGATTGAGATCTTGGATTCAAATATGTTGTAGTGTACGTGGGAGTGGGGAGTAACTAGCAGATTTATGTTTTAAAAAGATGACTCTGGTTTGTAATATAATGGACTCTGGGAGGACAGTTTAGAATCTTCTGGGATCAACCATGTAAGGTTAAGGCATGAACTCAGTCAAGCAGTGATAGGGAAAGGGACACAGGAAGAAAAAGTAGGAAGATACCTAAGAGGTAGAATTCACTGAGATACAGTCAGAGGACTCAGGTGTATTTAACCTGGAGTAGAGAAGATTAAGATGAATGGGTGTCTTCCAGTACCTGAAGCACTACTGATATTTGGTAGTATTCAAGACAGCAGAACTAGGATCAGTAGGTGGAGGTCATTAGTAACAATTGTAGTTACCTAACAATGGAATGGGCTTCCTCTCTGGGTAATGAGTTCTTTATCCTTGGAGGCTTGCAGGTAAAGCCGAATAACCATATTATTGAGCTGTAGAGATGCCGTAGAAAGGAAGTCTTCAGCTTCAGGACACAAGCTACACAAGATGATCTCTAATGCCTCTTCCAGGCTTTCTTTGATTTTTTGGTTCCAGTAAAAAGTCAAGCCATTCAAATGAGCCTTAAGAGATACAGACTAGTATCCTTTCTAAAATAACTCTTAAGATTCCACTCCAAAATGGGGAAAGGAAAACAAATTGATTTTGATGTCAAACAAAAGCAGACTGGCTTTTAGAGCTTTTTAAGGTTTTCAACTCGCCCTTATTACAGAATGAAGATTTCTTATTTTGGACATTGAAAAATCCTCAAGGAAGGGAATCATACATATCTTGTTCCTGGTTATGTCCCCAGCAATCCAAGCCTAACACCTGATATATAGTTTGTGCTCAAGAAATACCTGCCAAACAAATGTAGTGAATACTTCATACATCATCCACATCTATTTTCAGGACATAAGGACCCATTTCCCCAGCTGGTGGGAGTGCTGTCAGCAGATGGCCCTTAAACCTCTTCAAAATTACCCTTGACTGCAAAGAACTGTTTCACCCAAGGTCAGACAACTGTCTCTAGGGCAACTTGCATCTAATAACTGGTCACTGGAAAGGTATAAAGCTTGCCCCAACCTGGGACAACTGTGAAGGGTCATCCCAGCTCCAGAGCTCCCTATGGGGCTGGCTGAGGCTTCTGTTGTGACTACAGGACAACCCAATCTCTCCCTCAGCCAATCCTGCTTCTTTCCCTTCCTTTTTTGCAGAATTTGATCCTGACAATACTCCTAATAGACCTACTACACATTATCTCCATCTCAGAGTCAGTTTCACAGGGAATCAACCCCAGGGAATTAACCACATGAAGGAGAATCCATTCAATTTTTGATAGAATTTTATAGAACACAATTTTATAGAAATGAGGGGTTCTTGGCTATCAACAGTTTTGATAAATACTTCTGTACTCAACTGCTTCTCCATGGGCCTTTCCTTTTTATTTAAGTTATGTGAATGAAACCCTTTCATGAAGTGTTGCTGTGAAGCCCCCACCCCACCCCCCACCTCCGGTTTTCCTATGTTCTTCAAAACATTGACTGCTGTTTGATGTAAGATCCAAGGCTGAACTTTCAGAGTGTGTGTTCATTTGGGGCTTGATTTACTGCTCTTTGGCCTTGGTTTGTTTCCATTTGATTTCAAATGATCATTAATCTTCCTGGGAAAGCCTCCAGGGATTGATGGTGCCCTGGTCTGTTCACTGATACAAGCGAAATTATTCAGAAGTTCATGTATCATCCCCTTATCTGACAACCTTTGTCCTTCTGTTAAAGTCCCCAGATGTGCAGTATTTAGGTGGAGAAAAATAATATAGAGGGCAAAGATGGACTTGTTTGAGCTTTACGAAAGGGAAGTAACAGGGACTACGACTGGTTGGTGAAATGACAGAGAGTGTCAAGCTCTGGTTTATCAGCAGCTCATGACCTAGGGCTGAAGAAAGACACTTAACAGAAGGCTTTGGAATTGCTCATTGCTCAACATTGAGCAAATCCCTCACAACCTATGGGCCCACCAATCTATTGATATATGAACCCTAGAAACTCGTAGGTACCTCTGCCATCCCAAGGCTTCTCCCACCTAGACAGGACGTCAGATATAGAGTCACACTTGAAATCTGGAAGAGATTAGTGGGACCCCCACACACTGAATGGTGGCAAACAACATAACATAATGGTTAGGTGGACATACTCTGGAGCCAGGTTCAAATCCTGGCTCTGCCACTTGCTAGCTGTGATCTTGACAAATTACTTAACCTCTGTGTGCCTCAATTTCCTCATTTGTAAAATGAGAATGATAATAATAGTGTCCAATTCACAAGATTGCTGTGGGGATTAAATGAGTTCATATATGTCTGGTACTTAGAAAAGTACCTACAATGTATTAAGCACTGTATGTGCTTTAAAAATTAATAAAAGTCTGTAAGAGTCACAAAATAATGCATCAAGAGGAATATTTGACATGGAGATGGGGCCATAGGACTGGCTCTACTAACAAGTCTAGAAGTTTCCACTAACAAATTCTGACAACAGAATATACAGCCACAAAATAGAAGATGGACCTAAATACTCAGAACCTCCTCTTCTAGTTTTGTTTTGGTTTGTTGTTGTTTTTTTTTTTTTTTTTGGTAACAGAATATGAATCAAATAAATCTAGTGGAATGGTGGATGCATGGAACATACTAATATCCACAAATGGCCAAATTAATGTAGTATTAAAGCCAGACTTTAAGAACTAAGAAATATAGTGACAGCCAAAGGAAACACAAATTTTCACAGCCACCTGAAAGACAAATAAACAATGATTAATTTTAGTGTATCTGAAACTGGCTTATAGTGTGACTGTAATGGCGCAAACCACTTACCTATGAAGTAAATGAATTTCAGCTGACAAACATGATGTAGACAGTTGTAAGAATATATTTAATACAGATCTTCCTTGACTCAGGAACATTATATATTGTTTTATTTGGCTTTTGTTCACTTCCTGCAATTTTAGACTTTCATTTCTTGTGCATTGCCAGTATCTATAGACCTTGTTACACAGATCTTCCTCGACTCATGATGGGTTATATACCAATAAACTCATCGTAAGTTGAAAATATCTTATGTAAAAAATACACCTAACTTACTGAACATCGTGTGCTCAGAACACGTAGTAGCCCACAGTTGGGCAAAACCATCTAACACAAAGCCTACTTGATGATAGAGTGTTGAATAATTCATATAATTTATTGACTACTGTATTGAAACTGGAAAAGAGAATGGTGGTAGGGGTACAGAATGGTTCCAAGTGTATCGGTTGTTTACCCCTGGGATCGTGTGGCTGACTGGAAGCTATGGCTCAGGGCAGCTGCTCAGCACCACGAGAGGCTCTTCTTGCGGCATGTCAGTCGCATGGGAGAAGATCAAAATTTGAAACTGCAACATTTCTACTGAATGCGCATTGCCTTCGCACCATTGTAAAGTAAAATCGTTGAGTCGAGGACTGTCTGTATATGTAGCCCCATTGTGTTTTCAGACAAGGGAAGAACAGGAAGTACAATTTCCCCCCATATTAAGGCAGTATTTAAGCAGAAAACCAGAATACTCACAACGTTCAGGCTTATAATATGTAAATAAGGCAAGAAGTGTCAGACAATTTACGTTTCCAAAAATGGATCACAGAAAGAACGGATCTTTTGTGTTTCCCCTCTTGCTTAGTGAGAGACCTGCAGTTTACATTGTAAAAATAGCAGGTACAATAAATACTGCCACTAATTGTGTAATCATTGAAGGAATGTGGGTGCTGGCCACTGGTAGAATTAAAAATGTGCTCGGGATTGTTTTGATATCTGTATTTATAAACAAAAGATAGAGGGGAGTTGAATTTCTGTTAAAATCGGCTCTTGTGTTTACGTGTTCTAGATGGATTAAATATTTGTTTCCAGTCTTTCTTTACCATGCATTTAAGTGGTACTAACACAAAAGAAATAGGTGAATGAATATATGACTTCGATATATTTTTTCATTTTTATTTATTTTTTAAAGATTTTATTTATTTATTTATTTATTTATTTGAGAGAGAAAGAGAGAGAGAGCATGAGCAGGGGGAGGAGTAGGGGAATGGGGAGAAGCAGACTGCCCACTGAGCTGGCAGCCCTACCTGGGGCTCCATCCCAGAACCCTGAGATCATGACCTGAGCCGAAGGTAGACACTCAACTGACTGAGGCACCCAGGCGCCCCATGAGATTAAAGTTAGTATTAAAATGTAAATCAAATGAGGAAAGTGTCTTAAAGAGAATAACAACAAGCTGAAAGGCCTCTTAGGTTAAATCATGGGACCTCCAAATACCCTAGATCATAATGGTGGTGACCTCGTTCCTCATATCCCAGTAATGACAACCTTTTTCCTGTTGGAAGCTAAGAAGATTTTAACAATTTTACCATGAAAATTATCATCTGAAGCACAAAACACACATCTTCCAAGGATGGTACATAGCTAACACAATTTCAGGTGGAAGTGAATCTATTATATACTGCGAATGGCTGTTTTGGGACATTGGGGCTTAGTTCTCTCCTGGAACCCCAGGTGAGAAAGACAAAACATAATTTGGCAACATTTTAAATTACATCAAAGAGACATGTAAGTAAGTGTAGCTGAATGTCCCTAGGTCAAAGATATGGTGCAATTGTACTGTATAACCAAAATTTGGCAACTATTGTGGTCGTGTTGCAATATAACATCGCATTTCCTTTCCTTTCTTCATAAACAGAAGTATCTTCATAAGAAAAGAGACCTTACCTCCACTGAAACATAATGAATGTAAAATTGTTTTGAATATGGTCACACACTATGCTGTTACGATAATATTAGTATTGCATTCCTTCCAATTTTAGATATTTTCTTTGTCATTGCACAAAAATGCTTTTTAAGGGGCACCTGGGTGGCTCAGTCATTAAGCGTCTGCCTTCGGCTCAGGGCATGATCCCAGCGTTCTGGGATCAAGCCCCGCATCAGGCTCCTCCACTGGGAGCCTGCTTCTTCCTCTCCCACTCCCCCTGCTTGTGTTCCCTCTCTCGCTGGCTGTCTCTCTCTCTGTCAAATAAATAAATAAAATCTTAAAAAAAATGCTTTTTAATGTAGTTGTGAGGAACATTATATATTGTTTTATTTGGCTTTTGTTCACTTCCTGCAATTTTAGACTTTCATTTCTTGTGCATTGCCAGTATCTATAGACCTTGTTACACAGCATTTTATTTTGCTGATTAAACAATATTTTCTTAGCATGCCCATGAGGATGCCATGAGGATGTTTCCAGTGTGCTGATACAATAAATAATGCTATGGTGATAATATTTGTTACTGAGGTCTGAATGTTTGTGTCCCTCCAGAAGTCACATGTGGTAATCCTAAACCCACCATGACAGTGCCAGAAGACAGGGCCTTTGGGAAGTGATTAAGTTATGAAGGTGGAGCCTTCATGAATGGGATTAGTGCTCTTACAAAAGAGACCCCATGAGAGCTCCGTAGCCCCTTCCACCATGTGAGAGGACACAGTGAGAAGGCATTGGCTATGACCCAGGAAGAGTGTTCTCACCAGAAAGGCACTGTGCCGGCACCTTGATCTTGACTTCCCAGCCTCCAGAACTGGAAGAAATAAATTTCTGTTGCTTATAAGCCACCCAATCTGTAGTATTTTTGTTATAGCAGCCTGAAGAGACTAAGAAACTTGTATTCTACTTATTCTACTTTTCTTTAGACTACACACACACACACACACACACACACACACACACACGATTCGTCAAATAGTTTCATTATCCGTGTCGTCTAATAAGGTAGCCACTAATAGCATGAAATGTGAATAATATGGACTGATATGTGCTGCAGGTGTAAAATACAGACTGGATCTCAAAGATTAATATGAACAAAAGAATATAAAATATATCAATAATTTTTATATTGATTACATGTTGAAATGATGCTTTTGATGTATTGGATTAAATAACATTATTAAAGTTAATTTTACCCATCTCTTTGTATTTTTAAAAATATGGCTATTAGAAAACTTAAATTACATGTATGGTTCACATAATATATGGTTGACCCTTGAACAATGGGGGGTTAAGGGCGCCAATACCTGTACAGTAGAAGATCTACAAATAACTTTTTACCCCCCCCCAAATTTAACTACTAATAGCCTACTGTTGACCAGAAGCCTATGGTATCATAAATAGTCAATTAACAAATATTTTTATGTTTTGTGTATTATATACCATATTCTTAAAATAAAGTAAGCTAAAGAAAAGAAAATGTTAAGAAAATCATGAGAGGGGGCGCCTGGGTGGCACAGCGGTTGAGAGTCTGCCTTCGGCTCAGGGCGTGATCCCGGCGTTATGGGATCGAGCCCCACATCAGGCTCCTCCGCTGTGAGGCTGCTTCTTCCTCTCCCACTCCCCCTGCTTGTGTTCCCTCTCTCGCTGGCTGTCTCTATCTCTGTCAAATAAATAAATAAAATCTTTAAAAAAAAAAATCATGAGAGGGTGGTGCCTGGGTGGCTCAGTTGGTTAAGTATCTGCCTTTGGCTCAGATCATGATCTCAAGATCCTGGGATTGAGCCCCACATCAGCTCCCAGTTCAGTGGGAAGTCTGCTTCTCCCTCTCCCTCTACCCCTCCCCCCTGCTTGTGCACCCGAGTGTGCACTCTCTCTCTTTCTCAAATAAATAAATAAATAAATAAATAAATAAATAAATAAATAAAATCTTTTAAGAAAAAAGAAAATCGTAAGGAAGAGAAAATACATGTACAGTACTGTAGTGTATTTATAAAAAAAGAATCTCCATGTATATGGACCTGCACAATTGAAACCCCTGCTGTTCAAGGGTCAACTGTATTTCCTTTGGACGGCACTGACTTAATCTATTTCTGGATTTTCTATTTGATTAACTTTTTAAACTGTTTATACCGAATTTCTGTGGCTTTGACAATAGTTTTAATAATTTAAAATATACTTGAAATATAACATGAGGATGATCACATCTTTAAATTAGTATTTGGTATTATTGGTTTCTTACGTATTAGTTGACATGTATCATCAATTTTATAAAGTTAACGTATATTATATCATGGGATCCTTGACATTGTAGCGCATTAAACCTTTTTTTTTCTTTTTATTAAACCTTTTTTTAACCTAAAATATTGTCATCTTTTCTAATTTGAGGCTTCCAAAATGCTGATTTCTGCTTCATTTATTATATATATTCCTGTATTTTCCCATTTGGGTTTTACAATGGTTTTTTTATCAACTTATTTTAAGTTGACTTCATTATTTTTTCATTGTTTAATGGGAACTCTTTTTGTATTTTCTACTGGTGTGTCATCCCTATAATAAAGGAATGCCATTGAATTTTGTTACTCTCTTCTTAATTCCTCTGATCTTTTCCTAATGATCTTTAATACTTTTGCGGCTTATTTATTTCTAATTCCTAAATATAGCTGTATTAACTTATAAAAATAGGATTTTAAATATCATCCTTTCCTTGTATTTATATATCATGTTTTTTCTTCTTGAATACATTGTGCTGGCATTTATATTTGGATTTTACTATTAAAGTAACTATGCTTTATTATAATAAGGCAGTAATCCACTGTGCTTATTTGGCTTATTTTTTATGATTAATTTTATTAGATATTTTGCTGTAATACACCAACTTTACATTCTTGGAGCAAATCTTGTTTTTTTCCATATTGGGCAATTTTTTAAACTTAATATATATATAATATATATTTTTTAATTAATTAATTTATTTTTTTCCCCTGAGACTTGGTTAAGGTTGTGCATCTTTGTTTCATTAATGAGATTTCCTGGCCCTGACAAAGCTCAACAAATTCATTCAAGAAATATTGTTTCCGGGGCGCCTGGGTGGCACAGCAGTTAAGCGTCTGCCTTCGGCTCAGGGCGTGATCCCGGCGTTATGGGATCGAGCCCGACATCAGGCTCTTCCGCTATGAGCCTGCTTCTTCCTCTCCCACTCCCCCTGCTTGTGTTCCCTCTCTCGCTGGTTGTTTCTATCTCTGTCGAATAAATAATAAATAAAATCTTAAAAAAAAAAAAAAGAAATATTGTTTCCTAGGGAAATATACCATACTTTAAAAATACATAATGGGAGCAATTTAAATAATATAAAGGTTTATTTATTCTTTAAAACTTAGAAAATTCTCCAGTTAAGGTGTCAGGGTCATAATATCTAACTTTTCCTATTCATATGTCATGAATTAATAATGTTTTCTATTTCTTGTTGCATATGTTTTTATTACTTGTGTGTGAGAAATTACATAAACATAATTATTAAATCAGTAGCCATACCCTTATAGCTAAAAACAATGCTCTTTAAAACTTAACAAAATATATGCCATTTTAATTATATTTTCCCTTGATTACATTAATTTGTAATTTCTCCTCATTGGTCCAAAGCTTTATCAATTTTGTCCATTTTGTCAAAATGCAAACTACTGTTCTGTTGGTTTATTTCTATTATTCCTTCTTTATTTTTAAAATTTGTGTTGCATTTTTATTTTCTTACTTTGTTTTGGTTCATTACATTATTCCATTTTAAAGTTCTTTAGGCACAGAATTGATGATGTTTCTGTTCTCATTTATTGTTCATATACATTTAGAGAGATAAATTTTTGGGTGCCCGGGTGGCTCAATTGGTTAAGCATCTCATTCTTGATTTTGGCTCAGGTCGTGATCTCAGGGTTATGAGGTTGAGCTCTGCTCCACACTGGGCTCCATGCTGAGCAAAAAGCCTGCTTGGAATTCTCTTTCTCCCTCTGCTCCTCTCCCCCACTTGCACACTCTCTCTCTCAAAAATAAATAAATAAATAAACAAACAAACAAGACAAATTAGAAAAAAATAGATATAAATTTTCTTTGTACATTTCTGCCACATCTCATTAATTATGATTTCTTGTATTTACATGCTTGCTATTTTAAAAAATATTTTTGCTATAATAGCTTTCCTCTATGTAAGTTAATATGGTATTTCAGATTTTAATTTCCATGTCATTTGTTTCTGTAGAATTCTATTTGTCCTATTTAATTGTAATTGTATTGTTATGTTGTGGTGTGAGAATGGTTTCATAGATTTCATGCTATTGTTTTTTGCATTAGCTAAGTGCATTTTTCTGTCCCACTGTGTAATTAATTTGTAAAACTAGAAAGAATCTTTATAATCCTTTGCCCTAGGATCCAATATTTTCCATATGTCTGTTAGCTCTACTTTACTCCTTATATTTTTTAGCTATACTGTTTCTCTTCTATTTGTCCACAGACTCTGCCATACTCCTTTAGTCCTGAGATCTACAGTTACATTTCTGTAGATTTCTCCTTGCGTTTGGCCAGCTCTTCCTATATACGTCTTGATCAAGGACTGGCTTCAGGGGCATTTCAGCCCATGCAGTAGCACAGGGTCCTGCTTGCAGAGGGGCCCTGGACTTGGTCGAATGCTCTGCTGTCACAGCCTTGAATTCTTAACAATTTCTGAAAAAAAGGCCCTGAGTTTTCATTTTGCAATGGGATGCTGAAAATTATGTCGCTGCTCCTGCTTGTTCCTTATATTCTGCGACTTTGCTGAACTCATCTTTTTAATCACGAACTGATTGAGATGATTTGTTGGATTTTCTAGATAAGCCATTGCATCATCTAAATGAGATCCTCTTGTAGCCAGGCAGCTTCGGCAGCAAAGTCCCCTGCTTAGCTCTTCCCCACCCCCAGGGTGAAGTCGCTGCTCAGAGTTCGCTCCTCAAGTCTCCTTCACTTAATATCAAGGGTTCTTTTATTACTAACAGAGGAGCTTGTGGTCAGGTGTCCAACAGATGAGACTCAGCTTAGGCCCCATCAGGGGTTCGGGCTGCAGCAGCAGCGGGAGCGCAAGCACGCTGTGCTCCTAATCGCTCTCCCTCCCACACAACCCAAGAGTCCTCATCTTCCCCAGCCTCTTAACATAGGAAGGATGGGGCCTGCTCCCTTGCATTTGGGCTTTTAGGCCCGCCGTCTTTCCCTGCCATACTCCTCTCTGTCTTAACCACACACGCTCATCATCCTGGAGATGCAAAACTCACTTTCCTTCAAACACAGACCTTCTCTTGAGTGAAAGAAGTCACTGGACGCTTCCTGGGAAATAGAGCTGTCACATGGCAGAACAGGTTTAAAACCCACTGGAGCATCCTTGAAGCTTTGAACTTGAGGTTGGCTTCTCTCTCACCTGTGGTCTAGACTGAGACAAGTCCCTTCACCTTTCTGAGCCTTCTCAGTTCTACCATCTGTAAAATGGGGACGATAACTGTGGCTACGTATCAGAGTCTCTGTGAGGGCTATGTGAGATGAGGCAGGAGAAGGCCTTGAAGTAGTGCCGGCTGCATGACTAATGCTCACTGATTCTCCACTGAGCCTCGTGCTCAATCCTTGACTGGTTGAACACCCTGAGGTCTTCTTTGTCTCTTTGTATGGTCACATCAGGAAGGAATGCAGAGGGAATCCTCCAGGTCTATGTGCGCCTGGAAAAGGAATAGCCAACCAGGACGACTCATGGGTCTCCATCTGCTGAAAATAATAGAGATATAAATGTGTCCCCACAGCTACTCATTCCCCTTGGGCTGGACTTTCAAAGAGGGCATTTTGGCTCTTTTCCACCCCTCAAAATTGCATGAAGGTTAAGTTCATGGACTTTGGAACCATACTTGGCCCTGGGCATGTTACCTAACTTTGGATGTGTCTCTATACCTTCACCTGTAAAGTGGGAATAAATATGTCCAACCTGCCCCTCTTTCTGGTCTCACGATGACATTCCTCCTTCCCTCTTGCTCCCGGAAGGAGGTGATTGACTCAGAAGGAGATAAGCAGGCTTTCTATCGCCTGTGGACCCTGATTCCCTTTATCTCTCTCCTCTCATTCCTCAAATTGAGCTCCATTTTTCTCTTTTGGGGGGGTAGCTGCTGCTGCAGGCTGAAATTACACTCACAGAAATCTCACCTCTAGATTCTGGAGACAGAGTCTTGATGAAATAAATCCATAAAGCTTGAACCTTTAAGCAGGCCCACCCCAGGGCTCCTGTTTACTTACCCCTGAAGGGATGTGTTCAGGGCTAGACAGCAAGTGAGGCTACTTCTCAGACGTCCAGCTCATCCCAAGATGCCCGTATGCCCTGCCGCCAGGTCTGAAGTGATATGGACTTGCCCAAGGAAATTAACTGATAAGTACTTGGCTCCTGCCCCCTAATCCACTCATTCCAGAAACAAGTAGGGCTCTTCAGCCAGCTGCACAAGGAACACTAATTCGACTAATGCTTTCTTTCATTTTGATACATAGGAATCATTCCATTCCCAACCCATGAGCCCCATTACTCATCTACCCTTCTGGATTGATGAATGGTCTTCCCCATTACAGTGTCTCGTTGCTGGACTGGCCTCCCTCTTTCTTCTTGGTGAGATCACAATTTAGAAGGACACAATTTCTGTCCTCTTATTGTTTTATGTTTCTTTCTTTTCAGAATTATTAGCTTGTGAGATGCACTTCGAGAAACTAAAAAGTGTGTATAACACACTGTGTGCTGACGGGTGAGTTAGTGGGCAGACATACAATCCCCAAGTCGACATAATGTACAGGAATCAGTTGTCAATAACACTATAAAGGGAATGTAGTTGATTATGTTCCAACAAATACCCGTATTCTGTGAGTGAGCAGACATTATATTCAAAATAAAAATAAGGGAGCCCCTGACTGGGACTCTGGAATTTGGAGGCATGGAAATTTTTACTGTGAAAGATTTATTACACCCCAAACTCACCTTTATGGGGACCAGTGAGGAGGGAAGTACATTAAATATAAATGAGGCTGACACTTGCTGTGTGTGCCAGAGAAATCTTGTGGGTCTCATTGACCTTTTGGGGAAATTATTTGTGAGCTCAAATCACTACCTTTTCAATCGGCATTTAAAGCATTCTTCAGTGCTTGCATTTGCTGGTCTGCGGGTCAGGAGGCGGGTCAAACGGTAGGTCAGCGTGTTTATCCCCCTGTGACCTTGGAGGAAAATGAAATCCCCAAGGTTTAAAGGATTATCTTATGTCAAGTAGTGACCAAATGGCAAGGATTCTGATAGGAGCTCCTAACCAGAGCATCTCAGGTCTGGGGGCTGAGTCACAGCCAGGCAGCTTCCTAACATCCGAAATTAAACAGAAGGTTTGAATTTCCCTGCAAGTAAGAGAACAGTAGATTGTTGGGATGAAGTGTTTACACACCACTGTAGAGAAAAGGGCTTATGAAAGACTTAAGATTTAAGCTGTGTGTTTAAAAGGAAAAGAGAAGGCAGAGCAGCGATGGTTGTGATCATTTTTACAGCTGAAATGTCAGTGTCGACTAATGCAATCTTTGTAGGGAGACGGATGGATTGGAGAACATGAAATGGTTCAATGTGTGAAGCGTTTATGGAGGCAGTAGGCTGAATTTGACACTGGAAAATATGGTGATAAGAAATTTTATTTTGGATACAACATAGAGTCAAAACCAAAGTAACCCATTATCAAAACTGGAGATCGAGGGTGATTTAAAATTACTCGCATTGAAAATTAATACCATTAACATTGTACTCTACCAGACACTTTAATTGCCCCCAGCTGTTACAAATATAGCATGTCCTCAGCATCAAAGAAGTTAGTTACCACGTTAGGAAAAGGGCCATTTTCTAATTCACCAAATGAAGAATCTACCCAGAGGACAGTGTCCTGGGATCTTGGGTTCAGTGATAAAGAGAAATCAGGGAACCTAATTTAAAAGGTAGGAAAAATGGACCAATTATGTGAAACACTTAAACTCAGAGTATTGGAATATATGATTACAAAGGTATTTGATTTCAAGACAGCAAATGAGAGGCAATTGGACACTCCAGTGAGAAATACACGGGATTGGAAGAAAGCTGAAACATTTCATTACAGCACACCAAAGAGTAATTCCACTAAAATGAATACTGAGAACTGAAAACAAAAACAAAAGCCAACCAACCAACCAAACAAACAAAACCCCCAACATCTAATTTGACTTTAAAAAAGCTCTGTGGTTGTACACCCAGAATCAGCAGGTCAAAGGAGCCATTCATTATGACCTTTTGCCTTCAGGCTGGGGCAGCCCAGACCATCCTGGTGGATAATTGCCTACCCTATGCTTAAGGTTCTTGTGGAAAGGAAATTCCAAGCCCCCCTTGGTAATGCATACCAGGGCCCAAAGGCCTGCATAAGGAAGGTTTCCTCTCAATGGAGCCTAAAATCCCTGTGGCCACAGCTTATTCACTTCCTCGTGCTCCTGTGCTAGTCCCAGTTGAGCTCAGGATCCTCTATTTATATGATCATTTAAGGCTCGCTCCACATTGTGTCTTAACTACGGTTAAAGAATGCAAGAAGTATTTGCACAGGAACTGGTGAACAGCGGAGGAACTTGGATGTGTCTTGGTTTGTGCTGGCTGGCTTCCCCAGAAGGACCTTCTGACCCCACGCCGGCTCCCCACGCCGGCTCCGTCACTTCCTGCAAGGCCCAGGTTCACTCAAGTCTTGCTGCCTCGCAAGCCCTCTCTTAGGAGTTGCTTTGTACAGGGCAGGCACGGAGTCACATTATAAAGCTGCAGCACAGTACTCAGTCTCTCTTCACTTGCCCAAGCCCCCTGTCTATGATTTTTTGTTTGTTTTGTTTGTTTTGGTTTTTTGGTGGTGGGGGTGGGAGTGGCTAGTGTTCTCAGCCTTGTCCTCCACCTTCTGGGTAACAGGATTAACCTGTCTTTTCTCTCTCATGTGGCCTCCATATGTGTATGCTAGAAAGGACAAGGTGACATTTGGCTAATTTTTTGCTAATGTGCATAAGTGGGAGCTGTCTAGGGAAGCTTCCTTTTGCCAGGTAATTTGTACATCTTAACAACAGCCTTCTGGAGGTTTTGTCCTCTCTTGTGCTGTGTACTGTTAGCGGTGGGAATTTCTAACTAATTAAGAAAGGAGTTGGGCAGCGTGCCAAGCTGGAGGGGTAAAGTTTTTGATCTGGTCAGGTTTTGCTACACCCTACCTCTCAGAGCTAGGTCAGAATTTTTCCTGACCCATGACAGGCCTGGGACTGCTCCTTTAATATATTATTTTTAACTGCTTTTGAAACGGAGACTGTAATGCCCGCGCAAGGGAAAATCAAACTCCCTCCTACCCCAAACTCCTAGCCGCCTTCCCTGGTAGCATCAAATATAGCTCTTCACACAATGTACATATATGCTTAACAGACGCTAGCTACATGAATGGATTTATTGGTATCAGATAATTAGGAAAGATAGGGAGAAAAATTGGAAGGCAGAGACTAAAACACTCAGCATACCCAAAGAAAGAGGCCTTATGAAATAAAAAAGGATTTTATAGGTGTATGAGGGACAAAGATGGATTTTTATAAAAGGCTTATTGAAATCAAATTGACTGAGGATCTGTTCTATGTCAGGTCCTGGGCCGGCACAGAGTTGGAAGGTGAACTTCATGTACTGTCAAACTCTGATAAGCTCAGTTAGCGCGGAGAAATTCGTTCTAAGTTGTACTCTGTTGAGCTTAAACTCATGGGAAAAAGACTCATAAATAATTACAGTAGTATAATGAGGACTGTAGTAGAGGTATGTACTAAGTGCTTTAAGAGCCTAGAGGAGTAACTCCTTATGTCTTCTGGAGTCAGGAACATCTTCTCAATGGGAGAAACATTTGTGCTTTCTTAAAGGATGCCTTTAAATTCTCCCAGTGGAGAGAGGGAAACAGGAATTCTAAACCTAGCAAACATACAGAGGATGAGAATGTAGACAGTAATGCTAGAGAGGAATCAGGGGACCAGGTTATGATGGGCCATGTTTGTCGGCTAAGGAGAATGATGTTTGTCTTGAAATGGAACTGTTGGAGACTTTAGGTTGACAAGTGATCCCCTCAGGGCAATTTTGATGGTGGCTTGAGAAATAGATTGAAGCTGGGGTGGGGGTGGGGTGAGGGAGGGGGACTAGAGTCAGCCAGGGTTAGGAGGCTATTGCAATAGTCCAAGCCATGTGTGGGTACAGTACCACAAAAAGAAATATGGAGAACAGGAGAATAGAGGTTTGGAGTAAAGACTCAGTGAATTAAGCCTAAGGCATGTTGAGTTTGAGAATCCTGTGGCACAACCAGGCCAAAAATCTCAGCAGGGGAAGAGAGAGTTTCAACGATATAAGGAGAATTAGCAATATCAAATGTTCCACAAAGGTCAAAAAAGATAAAGATTAAAAAGTAACCATCGGGTTTGTTAATTAGGATGTCAACCATGACCTTTGGGAGGGCAGTTTCAGTAGAAGAGGAAGGAAACCAGTTACAATACGTTGGTAACTGAAAAATTACTAGGAAAGTAGATCTAGAATATATATATGTAGGAGGAAAGTAGTGAGATAGTACAGTGGAGAAGAGCTTTAATATCTAACCTCTCCTTAGTTACAACATGCAGGAATTTATACCACAAAGAGCAACTTGAAATTGGCCACACAATGTCCCTATGCTTAGAGTCCACAGGCCCAGCCTTGTGGGGTTTCTGATGAAGGCAGCCTCCTCCTGGCTCCTGGAGGCCTTATTCTCCTCCTTACTTCTCTGGAGGACCCATGAAGACTTGACACACCAGGTCCATGAGGAGAAGGTGGCCCAGGAGGAGGAAATTTCCTCTCTCTTTGATGTAAGGCTGCCTTTCAAACCCTTGATTCTCATCCTTGCATGATTGACTTTGAGATTGAAGACCCCACTCCCCCTTCACCCAAAGAAGGGTTATGAAACCCTTTGGTCCTAAAAGAAAAAGATAATCACATCAGAACAGAAGAATCCAATGATCAAAAAAGACAGTCATACATGGTTTCTGATTTGGGGTTAGCTTAAGATGCAGGGGTGATGGGTGAGGTAAGGATAAATAGCATGGAGGGGAAGTTAAAGCAACTTAATTTCTGATGCATTTTATCATGTGTGAGAGTAGAATTCTAGGACTGTTGCTGACATGGTGTGGGGGACAGTGGGCCAGCTGGGAGACTTTGGAGAATGGAAATTGGAGTCAATTAGGAAACGGTAAAATATTGCCTCAGAGCACCAAGGGCCCCACTGAACACAGAAATCATACGCTCATCCAGTCAGCATGGCTATAGGATTTTTTTATCTCTCCAGCAGAGTGGCAGTGTGGGGACATGTCTGGTTGGATGTATGAAAAGCTGTAGATTGGCAAGATGGGCACAATAGAAGGACAGTGATATGAAGGGCCTAGGGTGCTGATGGGAGTGTGGTTGAAAGTCTTGGTCTTGAGGTCCAGGGAAGGGAAGAAAAACATAGACAAGAGTGCGGATGGACCAAGAGTGTGGGAGGGGGTGGAGGAAGCCCATGTTTTTCTAAGGCTGGCAGGTGGGGAAGTAAAGGCAAGTGACCAATAGAAGGGCAGAGTTTTTGGCTAGACAATGGGTTTCTGAGTTTCGGAGTTCAGAGATGAAATAGTTCTGGGGTTGGGATGTGGGCATAGGTTGATGAAGAGAAGTAAGTTGGGAGCCATACATCATACATTGGGATGTGGAAAATGATATGGTCATCAGATTTCTTAAACTCATTAAAATCAGTTCTTGAATATCATTTTGACAAAACCCCAAAATAGGCAAAATATGGAAGGCATTGGCTACACTTTGCTCATCATGCCGTTAGCAGGTAGGGTAGGAAAAAATAGGCCACTCTGTAGACTTATAAAGAACAATACAGGAAGACCTCACTTCGTGTGTGTCCTTCTCTTAAGAGAATGAACTAACACAATAGCTAATTTTATATTCCAGATTTTTGGCTTCTCTGGAAAAGTAAGATGATCCCGGCAGCATTGGGCGAGGACCCCCTTGAGGCAGCAGTAAGACTGCTTACCAGGTTATCTGAGTCCCCATCACTCCATATTGCTGCCCCACACCTGGCTGAGTGTCAGTTGCTATTTATCATTATGTTCACACTATCTTTCTTAGAGTTAGGGGGAAAGAGAAATATCTCTTATATCCAAGGCTCTTTTAAGAGTAGAAAAACAAAGATGAATCAAGAAGAATATTCCTCTGTTTTCGATATGCAAACATGTCCCTGCTGAAAACCTATAAATTATGATGCTATTATGAAACAAATCCTTCCAGCTTTACTCATTACATTATCCACCTGGCTCCTTATGGGCATTTGAGTTTGCAGTGATTCCTGTAATAAAATAAGAGTAGAGATACATTCAAATACATGCAAGCTGACAAAAGGAGCATGAAAAGCAATGGCAATTTTTAGAGCAAATAATATTGTTACTTTTGTTGATGGGATAACCTTATCAAGTCCTCAGTAATTAATAGATTCCCTCAAAGTGCTACCTACCTCAATAGCCACTGAGGATGATTTAATGAATTGTTCCTCAGTGGTTCCTCCGTGGCTAGAAAGTGTTGATGTAATTCCCTGAGTGCCCCGCTTCTTGGCAGCCATATATACTTGTAGAAGATGGAGCCAAGGAAAATGGGTGAAGGATCGTTAGTGTCAGAGGAGAGAAAGAGTGTGAAAATGAAAGCTCTTGGCAGGTCTAACTTGCCTCTTTGGTGCTCAGAAAGAAAGGCAATTGCTACGTATCTCTTGTTAAGGATCATGATAAAATAAACAGAATCCAAGCCTTGGGAGCACACTAGATTAAAATCAACACCTTGGATGAACTCAGGAGGCAAATGGGTAGCCAGTGTGGACCAGTACATTGATATAATCTAGGATTTCCTTGAGGCATTTTGCTCTTCTACTTTTCTGCTCTACTTAAGCTCTCTCGGTAAGCATATGGGGAACAGTCGAATATGAAGGCTCAGAGGTTGAACTGTGTCTTTGGAGAAATACAGAAATAAATGAGATTGAGATTTGGGAAATGAAAATTGTTATAATACATGGAGGGGAAAAAATAATCTGAAGGCCAAGTGCTCAGTGAGTCAGAAAAATTTAGAGAGTCGTAATGTTAGAGCCTGCGAACTGGAAACTAGATATGAATTCATAACCTAGAAGGGTATAAATGACGGCAAGAAGTCAGTAAACAGCGTCAGTGTTATTTTGGGAGGCTGAAGGAAGGTTATTATGGACCAGGGAGCCTGAATAGCTTCTGTTCTAGGCATCGAATTAAAGAGACAAACAAATAGAAGACAGTTTGAGAAGGGTGATGACAATGATTAAAAGCTGAGATGGAGTGAAACATGAAGAAAACATAAAAATAAAGCAATGTATTGCACAAGAGGATAACGAGAGTTTAAAGGTATCTGTTGGCTTTAAATGTTACGGACAAATTACTTGTGAACATCTAACCAAGTGTATATTGATATAATAAATTGGCATGAGCACCAGGAAGTTATCCAGAATGAGCATTTTATTCATATCTTGCCTGTCTCTTATTGTCCCACTCTGAAAATTTGTCTGAAGGAATCATTAGGATTTGCTGAGGAATGACTATGATATTTTGGCTCTTATTTCTAACTCTAACTTCTATGAATGTTACAATGCCATGAAAACACTTCCCCAAGATTTTGGCAAAATATTTACAATTTCTTCAATAACACTGCTCATGGAATAGGAGAAATGGAAAGCAATCACTTAGTAACTGCAGAGAGACAAGCAGGAAGGAGGAGAAATGATTGCTTACTATGCTGTTTGTGATGAGAAAAAATCTGGGTTTAGCTATTAAAAAGCCTGTTGGGAGCCGAGAAGCGCACGTGTCAGAGGGACATGGTGCTTCCCATCACCATATAGAAGAAATGGTACCTTCAGCCTGGCTGTTGGCGTGAAGAAGTACAGCTATAACATCAGCAGGCGTGTGACCAGCAGCTTGTGGGAGACAAGCACTTAGGGGGATAAAAAGGAACCTGGCAGAGGCCTTGGGCTTCTGGCATCTCTAGTTACAGGTCTGCCAAGATGCTTTGGGAAGCGTTTTAATTTAAATGCCAAGTCTATTTCAACGAAGTCTCCCTGGTTTGACCTGCTGGGAGTCCAGAGTGAGATGGATAGGTGCTCATTTTGCAGAGCATTAGGTGAATTAGAGGGTGGTTTTATAAAAAACATCCTGGACGTTTAAATCTGTATTTGTCCCCCCACTCACCAGGGGAAACTCATGGTACAAGTTGCAAGATATGCGACTCTCAGAGCATGTTACTAGTGATTGGTAAGTGTAGGAAAGGGCAAAGACACCTTTAGGCAATTACTCAAAATATCAAATTTAGAGAATGTGAAGGATAAAGTCCCAGGATTTTTCCTTTCCTCCCCCTCAGCATATTCGTTCACTGGCTACTATGACTATAAATTCTATATAAAGCAGATGAAGAACCTGATTTGAATTATTTGAATAATATTTCCTTGCAAAACTATCATGACAGAAAAAAAAATTTTTTTTTGAACCAAAACTAGGAAAAAAAAAAGGACGGGACTGAATAAAATATTAAAACATTGTGGTCCATCGATGTGAAAATATTTCTGTTAGTGTGTAGGCCCAGATTGGCTAGAGATGAATAAAAGCTTTTCTGATGGGTTACAAAAACATGAATCCAGAAGATCAGAAGAATTAAAACGCCCCCAAGAATAACACGAAGGTATTTGAAGTTGCTTCAGAGGCAGGGGCGGGTATGTATATATACACGTAAAGCCCTGTTTCCTCAGAGGCTACTTGGCAGTTTGCTACAACATCTTGCTAATGAAAGCAAAGGCTTTAAGTTCACCCCCCCCCCAGGGGACTACCCTTTGCGCCCTTCGGGAAGTGCATTCTCGGAAAAGGAAACACACTAGTTGGACTAGAACTGGGGTCCACTGGAGAAGCTCTGGAGGCTGGAGCCAGGGAACCTGGGATGGGGAGATGGGAGGGGCCAGGCTGGGTGGGGCCTCGGGTACCACCCTGCGGAGTTGGAGCCCATCTGGCCGGGGCGAGATCCTGGGGAGATATTTATGCTGGGGAGCGGCAAGATCAGGGTTGATTTTTAGGCAGGTCACTCTACCAGAAACATAGGGGAGGGGAAGAAGGGGAAAGGACCACAGAGAAGAGGGACTGGCTGCTGTGATCCTGGTAGGATCCTGCCCCCAAAGATGAGCCTGACCTAAGGCGGGGACCCGCAGCGGGCTACAGGATCCCGCGTCCCTGGCGGCGGGATCAGGAAGGACACTGGGAAGGAGGCACGACGGTGATAAATCCCTGTAGGGCGACTCGGAGGGCACAGAACAGGTTCTGCTGAGGTCCGCTACTCTTCACCTCTCGCCCCCCACCCCGCCCCGCCCAGCCCTCACTCCAGCGTCGTTGCAACCAGTTGAGTGAATTCACAGTTCAGGAGCCCGGGGAAAGGAATTGGTTTCTGTATGTGAAATAGGTCTGACCCACTGGGGAAGCCCAGAGGGGAACGTCCGGAGGGCCTTTTCCCGAGCTGGGTGGTAGGCGAACGAGTCCCGCGCGCGGGCGGGGGGCAGCAGAAAGGCGCAGAGGCCGAGCCCCCGAGCCCCAGACCTTCGCTCCCGGCCCCGCGGCCTGCGCGGTCGTTGCCCCTTGGGCGCCGGGCGGGTGATTGGCAGTTGCCGCAGCTTTAGGGGAACCGGGGTATCCAGGACCCGCGGCCGCCGCCGGTTGTCGTCCGCTCGCTCGCAGCGAGGTTCCCGCGGCCCGGTGACCTGGCCTCGGCGGGAGCAGCCACGACGGCGGCGACCTCGGGTGGGAGCCCGGGCAGCTCGCGGTGGGTCGGGGGCGGTCCCCGCGGCCTACAGCCGGCAACGCCGAGCCCGGAGGAGACAGCCGCGGGCTGGGGCGGGGGTTCTGGGCTGCCCCCTTCAGGCGCTGCCCCGGCCCGCGCCGCCACTCTCACGGCCAGGCGGCCCCTGCCCGCTGTGCGCTTCCTCTCGGTGCCGCAGGCCTCAGCCGGGACCCGGGGGGGCGCGGCGGGGCTCGGCACGCGACGGCCTCTGGGGAGTTGGGGTACGGAGAGACCCGGCTTCACCTCCCGCCCGCCTAGGGCCGCGAGACCCTCGGGAGGCGCCTCCGCGAGGCCAGAGAGGGCGGGCGTCCGCCGCTTCCCTTCTTGAGCCCTAGGTGGGCAACCCAGCCCGGGGCTGGGCGCCGGGTTCCCGCGTGATGTGCGCTCCGATCCCGGGGCCGGGGGGCGGGGGTGCCCTAAGTCTCCGGGGAGAGCGCCCCGAGGCCCTGAGGCGGCCGCCGCGTTACCTCGGGGGGGTGCCCCGTGGCCTGGTGGGCGCCCGGCCCGCGCGGGTTATTTTTGGCGCCCGCGGCGGCGCGTGTGCCGGGGCGTGTTTTCCTTCCCCAGGTACTGGGAGCCCGGGCCCCGCCGCCGCCGCGGGAGCTGACTTGTGTCTCTCTCTCCTCTCCCCTGCAGGAATCTTCCGATAATTCTGCCGCCACGACTTGAACCGTGTGCGAGGAGAGCTCGAAACAAACATCACATCTAAATTAAAAAAAAAAAAAAAAAAAAAAAAAAAGCGGAAGAAGCGGCCGAGGAGGCGGCGGCGGGAGGAGGAGAGGAGGAGGGGCCGCGCGCGGCGGCCCGAGGCGGCGGCGGGGACGCGGGGACGCGGGGACGCGGCTTTGTGCTGGCGGGTCGTGGGGCGCCCATGGCGGAGTGCGGCCGGGGGGGCGCCGCCGGCGGGGCCCTGCCCACCTCCCCGGGCCCGACCCTCGGCTCCAAGGGCGTCCTGAAAGCTGGAGCCGGGGAAGGCGGCGGCGGCGGCGGCGGCAGCGGCGGCAGCGGCGGCGGGGGAGGTCGCCTCGGCCACGGGCGGGCGCGCTATGACAGCGGCGGGGTTTCCAACGGAGACTGCAGCCTCGGCGTGTCCGGGGACGAAGCCCGAGCCAGCCCCGCCAGGGGACCCCGCGGCGCTGCGCTCGCCCCGACCCCCAGCCCGGCCGCCTGCCCCCTCCCCCGGGAGAGCAAACCCAGCGGCCTGCCCCGCCGGAGCAGCATCATAAAGGTAGGTGGGAGAAGGGGGCTCATCGCCCACCCCCAGCCACCCCTGGGGTCAGTTCCCAAGAGGGGAGTGGTGGTGGAAGGAGGGGGCTGTAAGAGGAGTCCCCTGCTAACGGGAACCACTGGAGCACCGGTACTTGAGTTGCTGGAGCAGGCATTGGATGCAAATGGCATTTGGAAAGAATGGAGAGGTGATCCCTAATGTGCAGGGGGATCTGTGCTCAAACATTCCCCAGTTGAACTTGGGGCTGTCATCTCTCCCAGGACTAGCCTGGCATTACGGCCTGTACGTGGTTGGGCAGGACATGCTTTTCTGTGGTAGCCTTGGCTGGTAACAGACTCCCTGTAAGGTGTCTATTGTATGTTAAAGACACTGGTTTTGTGAAAACATTTTCTTAAAAATCCCAGATGGTGAACAGAGCTTATTTAATAGGCTTCTTCTGATCTGTATCTAGTTGCCTCTAGCAAATGGTTTTACTTGTAGGGTGCAGAAATCTCCGGTCACTCAGTCACACAGGGGAATGGAGTTTCTGAACATAAATGAAGATTTCCGCTTTCTTAGGCTCAAAAGCACTGAGACATTACAGTTCTGCACAATTTAATCTTTTCCTTGCTGCAGTAGGCAGGCCTCCAGTTCTGTGGAAGTACTTTTGAGCAGTTTGCTTGGTTTTGATATTTTTTGCATAGTGTTACTTAGCAGAAGAAAGCCAGCAATTGTTTTGTGCATTTTAAACTCAAAAAGTAATATTAGGAACTCCTCTGAGTTTGCGGTGGTTTCATTCTAATATTACATTTTGGTCTGCAATGTAAAAATATTTCTCGTGACATGAAGTGAAAAAAAATAGTTGATGAGCTAAGAAGAGCAGAGCCTGAGGCAAGAGTAGCTCATTCTGCTTACGTTCAGAGCAAATATGAAAACATTGCTCTCTGAAAATCAAGGGGTTACCAGGACAGTGAGCAGTAAAGCACATTGACAGGGCTGCACCCACCCTTCCTGTGGTTGATAACCCATGGGAGAGAGGGCAAAACACGCCACAGTAAAGAGAGTTGGCACTGGTGGTATTTGAAATTTAATTGGACCTTCAGAAGTCTTCTAAGTACTCTGTAGCGTCTCATGGTGTTATCAGCTTCTGCAGTAATCTGGTGAAATATACCACCTTCCTACTCTCTGTAACAGGCAGTTGTGAAACTGCTTTTCGCTTTGTCATCTGTTTGTACAGTTTATGTCTGGGCAAGGGCACAAGTGAAGGACTTAAAGATCAAGTGTATTAACTACCTGCAGTAGGCATTGAGAGTTTAAGGAAAGTAACCTATTTTTGCTGCATACCTGGCTTTTAAAAGGTGACTTTATATTTTCTTTTACTCTGTAGCTTATGTTTCCATGGAAGTTGCTTTCAACTATGCGTGATAATCAATCCTGTTAGCAGGGTTATGTGTCATGTCTGTTTTTATTGGCTATCAGATACTTGTAGTGATATCGCATTGTGGTGTTAATGACATTTGAGGTGAAAATTCCAGAGAAGATACCAGCCTACCTAATTTTAATTTTATCCCCCAATTTTATGGAGGGCCTTTTTTTTTTTAAATCAAGCTTTATTGGTGTCCATAGCGGGATCCACAGTGTAACTTATTTAATTAAAACAGCTGTTTTAGTTTTATGTTCAGAATGGGAAGAAGGATGATTTGCCAATATTTCTGATATGTGGAATTGAGACTTTGTTGGTAGATATCATTTCTTCATTGAAGATTCTAGAAGCACATAGGGAAATCATTAATTATTCAGCAATCACTGGTTTTTGAAGTTTGAAACTTTGAAAGATATCTTTGTCATTTTTCTTTTTTCTAATGAAGGCAGGTGGTTTCTTGTTCAGAGTTGTATCCCTGGATACACATTGCCAGGAACATAGTAGGGGCTCAATAGATTGCTTCCTGAATGAATGGAGGCATGATAAGGAAGTACATGTTTTCTCTAAGTTCTGTTAATTTCTAAAATTGGTGGTTTGGTACTTACCCCTAGTCTTATATCTTGTTCATTTTCTTATACCTCCCAAGATGACTTGATTTACGCCTTTTTCTTTCCTTTGTGTCAATGTGCATTTTCTTAAACACCCTTTGAAACTATGGAAATAGCTTTGAAAGTTGATCAAGCCTGGGTTATAGAAAGGGGTATGCTATATTTGAGTAGGTAACTAACTTGGTGTATTTCCCCTTGAATTGGTAGGATCAAGATTTAGAAACTCAGCGTGGTATTTTCTACAGACATAACAGTATGAAGACGATATTCTGATAGAATAAAGAAATCTTTAACGTCAAATTTCATAAAGCAATGAATAGGGCACAGACATTTTTGTCACATGAATGGCAGAAATTATTTCACTTTTGTTAAAAAACAACAACAAACTTAACAGAAGCTCAGGTAAAAAAGCACTAGTGACATCTTTCCCAGGTTTCCTTATGTTCTTTTTGAATATAAGGGATGAATTCAGTCAGGTGATGGAAAGATAGAGGTGGGAATAGATGGGTAAGCAAGGTGATAATTGGGGGGATGAGGGCATGGCAGGGAGTTGCAAGCCAGTATTGATGGGGTTGCTTTGGTTGAAATGTTGGGCTTATGAGCTATGCCTGTTTCCTAGCTTCCATTTTCATTACCATCTTGACATTCCTCTTAGGTGGGGATCCCCAAGTGAGAGGGAGAAATAACAGCCCATATGTGATGAGCAGTGGGCACAGAAAGGGGATTATTGCTGAGATGCAGGACATATGCAGAAATACACTGTGGGCTGACCAGAATTATATTTCTCATTTAAAATGATTTCTTTGGAACTCCATCTGTTTTGTAAATATGGTGTTGAGTAAGAAATTGTTGTAAAACTACATTTTCTGCCAAAATAGATGTACAGATCTGTACAAAAAAGAGCTCCTTGGTTATGGTAACAGTGTTGATGAAAAATTCAGAGTGAGCAGCCCTATAGAATCTTTTACAAATACATCGAGAACATAAATAAATCATGGAATTCATCACCAGCCTTCTCTGCTTTTCCTTAGCTTATTGGAAATCATGCTACACTTTTTAGATTATTTACAAAGGCCCACTACCAAATTTTGAGGGAAGCGGCCATTGTGTTTGTCATCTTAAGTAATCTAGTAAACGAAAACACCACTTTCATTTTCTCTTTCCATATTTCATTTCATCACACCATTTGGTATAATCCACGCTTTCTTTTGAAACAGTCAATTTGCTTAATTGTTCAGGCGACTTCCATTTTTTACAAATAGCTCAAGCCTTTAATTCAAAGACCTGGTCTAAAAATGTGAAGTAGCATTTTAGGCCTTAGATTTCCTTTTAATTTTAGAAATAAATGAAGTTAAAATGCCCATTAAAGTGGTTTATTTTCGGGGAGCCTGGGTGGCACAGTCGTTAAGCGTCTGCCTTCGGCTCAGGGCGTGATCCTGGCGTTCTGGGATCGAGCCCCACATCAGGCTCCTCTGCTAGGAGCCTGCTTCTTCCTCTCCCACTCCCCCTGCTTGTGTTCCCTCTCTCGCTGGCTGTCTTTGTCAACTAAATAAATAAAATCTTTAAAAAAAAAATAAAGTGGTTTATTTTAATTAAAACTGAGTATTATCAGTACTTTTAAAAAGGTGATATAATTTGCATAAAGTAAAATTTGCTCTTGTTGGTATCCAGTTCTATGAGACTTGACAAACACCCACATTCATGTAAACACCATTACAGTCAAAATATTAGAACAGTCTCATCACTCTCAAAAAATTCTCCCAGTCCCCCTGTGGCAATCATTGATCTTAGGTACTTTTTTGATAAGTAGGAACTACAGCCATTGCATTATTTTGGTAGTTAAGAGTAATAACAATAGGCCCTATTTATTAAACACTATGCGCAAAACACATGAAGAGTGCTTAACATAATTCTGTGACTTGGTCCTGCCACAGAGAGGTGAACCACTCTCTGAAGGGGCCAGAGCTGGCTTTTGTACCCCATTTTGGTATGGCGTCACTCCACTGCCCCCCAGATTACTCTGGCAGTTTTAAATTTTCTCTATCATTAAGGCAGCACTGGTGGTTTGGATTGCCAGATTTAATTTTTCCCTTTAAACTTAGGGGTTACTGGAGGGAACCAAAGACTCTGAGGCAGAAGTCGAGAGCTCTTAGAGCCAGGCAGCTGTGGTTACTTGTTTGGGCTGCTTGATCAGAGCCTCCAGCTTCATTGGGACAGTGGCTTGATCTTGCCCAAGGTAGCAGCCCTTACTTTCCTTAACACCATTATCGTTACTATCACAGTATCAGGGTGTGTAGGGGAAGCACTTTTACTGCCTTTACATCCGGGTATGTCCTTATGTCTCGATGCTGAGCGTCCCAAGGTGGGAAGAAGCAGATGTTTGCATCTATTATACATTTAAACAAAATTAAATTATATTTAAATAAAATAATAAAAAGTACATATGGATATTATATTGGCTTATGGTTTAAATAAATTAGACTCCTTGCGGGCAAAACCTGGGCTATATTTATCAGTTCTGCATGGATAACAGGCACTCAATAACCATTTCTTGAAATGGATCTTAATATAATATCTGCATTTGGCTTTAGATTTTTTTTTTTTCAAATGGCGGAGAAGGGGCGACAACCACATGCCCCGCAAACTTGTGGGCATATCACAAATATTAAACAAACAGTAACTGGTTCACAAAGTGAGTTTGTCCGGATAGCTAGGCAGTCTGGATCATTTAGGTCAGAAAACTCTAATGCCCAGTCGGTAACTCGCCACTTCACTTTGTCCTAATGCATTTTAGGCCACATAAGATAACTATTGGAAGGCCGGGGCATGGTTGCTTGTCTCAGCCTACTCAAAGAGCTTTTGTCACAATTCAGAGTTCAGTTTTCAGGAGTAATCAGGGGGTATTAATTTTCATACCCTAAAAATTACTTGCCCCCCTTCTTGTTTTCCAGCCTCTCCTCAAAACAGTTGTTTGATCTCTGTTGTTTTTTTCACCAAATCCAAATAGACAACTGACAGGAAATTGTTAATTTTTTTTAATTGATGATCTTGGTCACTCAAGTTATTTTCTTAGAATGCTCTCTCCCAGAATCTTTTCAGTTCCTTTTATAGTTCTGTGTGCTCTGCAAAGGGTGCTAAACTAGACTGTTCTTCTTTTTTCCTTTTTAAAAATACTTTAGTTACCCATTCCTCATTATTCAACAAAATAGGGCAGTGTTATTTACAGCCTAAAATGCAGACATAAATGAAGTATGAACATTCATATCTTCTCTCCAGACTTTATTCTATACATATATGTTCAAGAATAGATGCTTTAGGGGGCTTGGGTGGCTCAGTCGGTGAAGCATCCAGCTCTTGATCTCAGCTCAGGTCTTGATCTCAGGGTTGTGAGCAGATTGGGCTCCATGCCCAGCTACTTAAAAAAAAAAAAAAAAAAAAAAAAAAAGAATAGATGCTCTATTTCTTATTAATACTAAGTTTTGGCTGTCATTAGTCATCTACCAGGCCTCTAGATTAGTTTAGCTTTTTTAGTTTATATTTTTTATTTTATATTATATTATTTTTATTTTATATTAATGGGATTCTGTAGTGCAAGGGATATTCAAATTTTTTTTTTTTTTTTTTTTTTTTTTTTTACCAGTTTACCAGACACTGTGTTTGCAAGCTGTCTGACTGGCTTTTTTCTACTGGTAATAGTGGTAGATCAAGAGGGTTGTGCTTGGCGTAAGAGTATCAGTAGTGACTCAAGTCAGAACCACCGGGGAAGTTTCAGTAGTACCTATTTTCCTTGTGTCAGAATAATTGCATAGCTTTAGAGCACTCAAAGTATGTAATTAATCACACTGAGGTTTCATGACAATTATGTGAACGGTCCAGGCTGCTGGCAGGACACTTGATACCTGCCTAGTTCCAAGGTGTAGAGGAGGGCAGGTGGCTAGGCACTGCTGGCCACCAGTGCTTGGTCACTTGGCAGGGGTACTTGGGTAAAGCATGTTCTAGCTAATACTTTCAGCTGGGCTGGACTCCGGGGTCTTGGGGTGCACTCTGGGGTCTTGGGCTGCATTCAGGCCACATGTTGCATGTCTGGATTATTCAGGAGGCAGAATAGTGGTGAGAAAAATAGAGGGTGTGGAGTTAAGTGCTTGGATCAGATTCTAGCTCCCCCTCTTCCTTTCTGTGTGGCCTTGGGGAAGATATTTAAGTCTGTGTGTCTAGTTACATAGTCTCTAAAATGGAAAGAATAACACTCTCCCCCCCATATCATTGTGGTGAAGATTAAGTGAGATGATGTGTGCATGAAATACTCAGAGCAGTGCATGGTGTCTAAGAGGCACTCAATAAGCACTACCTAGTATGTTTGTTTTTCTGATTTTTAGTTTCTCTTAGAGTTTACCCTGAGAGGAGCAAACTCACTTAGCTCCATTTGAGTTGGAGATCTGCCATGCCCATTTTGGAAGTTTTGTCTTTTGAAATATGCAGAATGTACCCAGAGAGATTTCTCAGACATATTCTAAAGATGGTTTCAAAAAAGATTTGTTTTGGTGCCTTTCTAAATCTGATTCCTCAGTACAACAGTGCGCATGCGTCAGTCGCTCCCGCTAAGTGATCAGAGGGTCCTGAACATCGGTTTCATTGAGCCGAGCACCCGTATGTCTTGATCTGCCCAGGACAGTCCAGGTTTACACCTTTTGTCCTGAAAAAATTATTAGTAGTGCCTCCTTTCACTCTCAAAGGCATCCTGGTTTGGGTGATAAATAATGCGGTCACCGTGCCGATCTGCTATGCTGGAGCCCCGTGCACCTGCTCTCCCTGCCTTTACATTGACAACTCTCTTTTCTCAGCCTGGGTGCTTTCCTCCTCGGTGCTGTCTTCAAGGGCTTCTGCAGGTAATCACTTCTTAGAATGAATTGTTCTTTTCTCTGTCTTCCAGCCACCACCTTGTCTGTATCTCTATACAGCCGCGTTTCCTTCTGCCTCTTAGGTAACTTCATCTTACTCACCTTGAGTTTACAAAGACACCTAGTTTAATGTCTTGTGAAAAGCATGTTTTTAGGTATATACTTGTTGAATAAATGTGTGAATGGATGAATAAATAGGCATGGATGTTGTACCTTAGGGTTTCAAACAAGATATTATTTAAACTTCAACTATTTTTTTAAATTGAGGTAAAATTGATATAAACATTTTATTAGTGTCAGGTGTACATCATAGTAATTTGATGTTTGTATGTATTACAAAGTGATCTTCACAATAAGTCTAGTTGCCATCACCATATAGTGGGTCCCCTTCCCCATCGCATCCACCCCCAAGACTGTTCCCTTTTGATAACCAACAATCTGTTCTCCATATCTACAAGCTTTGTTTTATAATGTTTGTTCCTTTGCTTTTTGAATTCCACGTGAAATCATATGATAGGTTTTGCCTTTCTCTGTCTGATTTATTTCCCTTAGCATAATAACTAAACATAACTCAAGGTCCATCCATGTTGTCACAAATGGCAAGATTTCATTCTTTTTATGACTGCATAGTGTTCCATTGTATAACCCGTGTCTTCTTTATCCATTCATCCATCAGTGGACACTTAGGTTGTTTCCATGTCTTAGCTATTGTAAATAATGCTGCAATGAACATAGGGGTACCTATATATTTCAAGGTAGTATTTTTGTTTTCTTTGAATAAGTGCCCAGAAGTGGAATTGCTAGATCATATGGTAGTTGTGTTTTTAATTTTTTGAGGAGCCTCCATATTTTCCATAGTGGCTGCACCAATTTGTATTCCCACCAATGGTGTACAAGGGTTCCCTTTTCTCCACATCCTATATAAGACCTGTTATTTCTTATCTTTTTAATAATAACCATTCTAACAGGTATGAGGTGATATCTCATTGTGGTTTTGATTTGCATTTCCCTGATAATTATATTTACCATCCTTTCATGTGTCTGTTGGCTACCTGTATGTATGTCTCCTTTGGAAAAATTGTCTATTTATATCTTAGGCCTATTTTTTATTTGGATTTTTTTTTTTTACTATTGATTATATGAAGTTTTTTAAAAAAATGTATTTTAGATGTTAATCCCTTATCAGATCTATCATTTGGAAATACTTTCTACTATTTACTAGTTTGCCTTTTCATTTTGTTGGTAGTTTTCTTGGCTGTGTACAAGTGTTTGAGTTTGATATAGGCCCACTTATTTTTGTTTTTGTTGTCTTCGCTTTTAGAGTCAGATAAAAACAATTTAATGCCAAGACCAATGTCAAAGAGTTTATTGCCTATGTTTTCTTCTAGGAGTTTCATGGTTTTAGATCTTACATTCAAGTCTTCAGTCCCTTTTGGATTAATTTTTATGTATGGTCTAAGATAGTGGTCTAGTTTCATTCTTTTGCATGTGACTGTCCAGTTTTCCCAGCACTATTTATTGAAAAGACTGTACTTTCCCCATTATATGTTCTTGGCTCCTTTTTTATGTGTTAATTGACCATATATGTGTGGCTTTTCTTTGGGGCTCTCTATTCTGTTCCTTTGATCTGTGTGTCCGTTTTTGTGCCAATACCACCATACCGTTTTGATTATTATAGCTTTGTAGTATAGTTTGAAATCAGTATGATACCTCTGGCTTTGTTCTTTCTCAAGATTGCCTTGGCCATTTGGGGTCTTTTGTGGTTCCATACAAATTTTAGAATTATTTGTTCTAGTTCTGTGAAAAATGCCGTTGGAATTTTGATAGGGATAACACTGAATCTGTAGAATGCTTTGGGTACTATGGACATTTTAATAATATTAATTCTTCCAATCCATGAGCCTGGAATATTTTTCCATTTATTTGTGTCTTTTTCATTTCTTTCTTCAGGGCCTTATAGTTTTCAGTGTACAGAATTTCTACCACCTTGATTAAATTTATTTTTAGGTATTTTATTCTTTTTGTTGCAATTGTAAATGGGATCTAAAAAAACTCCTTCTGATAGTTCATTATTAGTGTATAGAAATGTAACAGATTTCTGTATATTGATTTTGTATCCTGCAACTTTACTGAATTAATTAACAGTTTTTCATTGAAGTCTTTAGGGTCATGTTATCTGCAAATGGTGACAGTTTTACTTCTTCCTTTTTAATTTGAATGCTCTTTATTTCTTTTTCTTGTCTAATTGCTCTGGCTAGAATTTTTAATACCGTGTTGAATAAAAGTGGCAAGACAAGGGCATCCTTGTCTTGTTCCTGATCTTAAGAGAAAAACTTTCAGCTTTTCACTGTTGAGTATGAGGTTAGCTGTGGGTTTGTCATATATGGCCTTTATTATGTTGAGGTACATGCCATCTATACCAACATTGTTGAGATTTTTTTTCATAAATGGATATTGAATTTTGTCAAATCCTTTTTCTGCATTTATTAAGATGACCACATAATTTTTCTCCTTCATTTTTTAAATGTGGAGTATCTTGTTGATTGATTTGTGGATATTGAATTATCCTTGCATCCCTAGAATAAATCCCATTTGATCATGGTGTATGATCCTTTTAATGTGTTCTCGAATTTGGTTTGCTAATATTTTGTTGAGCAGTTTTGCATCTATGTTCATCAGGGATATTGGCCTGTAATTTTCTTATGGTGTTCTTGTTAGGTTTTGGTATCAGGATAATGCTGGCCTCGTAAAATGAGTTTGGAAGCATTCCCTTCTCTTCAGTGTTTTGGAAGAGTTGAGAAGGATAGTTATTGAATCTTTTTTTTTTTTTTTAAGATTTTATTTATTTATTTGACTGAGATAGAGACAGCCAGCGAGAGAGGGAACACAAGCAGGGAGAGTGGGAGAGGAAGAAGCAGGTTCATAGCAGAGGAGCCTGATGTGGGGCTCGATCGCATAACGCCGGGATCACGCCCTGAGCCAAAGGCAGACGCTTAACCGCTGTGCCACCCAGGCGCCCCTAGTTATTGAATCTTAATTGAATATTTGGTAGAATTCATCAGTAAAGCCATCTGGTCCTGGACTTTTGTTTTTGAGTATTGATTCAGTCTCCTTACTGGTCATTGGTCTGTTCAGATTTTCTATTTTTTCATGATTCAGTCTTGAAAGATTGAATGTTTCTACAAATTTATCCATTTCTTCTAGGTCGTCAACAGTCAATGACTTTTTGGTGTGTAATTATTCATGGTAGTCTCTTATGATGCTTTGTATTTCTGTGGTATTCATTGTAACTTTCTCATTTCTGATTTATTTGTGTCTTCTTTTTTTTTCTTTGTGAGTCTAGTTAAAGGATTGTCAATTTTGCTTATCTTTTTAAAGAACCACCTCTTAGTTTCATTGATCATTTCTAATTTTTGTTCTATTTCATTTATTTTTGCTCTGGTCTTCATTATTTCCTTCTTTCTGCTAACTCTGGGCTTTGTTTTCTTCTTTTTCTAGTTCCTTTAGGTGTTAAGTTGGATTATTTATTTGAGATTTTTTGTATTTCTTGAGGTGGGCTTTTATCACTATGGACTTCCCTCTTAGAACTGTTTTTTTGTTGCATCCCATAGATTTTGGACTATTGTATTTCCATTTTCATTTGTTTTAAGGTATGTTTTGATTTCCCCTTTGATGTCTTCATTGACCCATTGGTTGTTCAATAGCATGTTGTTTAATCTCCACATGTTTGTGATTTTTCGTTTTTTTCTTGTAATTGATTTCTAGTTTCATACCATTGTGGTCAGAGCAGAAGCTTGATATGATTTCAGTCTTCTTAAATTTACTGTGATGTTTTGTGGCCTAACACATGATCTGTCCTGGAGAATGTAACATATAAATTTGAGAAGAATGTGTATCCTGCTGCTTTTGGATGGAATGTTTTATATATACCAATTAATATATCTCTATATCCATCTGGTCTATCCATGTCAATATATCTGTTGTCCATCTGGTCTAAAGTGTTATTTAAGGTCAGTATCTACTTATTGATTTTCTGTCTGGATGATCTATCCATTGATCTAAGTAGTTACTAAAGTCCCCTACTATTTTTGTATTGCTGTCAATTTCTCCTCTTAGGTCTGTTAATATTTGCTTTACATATTTAGGTGCTCCTATTTTGGTTGCATCAATATTTACAAATGTTACATTCTTTTTGTTGGATTGATACCTTTATCATTATGTACTGCCCTTTATTTTGTCTTCTATGATACTCTTTGTTTTAAAGTCTATTTTGTCTGATATAAGTATAGCTGCACCAGCTTTCTGTTTCCATTTGCATGGAATATCTTTTTCCATCTCTTTACTTTTAGTGTGTGTGTTTTTAGATCTGAAGTGAGTCTTTTGTAGGCAACATATGGCTGAATCTTCTTTTTTTAAAAAAATCCATTCAGCCACTCTGCCTTTTGATAGGAGAATTTGGTCCAGTTACATTTGAAATAATTATTGATAGGTATTTAATTATTGCCACTTTGATAATTGTTTTCCGGCTGTTTTCATAGATCCTTTCTGTTTCTTCTTTTTTTCTCTTCCTTTGTGATTTGATGCCTTTCCTTAGTTTTGTTTAGATTGTTTTCTCATTATCTTTTATATATCTGCTATAGGTTTTTGTTTTCTGATGACCGTGGGGTTCACTTATAATAACCTATAAAACAACCTATAAAGCAAGCAAGTTGATTGCAACTTAAATTTTAACACATTCTAAACTCTATATTTTTATTCCTACTTCCCACATTTTAAGTTTTTGATATCATATTTTACATTTTTAAATTTTGTGTATCCTTTAACTAATTATAGCTAATTTTTCTACTTTTGTCTTTTATCCTTCATACTAGTTTTATTAAATGGTTAATCCACTACTTTTACTGTATATTTATCTTTACCCCTGAGATTTTTACTTTTATGTTTTTGTGTTATTAGTTGTTGGCTTTTCCCTGCACGCTAAAGAAGTCTCTTTAACATTTCTTGTAAGGCCAGTTTAATGGTGATGGACTCCTTTAGTTTTTGCTTGTCTGGGAAACTCTTTATCATCCCTTTAATTCTGAATGATAATCTTGCTGGGTAAGGGTATTCCTGGTTGAAATTTTTTTCCTTTTAGCATTTTGAATATATAGTGTTACTTCCTTCTGGCCTGAAAAGTTTCTGTTGAAAACTCAGTGGATAGTCTTATGGAGATTACATTGTATGTAAAAGTTGTTTTTCTCTTGCTGCTTTTAAGCTTCTCTCTTTATCTTTCACTTTTGACATTTTAATTATGTTTCTTGGTATGGATGTCTTTGGGCTCATCTTTCTTGGAACTCTCTGTGCTTCCTGAACCTGGATGTCTGTTTCCTTTCCCAGGTTATGGAAGTTTCCAACCTTAATTTTTTCAAATAAGTTTCTGCAGCTTTTTCTCTCCCTTCTCCTGTGGCCCCTGTAATATGAATGTTGTTCTGCTTGATGCTGTTCCATGGATCCTTTAAGCTGTCTTCACTTTTTATTTATTTATTTTTAAGATTTTATTTATTTGTTTATTTATTTAGAGAGAGCGCACAAGTCAGGGGAGGGATAGAGGGAGAGAGATTCTCAAGTAGAATCCCTGTTGAGCACAGAGGCCCATGCAGGGCTTGATCTCACCATCCTGAGATCATGACCTGAGCTGAAATCAAAAGTCAGATGCTTAACCCACTGAACCACCCGGGTGCCCCTATCTTCACTTTTTAGAATTCTTTTCTTTTTCTTTTTTGCAGCTTTGTTTTGGTGAGTTCCATGGCCCTGTTTTCCAGGTTGCTGATCCGCTTCATCTAGTCTGCTGTTAAACCCATCTAGTATATTTTTCAGTTCCGTTATTGCATTCTTCAGCTCTGTGACTTCTGTTTGGTACTTTCATATATTTTCTGTTTCTTTGTGGTAGTTCTCACTGTGTTCATTCATTCTTCTCTTGAGTTTGGTGAGCATTTTTATGACCATTACTTTGAACTCTTTCACAGGTTGTGGGAGAGTGCTGAAGGTACAGCCTGTCTGTGGCGTTCGTGATGCTGGGGAAGAGCACTGGGGGCACAGCATGCCCATAGCTTTAGAGATACAGGAGAAGGGCATAGGGATGGGGCATACTGGCAGCTTTAGCCAGGCTGTATCCACGTGCACCCACCTGAGCTAGTGAGGTGGAGGGAGAGTGCAAAAATGATGCTCACCAGTGCCCCTGTCCCCAAAGAACCCCACCTGGTCCCTGTCCCTCTGGCAGTTTTATGAATAGCAAATCAATCTCCATTTATTATCCAGTCACCTTTCAAACTGCTGCCTTTGTGCTCGTCCTAGGATGAGCGAGTCCACACACATGTCTCTCAAGAGGAGTAGCTCAGATTCCCGTAGACCTCTAGGTCCCCTGGACATAAGCCTTGTTTATTTTCAGAGGCAGACATTTTGGGGGCCTCGTCTCTCCAGTGCAGGTCCCAGGGTTTGGTGTGCCTCATGTGGGGAACAATACTCTCACTCCTCAGGGAGAAGCTCTGGACCTGTGAAATCCCTCTCTATTGTGGGTTGCTGTGCTGGGGTGGAGTTTTTGGCAAGACCCTGTCTCTCTGCATCTTTTACCCATCTTGATGTGGCCCTTTTATCCCTTGTTGTGGAGGGGGTTGTTCAACTCGTTTTCAGTTCTTTTTCAGCAGTACTTACTCCGTATGTCGCTGTAGATTTGGTGTGGCTGTGGGAGGAGGTGAGTTCAGAATCTTCCTATGCTGCCATTTTGGACGTCCTCCAACTCCAGTTGGTTTTGATTGGAATATAAAACTCAGTGGGCTCTGTACTTCAAAGAAGAAATTTATTTCACATATATAATTTTAGAAACAATCAAATGGAAGGAAATACCTTCATTGAATTTAGATCCAGGAATTTGGTTGGTTTAAGAATTGTTCTGCAAGATGTTAATATAAATGACCTGTCCCTTTTATGCCCCTGAAATAAGAGCAGACATTTCAAAATTTCTTTTGATTTATGCTATCAAAGTTTAAAAAGCATGGCAAAAGATCTTACTGTTTGTTAAAGCATTTAATCTCTTTTCTGGTATTTGATTTCTTTAAGTGATACCTGTAGTTTCTGCTTACTTTTAGTTTATTTTTAAGAAATTTAATTCCTTTTTATTGTCATTATTATTGGATTGTCAAAAGATATTAATTGGGAATGCTACAGAATTAATAATAAAAAAGAAAATACAGGGGTGCCTGAGTGGTTAAGTGGACTGCCTTCGGCTCAGGTCGTGATTTCAGAGTCCTGGGATTGAGGATCATGTTGGGCTCTGTGCTCAGTAGGAAGTCTGCTTCTCCCTCTCCCTCTGCCTCTCCCCCTGCTTGTGCTCTCTCTGTCTCTCAAATAAATAAAGAAAATCTTAAAAAAAAAAAAAAGAAAATACATAAAAGAATATAGAGTACTAATAGAATTGAAGATGTAGGATCTCTAATCCCTCAGCATATTTTGTCATAGTGTTAGAAATTCTACCTTTCTGGCAACTCAAGGATTGGTGTAGAAGAGATACTAAGAAATGTTTTGTATGCATCATTTCATGCAAGTCTCCCCACAGCCCGCAAGGAGACCTTATCATTCCTTTTTAGCTGACAAGGAAACTCATTCTTCAAGGTTTGGGAATTTCCAGGCAAGGTCACAGAACTTGTAAGAGGCAAAGCCCACACGAGACCAGGTTTGATTGACTTGAAAGCCCACACTTTGAACTGCTCGTCACCCACTTTCTATTTCATCTTCTGAAATGTATCTTTGGCTCTTTCCTTTTTTCTCCTACTTACCTAAGGCATTCTGACTCCTTGATCATAGCAGTTTCTACCAGTCCTAAAATAGATGACTGAATTTTAGGAAATTTTGGCCTTCTGTGGCTGAATCTTGGGATGAAGCCAACATGTACCTAATTAACAAAAAGCCATAGCGATCGTCCTCTCCAGCATGCACAGGTTTCTGTCTGATCCACAAAACTAGGATTTTGTCCTTTTCCTCTCTGCTTTCCTTTGATGGATTTGAAAACTTCTTAGGAGGGAGGTCATTTTCCATTTTTGTTTCTTTTTTTAACAAAATGTTGATTTATAGTTACTCACTTTTTAGGTTACCAGTAGGTAAAGCAGATAGTAATGAGTAACAATTTGTTTTTAGGTGAGCTGCTGCTGATAGTATCTATCCCTGTTATTGTTTTGGAATTGTCAAATTGTTATGAAGTTATAGAACTTTTTAATACTTACAACACATTACTAGGTAATTGGTATTCAGGTATTTTCATGGAGCATGCTGAATATACTGATTTGCAGTTATTAATATCCCAGAAACCAAGCAGCTGGGTTTAAAAGTAATTAATAATGTAGATTCATGGGATTTTTAGAACAGAAAGAGATCATGTAAAATTCTTTTGTAGTTAGAGATACACAAGGCCATACTGATTAGTACATTTAGCTCCTGGCTATGGTTGAGTTCATTTATTTGCATATTAGCATAACAGAATTGGAAAAAATTTGTTATGTAATACTGCAGTATGTGAGTATTAATAGAACAAGATATGGTCTTCCAAACAGCTATTTTTGAGAAATTGTTTTTTGCTATATATAGCTGCACGTGTACACATGCTATCCTTGTGCATGGGTATACTCTGAGGACTATAAATAGTAACGATTAGGAGCAAATCAAATAATGTAGTGGTAGGTTGACACGAGTCCTGTCTTGTGAGAGACTGGTGGGTAGCAGGTGTCTGCTCTCTACGTTGAAAATGCCCAGGAAGGGGTAGGCTGTTTTTGTGAGCATTGCTGATGAAGCCTCTGTTGCCCTTGACCAATTCGTGTGGCCACAGAGGGATAAGTGACCTCATCTGCAGCTACCATTAGAATCACAAGCCATATGACTCTGTCCATATGGTTTCCTGCTACCTTTTACTTCTCATCTCCCATCTGAGTGCTGGTATCCTGTGGGCATAGTAGATGGAATTTTTCAAATAGTTAATATGGTTTAATGTTTATTATTGAAGGAAATACAGCGAATAACATAGATTTTTGTTTCTACCAATCCATGCTAATAGTCCATATTAAGTACCAAAAGAATTATTCGGATGTTTCATATCGGAACTAATAGAATTCCTGATGTAATGCCAGTTTTAAGGATGTGTTTCTCTCTGGGGTTTTTGATGGTTTGTTGAAAGAAATCTGTTCAGGGCTTTCTCTGGTTTGTATGTATTCCCATAAATGTTTTTTTATGTATTAAAAATAATATTAAAAGTAGAATTGCTATGACGGATATGTGCATGTTTAGCTTTAGTAGGTATTATCATGTGATTTTTCTAATTAGTTAAACCAGTTTGCACACCCACCAGGTTCTAGTTGCTCTAACTGCTTCCTAACACTTGGTATGGTTATGTAATGGTACCTTATTGTGGCTTTTAGGTTGCCTGATAACTAATGATATTGAACACCTTTTCATATGTTTTCTCAGCCATTTGGATGTTCTCCTTTGTTAAATGCCCATTTAAAAAATTGGGCTTTGGGGCACCTGGGTGGCTCAGTCAGTTAAGCATCTGACTCTTGATTTTGGCCTCAGGTCATGATCTCAGGGTTGTGAGATAGAGCCCTGCATAGGGCTCAGCGCTCAGCATGGAGTCTGCTTAGGATTCTCTCTTTGTCTCTCCCTCTTCTCCCCCTCCCCCCTGCTCGTGCTCTCTCTCCCTCTTAAAAAAATTGGGCTTTTATTTTTCAAAACACTGTAGGACTTCTTTATATTTTCTACATAAGTCTGTGTATGATACATACGTTGAAAATGTCTTCTAGTATGTGACTTGTATTTTCCCTGACTTAAAGGGTGTGTTTTATTGACTAGCAGTTCTTAATTTTAGTGATCCAGTTTATCAGTATTTCCCTTTATGGCTATTATTTTTGTGTCGTGTTTAAGAAACCTTTACTTAGCTTAAGACCATGAAGATATTAATTTATTTAACTTCTAGAACCTTTATTTTTCACAGTTACTTCTACAGTCTATCTGAAATTTATTTTTGTGTATGGTGTGAGATAGGGGTCAAGATTTTCTTTCCACATAAATATCAAATTAATTAATTCAGCACCCCTTAGTTGAAAAAATCATTTTTCCCCACTGCAGTGCATTGGCCTTTTGTCGTAAATCAAGTGACTGTGTATGTGTGGGTCTGTTTCTGGAGTCTGTTTTGTTATGTCAGTTTGTCTATCCTTCTGTTCATACCACACTGTCTTTCTTACTAGGTATATTGCAAAGTATATACCCAAATGTATAGATTGAAAGATACGTACAAAAATGCTCATAGTGACATTAACTGTAGCAGCCCCAAACTGGAAACAGCTCAGATGCCCATCTCGTAAAATAGTATATCATGCAATGGAATACTGTAAAGAAAAAAGACCCCCCCCCAAAAAAAGAACAAAATGAACAGATGACTGCTACTTGTAGCACAACAGTATCTCAAGCATAATGTTGAGGGAAGGAGACCAGACAGAAAACAATGCATATTGTATGATTCCGTTTATATAAAGTGCCAAAACAGGCAAACTAGGTTGTGGTGATAAAAGTCAGAATCGTGGTTACATTTGAAGCTAAATGAACATTTGAAGTGGAACCAAGGAGGCTTCTGAGTGCCATTAATTTTTGGTTCCTGGCTCTGGGGGTGGTTTTGAGAAGTAGGCGCTTTGTAAAAATCCATTGAGTTGTAGACACTCATGATTTTTCTGCAGTTATATCATACTTCAGTAAATAAGTTGGTTTAAACAATTCCATTGTGAAAATTAATCAAATGCAGGTGCTTATTGGCTACTTCACTCTGCAGGATGTGAAGGACAGGACCTTTTGCAGTTTGCTGCCGTTCGTGGATGGACACGTGAAACGTCTTGTAGCTGCCGCAGAGCACTTGGGCCGCGGGGGGACCTGGCAGCGTCCTGAGCCCAGTGACGGGGTGGAGGCAGGTGGGGAGAGAGGCAGCTGGCCGGAGCAGTGGGAAGACTGTGTCTTTCCTGGGCGGTATTGAGCGCACATAGGCAGCTGAGCCGGGGTGGGAAGTTGACCCAGTAGTGAAGGCTGTCTTGGTCATTGGAATCATTTTACACTGCTGTGGTTGCTGGGAGTTTTCATGACTTGTTTGGTGTCATGTTGAGCGTTTCAGTCGCTTCAGGTGTGCTCAGACGGTTTCATGTTCGAAAGCATGCTACTCATACAAAACTTCGAGAACCACTCATTTGTGGAGCACCTGTTCTCTGCATGACAGTTTTCTAGATTGCGCTTTTTCGTCTCAAAGCAGTTAACTAACAAACAGAAACCAGGTATCCAGGTCTTCAAGAAAAAGGCGAGAGTTGTTTGATCAGCACTGAGTGGTCAGCATAGAGGTTTAACTCTACTGACACCTACCTTGTCCCGTCTAAATATTTTTCCAGGTGGGGGAAACACCAGATCTCAGCTAGGTCATTTTAGGACACCAGAATTAAATCTGGGTTCTAAAACTGCTAAAGTGTAGATCCATTTGAGTCCAATTACATCAGAATTTCTGGGGCTTTCCTAAAGTGCCCTGGGAGATTTTAAGCTGTAGCTAGGGTTAAGAACAGCTGCGAAGCCTTTGTCATATGTTATGTCTTTGCCGCATTTAGCTCTGCGAGATAGGAGAGAGCGAGCAGCTCCAGGATTCCGCAGGCGACAGACAGTTGGCGATCCTGTGGCTGGTGGGGAACAGGGGATAGGACTCGACCTTCAGCTCCCTCATGGAGCTGCCCTTTTTCTGAGGGGAGAAAAATACTGAGTAAGGGGAACAATTCCATAGTCGAATCTGGACAGACAGATTTGAAATACGAAAATGGCGGTCTACACTGTGTACTCATCATTGGACTGTAAGAATGTAGTTTTGATCCAAATAAAGGAGTGTGTTGAGTCAGTTCCCAAAAAGGCCCGGGGTTGGTCGTCTGGAGCCTTCATCTACCTGGAGTAATTATTACTGCGCAGCACCGCTTCCTGGTCCATCTCTTGGCCCTTTTCTCTCCCTGAAAGAGAAAAGACATCTGTGTGCCTATGGCATTCTGGACATGGAGGAAGAACTGCCCCAGGGGAAGTATTTTTAGGAAGAACTAATTTGACTGAGGCATGAGCACTATTTCTAGAGATCAGTGATTGTACATTGCGAACTTCGCCGAAAGGAGTCTCCCCGTGTCCTTTAACCACCTCATCTTGTGTACAGGTGGCAATGCATGGTAAAAACCCTTTTTACTCAGAGAACATTCTAAAGCGACACTTGTCAGACAGGTATCTGTTTGCACGTGTAATTTATGCTGGGAGGAAGAGGACCATCTGGTGATGCTTCAGTGCACCCCATTGTGGTGGGCTGACAGTCTGGGCTGGTAAGTCATGACCTTTGGGTGAACGTCTACTTTCTGACTGCTGTGGCATTTTCTTCTCGCCACACAGCCCCTTGTGGTCAGGAGGAATGGCCGTTGAACTCCTAGAGTGTCTGTAAAATATATTTTATGGGCTGCAAAGCAGTAACATGAAAATACGCCGTGTTGCAAGGTCATGGTCTTAGTTACGTGATGTGTACTTCTTCTCCTCAGCTGCGTCGCTCTGTTAGCCCATCATCATGTGTCATGTTTATTCTTTTAGGTCAATTTTTTTCTCTTTCACATTAGTGTGGGTGGATCTTTCAGCAGAGAAGCTTATGTCCACTTATCCTGGGTAGGCCCTGAATGATCTGGTGGGAGGGCCGAGTCTTTGGGGACTCCCGTCTCTAGAGGCTGGAGGAGTACCCATAGCTTGGCAGAAGAGTGCCCTGGTGCCTTCCTGATCGTGAGTAGGGCCCGTTTATTAATACATACATCTTTAATAAGTAGTTTATTTCTTTATAAATGGGAAGAACAGTAGAAATGGACTTTAACATTCTTTGAGGGAGAGAGACCCTACAATCTTTTTGTGAAAATTCAGTACTCTGGGGTATTTACCAAGCAGAGAATCTGTGAGGAAAGAATTTTCTTTCCTCCAGCATAATTAGCCAGATCTTCTTCCCCATCTTCTTTGTTAGGGAAGAAAGTATTGTTGAAGAATATTTTTAAATAGTTAAATAGCCCTTTTGTCCCAAAGAATAGCTGCCACTGATGAATGCTACCCTGAGGGGCCTAGAAAATAAGAGAGTGAAATAGAGGGAGAGAAACAGGGTACATGGGCCTCTGCTGGGCTCTGTACTTAAAAGTAGATGAGAAGTGTCCTCTCTGGGGCAGAGCCCTGACCCACTGCATTTATCCTGCTGTCATTGTCATTACCAGACAGCGAGGTAAAAAACAAAGAAGATGTCACCATATAACAGGGTGTGAGAAAGCTCCGTCCCCAGAGAGGATTCAGCAGCTCCCAGGCCCACCCTTCCTAGGAACACCAGTGGCCACTGGATCCATCAATCATGCTCCAAAAGAGTGCTTTCAACCAGTTACATACCTGACTATAGATAGGAAGAGGTGTCATCGCACAGCAAGTTGTGAGAGATTGCTTGTGGCTAGGGGTGCCACCCAGCTATGCGAGGATAGGGACTGGGGGTGGGATAGGTTGGGTGCTGGAATCAATAGCTCCGCAGGCCTGCTTTCCACTGGTGGCACACTGTGGGGTGCCAGGGACACTCAGGCACATTCATCAGGAGGCTGTGCTTTAAAGGTGATGGAGAGGAGAAGAGAGGTCTAAGGAAAGGTACGGCCAGCTCTGGGGTGCTCAGGCTCTCACGCGGATGCCCTCCATAAACAGCTCCACGAGCTGATTCACTTGATGCTGGATTGAAGCTTGGCTCCATGGCATGCCATGGAGCTGTGGCCACTGTGCAAACAAGGGCAGCAGACAGGTGAGACTGGCTTGCGGACATGGCAGCCGAACAGGAGCGGAGCATCTCAAGAGTGAGAGCAACAGTCAAGCAACTACATTTATGGGAGGGCTCGTTTCATTCGTAGAGAGCCTCACGTAGGTAAAGAGGCTGGCGTCCCCTAGTTTCTCTCGGAGAGGCTCCAGCCTGAGCCATGGCCTTCAGCTCCGGTGGGCAGGGAGCTGGCCGTGGAGACTGGGAGCTGCAGGTCCAGAGTTAAGGGTTCTGATTTAGGGTCTGTGCCTCTGTGTGATTGAAAGGACTCTGGTTGTCTCCTCTTTTTTTGCTGTAAGAAATATGAGATTTCTTGTCTGCCAGATTTCTTACACATAGTTGGAGCACCTGGGTAAGTATTTGTTGCATGACTGATGTGGTAAGTAAAACCTGTAGAGATCTTGGGAGGATCTGTTGTCTGAATGATTCAGTTTCTGCCATTTTACTGTTGATTTGATACTTGTGTGAGAAAGTTCTGTGCTGTTCCTGTAAGTTTGCTCATAAATCCATTCAACTACTTGCTCTCTTCCCCCCCAAAACCCCAGCAAAACCTCTATCCTATTTTAAATGTCACATTTAATTTTTCCCCTTCTCTTAACATCCATAACTTAAAATGTTGTTTTCAATACACCCTGTTCCACCTTATTTGAATATCATGTTTTGGTTTCATATTTTTAATTTCGTTCACTCTGACTCTGGTTTGCTTACTGTTTTAAATGGAAACACTTAACCCCAGGCCTTCTGTATTGTCCCCAGTCCATCATTTTTATTATTTCTCAGCTCTTTGAGCTGGTGGGTTGGCATGATTATTTTAGTCATTACCAGGAGAGCAATGTTGAGGTCTTCATCTCAGAGTCTTGAAAGGGTCTGTTAGAAGGTAGCAGTGACTATGATACTAAAGAAAATCACCTTCTTCTTCTTCTTCTTTTTTTTTTTTTTTTTTTTGGATAGTGGTAAAAATTCAGAGAGAAGAATTCGGGAAGTCTCAAGGCAATAATGACTTAAATATGGTTATTTCTGTATTTTTCAGTGGACTTGAAATGAATACTTTTAGTTAACAAAATTACAAACTACACTTTATTTTTTTTCCACATAGAGAGTATCAAATTGAAGACAGAAGATCTGAACTTTATACCTAGCTTGTATTTTGACTTTTAAGAAAATCAGTTAAACTCTTTATATCTTTTTTAAAATTTTCTGTACATTGAAATAAAGCTGAATGTTGATCTGCTCATTTCCTCAGGATAATCTTCCTGATGATTTGAAAGACGTTTAAAACTCCTAAAGCAAGATGTTTTGAAAACATAAAATGGTGGTAAAAACAAACAAAAACACAAACTTCAAAGCCAAAAAAATCTGGGCAAATTCATTTGTGTGTTAATAACACTTCATATTTGCATAGTTCTTTGACCTCTAGTAGGCACTTCTAATATCAGTGGGGTTAGCAACTGTCTTGTGCTGTAGACATCATTGGTGGCCCCCATTTTATAGGCAAAAGTGTGGAGGCCCATGTGTGCAAAGTCACACACAGTCGCACAAAATGTCAGCAAGCCTGAGCTTTGGCTCCGGTTCCCCTGACCTGCTGTCCAGTCCTCCCCTCACTCTCCGTGCTACGCAAGGACCTTCACACACATCTTACGTAAACTGGGGAGGTGGCACTTGATTCCTCTCCCACTTAACTAACAAGACACAAAAATAGAAACCCAGTATCATCGACGAGTAATCTTGGGGCAGCACCTGTCTGAGGTGCTGAACCCTACTGCTGATGGAGAACCAGAGTTGTTTTTCTGTTGTGAAAGACCCTGAAGTTTAATGCCTCGCACATTTGTCTCTGGCCTACTCTTATTTAGAAAAATTAACTGCTTCACTGCTTCTTCTGATAAGGCAGAACATCTGTGCGTCCTTGAAGCTAAAAAAATCACGTTTTCTCACGAAATTTATTTAGCAAGTCGTACCTGTTTGTCATTCCAAGAGAGCAACAGGTTATCACGCCAGGCCCTTCTGGAGGCCACCTGTTGCTTTCAAGAGCTCCATGGAAGGTGCGGCTCCTGGGTGACTGGAGACCCTTCAGAACGTGAGGGCTGCGTCCTGCCAGATGTGCTGGGGCAGTCCTGTTCCCACGGTCATGTGACCCGGGTGGCACTGGTGCTGATGAGGGTCACAGACGAGCGTCTCTGAGGGCAAGGCTCCACTCTCTGGGCCAAGTCTGCATCCCTGACTCTCGGCCTACACAGCTGGTCGACTGTCAGTCTGTGGCTGTCCATCCTGTCACCTCCTCCCCACCATCTTTCGCATACGGTCTCATCTCTTGCTTGGGAGACAAATCCCTCAGCCTTTGCCTTGAGCCCTTCCGCAGCCCTCACTTGGTTACTGTGGGGGCTGCCTCCCTTCCCCGCTGCCCCGCACCCCCGCTCCTATCCTCTCCCGCCCGTGTCTTTAGCTTTGACTGTGCTCCTGTCTGCTCCATTAGCGTATAAACACGCTCAGGTTCTTAAGGAAGGTCGCAGTAACTTTCCCTCGTCCCTCGTCAGCTCTCTCTTCAGCGACGTCTTGACAGAGCGAGGGTCTGTGACCTTCTGCGCCGTTTCCTTCCCTTGCGTCTGCTCCTCCACCTTCCGCCACCAGTGAAGGTCATCGGGGCTCACTGTGCCATACCGTGAATAGCCTCCTTCCCTTACCCCAGGCCTCACCCTGGACGGCTTTTCCACACCCGTGGCTGCGGTTAACCGGGCGCTCACTGCTGAGCTGATGTCTCTAGCTCAGGTTTGCCCTCGGAGCCCCAGATACAGCTGTCTAGTCAGCGCACTCGGCGCATCTCACTGCCGCGTGTTCAAACCTAGACTTCCCTTTCTTGTCCTGCCCCCACCCTCCTCTCTGGGCCTTGTCCGGAGCTATTTAGTTTGGCAGATGGTACCACCGCCCATCTACCTTTCTTTGTGGTCAGAGAATTAGTATGGATGAAAGAGTATTTTTTTTAAAGGGGTTGGAAAGCTTAAGAAATTATATCAAGCTCTTCTTTCACAAGAAAAATGCTTGCATTTACCTTTTTTTTTTTTTTTAAAGAAATGATCAGTTCTGGTACATGTTGCTATTAAAATTTAAGTAAGTGCATGGTTTCTTTGGCAAGAACATGGGCTGAATTGAATTAAAATGATATAACTTGTAAGTATAATTTTCTAATTTTCATTCTAAAACGGTTTGGTAGAAATCACACAGCAATCTAGGTATTCATCTGCCTCTACCCTCAACCTCCATTAATTTGTGAGTCTCCTCCTCTTTGCCATGATTGGTTTACTTAAAGTCACAAAGGAGAATTTAAGCATCTGGCTCAGAACCATTTGTTTCTGATAGGAAAGGTGTTATAAGTTAGGAGTGTGCATCTTTGTGAGTCAGAGAGGGGCAGTTTTTAAGCATTCTGAAGCAAGGTATCCAGATGAAGAACTGATTTTCTTTTAAGGTTTCAGTTTGGAGTCTAATCATCTTTAGCCTGGGGAAGCATTTCTTATTCTGGGGTACATGATTTGTAATTTTCTCCCATTAATTTCCTTCCTGTTGCTTGCAGATTTGTTTCTGTGAAGAATTTGTGTGTGTGTGTGTGTGTGTGTGTGTGTGTGTGCATGTGTGTGCGCCAAAGATATTACCAAGTGTTTTTGCTGCAGGTGAGTATCAGTGGGATGGAATGATACTATGCATGGTCTGGAAGTCACCAATGCAGTGACCTTTATGTCACAGAACCAGTTTTGTTCCCCGTTGATAGGCACTAAAGCAGGCCTGTCCTGCCACATGACCATGGACATCTGTCTCTCCTTATACTGGAAAATGCTAAAGACAGCAAAGTACAGTGGCACTCCAGCACTTTAATTTTACTTTCATTGCTGAATTCGGTGAGACGCAAAACCCCTGTGTCAGTGGTACAGCAAAGGCCTTGTTCATGGAAGTGCAGCACCATGAACAGCTCTGGTGTGCCCAGCAGCAGGTGTGCAGCTGCAGGACACAGCTCCACAGGCTCAGCGAGGTTGTGTAGCATATGGCCAGGCCGGAGAAGCCACGGCCCAGTGGCAGGCTGGTGGGGAAGTTTTATTTCTGGGAAGTGGTCAGGTTGGTTTTGTGGCTGGGTATAGAAGAAAAGAACTAAAGCAGTGTCGTCAACATGGCACGAGACGCTCAAGGTGGCTGACGTTCCTTCTAATATTTGAAAGCAGATTTTGGCAGGACAAGTCCCTTCAGCCTGCAGCTGGGTGAGCCCATTGGCATTTTCATTACAAGCACCTGATGCTTTTCATTCCGTGTGTGTATGTAATTGCAAAGAACTCGTCTTTTGTGATCTCTTTTTGAAAAGTACAGTGGCCATGAATATCTTTGAAATGTAGAATTGTGATCGTAAACAAAAAACAGCTCTTGATCCCCTGAAAGATCAGGGGGGCAGTGAATTTGGCTTTGCTGCTTTGGTGAAAAGCCCCCTGTGTCATGTGCACCTGTAGCTTCTGTGTCCCTCCCCTGTTTGTCAGGCCTGCCAGCCAGTAATCCCCAAAAACCATTTGATGCACTGACGGCATGCAAAGGTGTCGGTTTGGCCAGGCCCAGGACCACGACTTTTACTCCTTTACCTTTTTAAGAGATCTTGACCAAAAAAAAAAAAAAAATGGAGCAGACTGTGGAAAGCATTCGGTTAGCACTGAGGACAAATGTGAGAGGAGTGTGTGTGAGAACACGTGTGTGCGTTTTCAGCAAGGGAACATCCTGTTTTCGTGGGGAGGAGCTTACCGCCGGGTTGGCTTAGTTGCTAGTCCGTCACCTGGCCCTTCGAGTGAGCGAGGTCCGTCTTTCAGTTCACGGCTTTGCTGTCCCCGTGACGGATGCTGCTGAGAAAGCAGCAGCGCCTTTGCCCGCTGGCCGTCCTGGACGCGCTGCCGGGCCCCGCTCGCCAAGGGCAGCGGGCGGCCGGCGGCCGTGATGCAGCCGTGGCAGCCTCTGTGCGCGCAGAAGCCGGTAGGCTCCAGGGAGACCTCAGAACACTTTGGAAGGTGTTTTTGGTTCTGACAGCCTTCTGTTGACATGTGTGCTGGATGTCTCCTTCACGACACAGCGTCGCTGGTGCTGTCCTTGCCACAGGAGGCCCAGGGTGTGTGGGCACAGGGAGTGATGTAGAGTGAATGGAACTAGAAGAGGTTTGGGGGATTTGCACACTCATCACTCACGCCTGTTCCAGTCTGCTGGCAGAGCGGGCTGTGATTCCACTTGGCACTACGTGCCTTTTATCATTAAAACAAACGCTAGCAGTTGAAGCTCATTGAGTGTTGAGGACCAGACCCAGTTTCAACTTCTGTATCAAGCTGGAGCCGCCCTCTCACTGCAGCTTTCTTGTAGTAGACAGTACACTTTCTGTTTTATCTGTACAATTTAGATTTCTTTCATTTTTTTTTTTTGCAGAAGCAGCCAGTTCTTTTTTTGCATTTAAAATGCGTATTAGTATTTTCAAAATGTTTAAATCTTCTGTGTGCAAGAAATGAATTGCCAAGGATGAAATTAATTGCGTACAAAATTTTGTGGCCATGTGCATATGTTTTTGAGAAGTTTTTGTCAGATTTCCAAAGGCATCTGAAATTTAAAAAACAACCAGACAATTGATTCAGAGCAAAACTGTGCTGTGCTAGCAGCCCCAGCTTACTGTTTGAGCCTCCTCAGAATATGGACAGTATACAGGGAGACTTTTGGTTCTGTGTCCCGTCTTTGGGGGCAACTGGAGGAAGAAGCTGATGGGAATGGGTTCCCACAAATGGAGGAGTAGTTGCTGACAGGTGCCCATCGCTCTCCAGGCCCAGCAAAGGCACCACTAACCATCCTGTGCTTTGATAAGCATCATCTGACCTCTAGAGAGAGGCTTCTGGGACAGGAAGGACTTACAGTTGACCCTTGAACAGGCAGGGGTTAGGGGTGCCGAGTCCAGTGCAGTCAAAAATCCATGTCTAACTTTTGACTCTCCCCAAAACTTAACTACTCATAGCCTATTGTTGATGAGAAGCCTTACTGATACCATAGTTGATTAACACATATTTTGTGTATTATATGTATTCTATACTTTAATCTTGTAATAAAGTAAGCTAGAGAAAAGAAAATGTTAAGAAAATCATAAGGAGGGGCGCCTGGGTGACTCAGTCGTTAAGCGTCTAACTTCGGCTCAGGTCATGATCCCAGTGTTCTGGGATGGAGCCCCGCATCGGGCTCCCTGCTCTGCGGGAAGCCTGCTTCTCCCTTTCCCAAGTCCCCCTGCTTGTGTTCCTTCTCTAGCTGCCTCTCTCTCTGTCAAATAAATAAGTAAAATCTTAAAAAAAAAAAAAAAAAAGAAAATCATAAGGAAGAGAAAATACATTTTCAGTACTGTACTGCATTTCTTGGGGGAAAAAAAAATCTTCTAAGGGACCCGTGCGGTTCAAACCCATGTTGCTCAAGGGTTAAGTGTATATGCAGCAGGCCAGATTGACTTTCATGGTCCTAGGCCCTTTGCTCTTTGTGGTCTCCTTACTCCATTAAAAAAAAAAAAAAAATTAAATTATTGCAACTATGCTGGCATCAAGACAAATTTATTAATATTATATAGTAAAATATTGAGTCTGATGGTTATTTTTTTCTTCTGATTTTAAAAGAAATTCAAACATTTTTGTGGGCCTTCAGCGTCGTGTCTATTGTCCAATGGATAACTCGGCTTTGCCTGATGTGTATAGATGATCCCCTGATTTTCTTTCTAAAATGTGTGAAGTAGAATATACAAATAGCTATGTTCTTTTCTATTTCCAATCTATTATTCTTGAGTAAAGTTGAATTTTTGAGCATATTGTGAATTTAAATTTTGGAGAGAATTTTGCATTGATTAATATGTAAATTGTCTCTTCAATTTCGATTTTATTGTATTGTCAATTTTTGCAAAGAAGTTCATTTTCAAAATTCTAACAAAATTTGAGTTTTAAAATGAAAAATTTACCCTCTTAACACCAATAATTTGTATTCTACGGTTGAGAAGATGTACTCTTCTGAGTATATACAATGGAAATATTTTAGGCATTCTTTCTAGTGTGTTTATGTGAATATGTCATAGTTTTTGCATAATAAATTATATTCTAAAATAAATTAGTTTTACATAGGAACTTATATAGTCATTTCCTGACCTGAGAAGTTTTTTTATGAATTCTTTGACTAAAAATCTACTTTAAGAGATAACAGGCAATAATTTGTGACTTGGAAATTTCAGAGCGGCCAGGGAGGCATGCTAAAAATAGAAACTGTGTTTGTTTACTCTCTGTTCCACCCAGGCAAAAACACAGCCATGTGGTTGCAGGCTTGGGGACTGCTGATGGTGACTTGAAGGGTGTTTTCTTATTTTTTTTCCCCTGTCACTGAGTTGAAGAAAGAGATCATCCTTTTAACTTCTGATTCCTGTTTCCTTTCTTTGGCAGCTCAGATAAATTATTTTCACATGCTGTTATCTGAAAATGAGTCTGGCCATGTTAGTTTAGTTTTTGGTTTCTTATCATCTTCCTTCTTATTTATATCTTTAAGCTCTGTTTCATGAAAGGAAATTTTGAAATTGTAGGTTTTAGTAATGATTATGCTTTAGAGATTTGTTAGTTTTAACGAAATTTTCCCATGTCTTTCATGCTAGTCTGAAAAAGAGCTACTTATTTGGTCATTTTATTTAAAAGGGCCTGGAGTATGAGTTTAGTTCTTGAGTTGATTTATCACCTAGGAAAGACACAACTTCATAGGACTGAGTAGTAACCCAGAGCCTGTTATTTGTGTGATGGATTATGAGAATCCTGGAGCAGTGCACGCTTAATGCAAAGCCATGAGTTTTAATGCTGCCGGAACGGCAGCCCAGTGATAGCGGCGGTGGATCAGCCACAGGTTTTATTAGTCAGGTGCTTGAAGCATATACTACTATTGCGATGTTTTGCCCAAATGATGTTGCTTTATTAATTCCACAGCAAGACCTTAGGGCACTGATGATGTCAGTCCTACAGAGCACTGCTTTGGAAGGATTAGTACGTTGCTTATGCTTCGGAGTCAGCTGGTTTGCTATGAATCTAGGATAGGATCACCTACTAGCATTAGTTTCCTCATCTCTAAAATAGGTGTAATAATGGGATCTACCTCACTGGTTTTTGTGAGAATTAATTGAGGCCATATATGTAAAACACAACCTTCGTAAGAATGAGTGACTGCTTTTGTACTGACCTAACAGAATAGCAGGAGTCTAAACTTAATATTTTGAGTCATGCCCTTCAGGTGGGTTTTGGCTGTTTTCTTTACCTACTTTCTGAATGACTGCATGAAAGAAAGATCGATTCACTTTATTTCAGTTCAGTTTATTTCAAAACACATTTAATGAATCTTCACTACATTTTTTATTCTAGTGCTTTCTATTCATTCCAGTATTTTATTCCAAATGATCTTTAAGCAAATAGAAGTGAAACTTAATTTTCTGGGTACTATCGTATTGTCATAGATATAATTTGTTTAATTTAGGGTCCAGATCAGGTCTCATATGTTGCAGTTCTTTCGATGTGTCTCTTAAGTTTAAATTTTCCCCGTGTCCATCAGTCATTGCCTGGGGACATAACACCGCATGGTTAGTGGGAGCTGTTAGCAACCATACTCAGAGCAATTGGGGGATTTGGGTAGGGCACCAATGGCATCCACTACTTGGTGGAGAACTTCCAGGCAAAGGAAACAGCATGAGCAACGACCCAAGAATGGCATAGCACAGCTTGTTGGTGGAGTGATCAACGTGGCTGTCTTGGAGGCAGACAGCCTTGGGGAGGAGATGGCGGGGACTGAGGCTGCATCCCAGTTGTGGTTTATTATTCATTTTTGAGCCTGGCTTTAAAATTCCTTGTTTTTTCAGATGAAGATGAAATTAATAAAAACGTGATGGTAGCAGAGGCTATTAGAAATATATAGTGTATCAGTTTATTATCTGATAATGCCTAAATTGGAAAATTATGGTAATGTGTGATAAGCGTTGTGGCATCTAAGTTAACTAGATAATTTGGAACAAAGTATGTGTCAGCCTTCTTTATACTTTTCCTTTTATCATAAAAGTAATGTTAGTAATTATATAAGTAATGTTAGTACATAAAATGACATCCCAGAGGGTAGACTGTCATTATCACTGGGTCCCAGGAGTAATCTAGAAGAGCTTGGGTTATCCACCTACTGAATTTGGGTAAAGGTAGAAATAGTTTACTAATTGAGATCTTTTCATATTTTTGTCTTAATAAATTTAAACAATTGTTATCCAGATTGACGCTCATGAGCTGAGTTCTTGAGGTGATAATTTACACAGAGATCAGTACGGACCTGGGTTTAAATTCTAGCTCAGCCGCTTACTGTTGGGTAAGTTACATAACTTCTCTCTGCTATAGCTTCCTCATCTATGAAAGGGAGTAATAGTAGTGCTTCCTTCAGAGGCCTCCTCTACTGATTTGTTGAGAATAGGTATATTACAGCATTTAGTGCAGGGTTTGGTCCACCAAAGCTCACAATAGTTCTATATGTCATTCTTCCTATTCTTACTGTTACTGTTTTATTCAATGTCTTTTGGGATCATTGAGCTAAGGTTCACTAAGCAGACAAGGACTAATGAAGAGGATTAAGAACAAGGATATTTTATGTGTCCTGGGGTTGAAATTTGCATGCCATAACTCTTCTTTATAACGCTTCTTTTCTATTCTGTAATTTCCTTTATATTCTATAACCTATTTAATATTGCTTTGGAGTCCCTACTCCTATTCATCAAAAGGCAGGAATGTATCAGAAATAACTGCCTTTTCTGGCTTAACACAGCCTACATTGGATTAGTAGCTGTTTCTTTAAGATAATTATGAAATTTAAAATTTAGGGTGAAAAAAATAAAATTTAGGGTGGTTTCTTCCTCTTTACGGGGTCTTCCCTTCCCACCCGTAAGAAACAATAGAATTGGTCTGAATGATTACCATTATTGCTATTTGGTCATGGCCCCCTACCTGTGCACCCATTTATCAGCACTGCTTCCACACATTCTGGTTTCCCTAGTGTTACCGAGGTGAACTAGTCTAGGTCCTCCCCAAACCAGTCTCCAGTTCACATGCCGGATCTCCACTGCCCCCAACCCTTACCCACGCAGCTCATTCATACAGCATTTTCCTCCTCTCTCCCGTAGTTTTTACTTTCTATTGGGTCATTCCCATCCGCAGACAACGTTCTGATATTTCTTCCATGTTCTCTTGATGCCACTTCCCTGCTGGCCCAACTTCTTTGTCTCCCTTTTCAGCAAAACAACTTGAAGAGTTGTCTGTGCTCGTGGTCTTCAATTCCTTGCTCTTATTTTTTCTTAAACCCACTCCATTCATGTTCTTCACCTCACTGTTGAAGAGAAGAGCTGCTCCTGTCAAGGTCCCCAAGTCCTTAAATCCATCAGTCAGTTCTCAGTTCTCCCTTCCCTGTCCCCATCAGCAGCATAGGGCATGGCTGATCGTCTCTCATCTTGACATACTTACACTTCACAGGTCTTCCTGGCTCCCTCCTCTCCCTCCTTCCTCCTATCTCACTCATCTGTCTTCTCTTTGACCTCAAAATATGGTAGTGATCTCTTTCCTTTTCTATCTGTTCTTTTCTAGCTGTTTATATTCCTTGGGTGATCTCATCCTGTCTCATGGCTTTACGTGCCCATCTATATGTCAGCCACTCCCAAATTTATATCTCCAGCCCGGTATTTCTTCTGCATTCTAGGCTCCTATATACACCTGCCTCCTGGGCCTCTCCACTTCCCATGTCTCAAATGCAATTCTCCTTTTCCCTCTCTATCTGAGGTCTTTCTTATCTCTGTTGGCTGGCAGCCTTCCTAGTTGTTCAGGCCTCACAGTCTCTTTGACTCTTCTCTTTCTCTCACACACCATCCAACCTATCAACAAGTCCTTCGGGTCTTGTCTTCAAAATATAGGTAGAACCTGAGAGTGTGTTGGAGATATTATCCCCGTTAGAGAGTTAGTAATTGGTGAAGCTCTGATTTGAATAGTTCTGTCGGTTCCAAAGTCTTCACTATTCTTTTGCATTAATACATTTTTAATTTCATATTTACATGTTTAAAAATAGCTTAATGGAAGAATAGGGAGACCATTCAAAACTGAGGAACAGAAAAAGAATATTCCAGGGTATCTTTAGAATTCATTTATTTTGTCTCCCTAGTTCCAAGAAATTAAAATCTAATTCACAAAGTAGACTATGTTCTCTTTTGAACAAACCCAGGTCTTGAGGAAACAGTTCAGAACCTTTTCCCCGACTAGCCAATAATATATAAGCTCCACTTTTGTTATTTATAGGTGCTGGGTTCTCGGAGTTCATGCACTCGCAGCCTGTATGGACAAGGGGAAGTTGGAACTATCTCCGTTGACTGTTAGGTGTTCCTTACAATCAACTTTCATGCAAAATGAAAATTATCATTTCTTTGTCTCTTCGTTTTCATGGGTAGTATCTGGATGCCTTGCCTCATAGACAACCTGCTAAGTGTTTTAGTGCAACTGTTATATTATTTTCTTTTAAATATTTGATTTGGATTTGAATTTATGGAAATACTTTGCTTGTCAATTTTTGAAAATAGTCATATGGTGCTTCAAAATTGTATCACAATTGTGATTGATCTTCAACCCTAGAAGCAAAAAACAGTTACAGAAGGATGATCACAGGTAGGTAAAGTGGTGAATTTTGGTATTAATGTGTTCAGACATCAGTGCTCTCATTAAAACACAACATGCAACCAGTTTGGTAAAATTGCAGGTCATCTGGCATCATTCAGAAAATGCTGCTTGCTGCTGGTGGTTTCACGTTTATGTAGCAGTTTTATTCCCAGGCATTTTGTTGCAGAGATTCGAGTTTGTCCCCCCCGCCACGCCCCCCACCAAGACTTCATGAGTTCTAACAGTTTGCTCTACCATTTTTCTTTGAAGGGAACTGAGACCTATTTGGTTGTATAAGGTGATGAGCAACATTACTCAAAAAGCCAAAAATAGATTTGTGGGCTCCTAACTGTGAAACCAGGTGCTCCCTGCTGAGTTATTCTGCTTTTTGCTTAACAAGTATTAACATACAATACTGAATAACTAATGACTGTGACATTAGATGCATAAAGATGTGCTTCTTCACCAAACCAAATCAACCATCCAAACAAACCAAAAACCCTTCTTGGGATATTGGTATTGAAGACGGCCTCCTCCTACCAGCTGACTGTTTTCTCATTGTTCCCCACATCTGTCCTGTTATGTCTGATGTTGGCACCAGTCTCTTGTCACCATACAATTGAGGGAACACTAATAATTAATCTCCTTTCCCCTGTCGTCTTCCTTTCCCTCCAATCTTTTTCAGATAGTTTTCAGATTAATACCCTTATAACAGTACTTTGAAAATTTTTTTCATTCAGCAGTTCTATGCTGCTCTTTGCTTTTAGGCTGGAGCCCTGACCTTCATCTTGGTTTTCAGACTATATCCCATCTCTCCTTGGTATCTCTCCAGAATCCTTTCCTGCTTCTCGTCAACCCCCTGTTCTAGCCAGCTTGGGCCTCTCAGACTGCAGTCACTTTACCATCCCTCTCCTCCCTGTGGTTTTTATGCTGTGTCCTAACCCAGAAATTCTCTTCCTCCCCTTTGCTTAGCATGCCCAGCCCTTCTCGGGGGTCACTTCTCACTCATTAATTAAAATTTTGATTGTAGGGGTATGCTATATACTTTAGCTTCTAAGATTATTCTGTGGGGTTACTAAATGTCTTCACTGAGCAAATAGGATGCCTGCCTAGTATGGGATGTGATGTAAAATTTTTCTTAATCATATTATCAGATTTGGGGTGCCTGGGTGGCAGCATACGGTTCTTGGTTTTGGCTCCGTTGTGATCTCAGTGTCGTGAGATAGAGCCCCATATTTAGCTCCATACCCAGCATGCAGTCTGCTTGAAATTCTCTCTCCCTCGCCTTCTGCCCCTCCTGCTCATGCTTTCTCTCTCTCTCTCTCTGAAATAAATAAATAGGGGTACCTGGGTGGCTCAGTCAGTTAAGCCTCCGACTCTTGATTTTGACTCAGGTCATGATCTCAGCGTCCTGGGATCAATCCTTCCATTGGGCTCCCTGCTCAGCACGGAGTCTGCTTGAGATTCTCTCTCTCCCTCTGTCCCTCACGCTGTGTGCTCTCTCTCTAAGATAAATAAATAATAAATCTTTAAGAAATCATATTATCAGATTATTGCTGAAATTCTGTTATGATTAGTAAACTAATTAATATTTTAATGGTTTATTGCTTTCTGCTATATTTAATATCATTTTGATTTGGTTGTAAGGAAAATAAATGTTTAAATTTAGTCAAAGGTTTTGAGAAATGTAAAGTGACTTTGCTTTGAGAACATGGAATTAAATCCAATTACTTACAGAATAGGAATATTATAAATATATTTGTACATATGTAATTAAGCTTTCATGAAGGCATTTTCATGATTACATTGCTAAAAAACAACAAAACTCATAATCATTTTGAATAGAATGCCTGAATTTTAATGTGGAATTTTTAAATTTATCTATCTATTCATTTATTTATTTTTAAAGTAAGCTCTACTAGAACCCAACATGGGACTTGAACTCATGACCCTGAGATCAAGAGTCAACATGCTCTACTGACTGAGCCAGCTAGGTGCCCCTTAATGTGGAACTTTTGGTGTACACATTATTTATGAAAAGTTTTTTGTTTTAGTTTTGAGTTTGGGAGAAAGTAGTTGGAGAGAAAATTAAGGTAACTATAACATAGATCTTAATATAGCCTATAAAGTTTTCATGAGGATAATAAAGTGCATTTTGTGTATGTGTCTGGAGAAATATATATAACAGTGAGGGGAGAGACTAGGGGAAGCATAGTAGTTCAATTAAATTTTCTTAAACACTAATATTATATAGGAGAAAGATGGGTTTTCAAAGGATATATTCCTTAAGTTCACCCATCATTAATTTTAGTATGTTGAATTTAATTGTGAGCCTATTAATTAGTGTATTAGTGTATTTCCAAGATAAATTAAATTAGATTTTTCAAGTTTTTTTCTCTTGGTGGTCCAAGTTTTACTGGTCTAGAATTTGTGGTATTAAAAATAAAATACTTTTTAAAAAATATAGGTTGGTAAATCTTAGTTTTTATAAAATTACATTGTAATAGAAGTGAATGATTAAAAATTTAAAATACATTTAAAGATAGATTCGTAAACTATCACTTAAAATTTTAAGCAATACTTTAAATTTAAAAAACAAAGATTTCATCTGTATACAAAGCTGTATTACTAGATGTTAGAATGAATCAATGAAAACATCTTTTATAATGTGGTAAAGGAAAATTGACATAAACGAAACAATGCATAATACTAGTGAAAATTCTTCTATGAGGTTAATGCTTTTGATTTAAGACCTAGAAGTTGCTTAAGACTTCATTGAAATCTTCATATTTATTCTTACCTTGCCTTTTTTAGTTTGAAGATGAGAGTTCTCAGTATTAACATCCACACATTTACTTTATGCTAATATTTAGCCAGAACCTAACATAGAGAAAGTCAGCATGTATTTGCTGTTAGCATCTCTGAAACTTTCAGTACATATTTCATTATTTTTAATTAATTAAATCAAAGCATGCTTAGTAAGGGGCTCTAATCTTGAAAAGTATTTGTGTTGTGATCTGACTGAAAGGGTTTTTGTTACTGTTGTGGTTGCTGCTTTGTGCTTTCATTCCATATTCCATGTCCTTCCTCAGATGTGTCTAGGCCCGCCATACTAGGGAATAGACAGATTGGAGGAAGGATGTGGAATATGGAAGGAAAGATTACTCAGCTTTTTAAAACAACAGCCAAATACTTTGCTTTTGAGCTCGTTGTTTCTCACTTATTTTGATTAAGAAAACATAATAGCCCTTGCTTTTATAGGTTTTGCTGAAGCTAATGGGTTCCATAGTGAACAAATTCATATATCCGCTGTAAAGATCTTTCCTAAAGCACTGAGGAAGGGAAACAAAATGGTTTGTGGGGTGGAGAAATGGTCAAGAGGGACAGAGTCTCTCCCGGCACTATTTCTGGTGGAAAAATATATTTGAAGCTTGGCATTCAAATTTGTTACTATTAAAACTCCAGGAATAATTTACCACCAAGAGTATCCGGTCTAAAAGAAGAAAATTAATACCATCTATATAAAGAGTCAGTGATATTATGGCATCAAATGAATGCGCTTCCTGTAACTCTATCGTCTTTGTAGTTAAAGTCCTAATTGTTAATGATGAATGTTGGAGCTATTTTGACGCCAAGTGCTTGAAGAGACTTAGAATATAAATATATTATCAAAAGTATTTTGAAGGATAAAAGGTAAAGATAGTTAACACACTTGATTTTCCGTCGTTGGTGTTCAGGTCTGTATGGTAAATCATATCTTAGGCTCTCGTCTGTCTTTTGTGGTCATACATTAGCCGTGTGTCATCCTGTACCTCAAAGGGTAAAGGAGCCACATGTGTGTTCTTTATCTCCCCTCTCCCCTTGCCCGTGTGCTTTGTCTTAGGAGCCCCTTGGAGACTCCTAGTTTCCTTAGCAGGTTGCCTGGCAGTGACTGGAGAATGAGATAGCTATGCTATAAAAGGCTCTTCCTTCCCTGCCTGAGCCTTTTCCTGGTACTTAGCCCTTTTCAGTCCTTCACAATCCGGATGTGCATAGGCTACAGTCCCATTTTGTTAAGGACATACATCCTCTGTGGGCAAGTACATTGATCTTCCTTTCTGTCTGAAGGGCCTTTTTAACCTTCTGGTTTATCTGGCTACCTAGTTAATAAATACAAGAATTAGTCCTAAAGTTACACTCAATGATATTGTAGATTTTTTCGTATTTTTGGTTTTGTTTTTGGCCCAAACATGCCCTTCTGGTCATCTGCAGCTGTATCTGTATCACAGACCGCCTTAAACTTAGCGTCGTGAACAATAACCATTTTATTGAGATCATGGATTCTTTGGGTCCGCACTTTGGACAAGACACATCCAGAGTGTCTGTCTTTGCTCTCCAGCGTCCGGGCCTCAGTCGGGAAGGCTTGAGTGACCGGGTGACTTAAACAGCCGGGGCTCCACTTGGGAGTTGGCTTACTCCCATATTGAGCATTTTGGTGTGGGTAATGGGAAGGTTGGGCTCAGCTGAGTGCCTGTGCGTGGCCCTCCCAATGTGATGGTCTCAGGTAGGTGAATGTTCCCCAGAGCAAGCTGCCTAAGAGAACCAGGTGGAACCTTCATGGTCTCTTGACCTAGCTCTGAGGCCACGCCAAATCACCTCTGCTGCATTGTTTTAGTGAGTCATGGGCCGGCCCAGATACAGGAGAGGGGAATGAGACCCCCGCTTTTTGACGGGGCAGTACAAGGCCACATGGAAAAAGACCATCCAGCAGGAGGGACATAGTAGCAGTCATCTTGAGAATTCATGCAGAGGAGGAAACTGCATCTTGATATTTTGATTCTACAGGGCCAAATTCCGATTTTCTTATGTGAATCATTTAAATGTCTCATGATTTGAAAATTTAGTACTATGTAGAAAAAGCTTTAGGATGATTGCCTGATTATGCTCCTTTTAACCTATTTGTGTTACTGACTTTTTATATAACTTTTGTGTAACTGCAGAATCAAAGAGCACTGTTCAACACAGTCTCCTACCCTTGATCCGAGAAGCTAAAGTAAGACTATAAGATTGTGCTAGGTTATTACGAGGAAGAGCAAATTGTCACCAGGAACTTTACAGTCAACAAGGCATTTAAACCAGGAAGATAAAAGGAGAAAAGTGTTAAAATAATGGAAATTATTTTGTGCAGAAAACAGTCTTTTAGATAACGTATGAAAACTCCCCGTAATGGTAATGACTGGGCTGATTCTGCCTGGTGCTCCACAGAGAGATGTGCGTGGGGCGGGGGAGGGGGGCAATAGCTTCCTATTACGTTACTAGTGAAGGTAATGGGGCAGAATTATGTTCCACTGAGTACAGAATTATCCATGACTTTCTGTGTTGGAGGAAAAAGACATAGTTAATATGACAACCTGGGCAAGTTACTTCGTTTCATTGGGTCTCAGTTTTCTATCTGTAAAGTAAGGGGTGAAATGCCTTCTAGCTCTGTAATGCTTTGACTTTATTGTTCTAGCACTTACCTAGGCCCGGATTAAGGCAGTTATATGGCAGCTCAAAGTTAATATTAAATATGGAAGTACAAGGGTCATTGAGCTGTTTTAGAAAGTTATCAAATTATAATCATTTACACTTGGCAACATCTAGAAACTTTTATTAATTAATCCCAAAAGTTAAACAGAGATACTGGAGGAAAACTCTGGATTAGGTAAATAACTTAAGAAGACGTAGACATCATTCTTAAATTCAGAACATTTACAAATCACAATACCTAGTATGAGATATTGTAGATAAAATTTTCAGTTTTATTTCTTTGAATCCCAAACCTGAATTTACTCATTTGGAGCCAGAATTTAAATTACTAAGTAACATTTTAATAAGACATTGTGCAGTAAAGGTGCTGGGGCTTTTCCCCCTAAGTTTTCAATTTTATTGAAATAATGTTCATCATATTCTCCCACCTTTTTGTAATCCACTGCATATGTAGTTATGTCCTTCTTTTCATTACTAGTATTTTTTATTTGTTCTTTCTTTTTTCTCAGGCTTGCCATGGTTTATCAGTTTCATAATCTTTTCGAAAAATATTTGCTGATCTCTGTTGCTGTTTTGTATCCCTTTTCTGTGAAATTAGTTTCTGCTTTTCTCTTTACTTCCTTTATCCTTATTATTTCTTTTTCTTTTCTTCTTTGAGTTTATTTATTTATTATTTATTTTTGCTATTTTTCTGACTTTTAAAGTTATATGCTTTAATATTTAGTCTTCCTTTAGAGTATTCATTCTGTGGCTTGCAGATTTGGATTATAAAAAATACATGCCTTTTTCTGACTAACCTGTTTTGGAGTTGGTTGAGTGGGCATCTTTTCCTGGAGAGGTTTCCCCCAGAGTGAGGAAGAGTTACCTCAGGTAGCAGTGCAGGAATAAATGTTCTTTCCTGGGAATCCTCAATCCAAAGATTCTGTGAATATGGACTTCAGAATGGTATTTTCTGGAAGTGTGGCATAAATATAGACAAAACAATTGGAAATTCATTCAGGCAAATTAGGAAATAAATAATACCACATGTGCCATGTATATGGTATCAGTCTAAAACTTTATCACCAGAACCCAGTTTATTTCCTTCACTGTCTCTGAGGGTGAAAAGTCAGTGAGACAAAGCGCCTGTGTGTTTTTAAACAAACTAAAATAATTTGTCCATAATGCTTTGTTAATGGTACTCTTTGTAGTTTATTACCTGAAAAAAACATCTTCCATACAATAGCATGTAAATGTGACAATGGATCTTTGAGTCACCTAATAATGGATTCCAGATTCTGGAAAGGCTTGTTATTTAGAAGGCCAATGAGGATGTTACTTCATGGCATTAGAATATTGTTTAACTTTTTAGGGGCGCCTGGGTGGCTCAGTTGTTAAGCTTCTGCCTTCGGCTCAGGGCATGATCCCGGTGTTCTGGGATCAAGCCCCACATCAGGCCCCTCTGCTGGAAGCCTGCTTCTTCCTCTCCCACTCCCCCTGCTTGTCTCTCTCTCACTGGCTGTCTCTCTCACTGGCTGTCTCTATGTCAAATAAATAAATAAAATCTTAAAAAAAAAAAGAATATTGTTTAACTTTTTAAAACTGCGTTTATTAGATATAATGTTAATGCTTGTATGTTCTTTTATCGATGAATAAGAGACAGCATTGTATTAACTCCTAGGGTATTCTACATAAATATAAGTTAATTTTATTTTTTAATATGATTATACAATAAACTTATGTTTATTGAGAAAATGAACAACTGGAAAGATCAACCAGAAGTTTAAGAAACAGATATGTAGATTAGAGAGTGCGCGCACGCAAGAGAGCAAGAGACATGTGCTGTGAGCTTTGTAAGTGGCTCTTGCCCACAGGCTTGGCCATTGGTGGGGTATAGAGGGCCAGCCTTATAGGGAGAATGTGTTCACAGAATGCAGGAGTGCTGATGCTTGTGTGGTGTTTTTATTTATAATTAAAATAGATTTACTTATTTAACTGGAGGCCACCCAGTTCCTCAACTACTGTGAATAAATAAGAGTTTACTGTATTGATAACCACTGTGTTATAATCACCACATGAGAATACAATAGAATGTTTTGAATATCAGTTCCTCAGCATCAGATTATAATCTATAAATATATTTTGTTATCCTGTTTGGAGTTTTCCTTTATCCTTGCCATGTGGAAGAAATTTAGTGTGGTAATTGTCATTAAAATTATATCTCACTTTCAATTAAAGTTTGAACTAGAAATTTCATTGAGAAGAACAAAATGGGTCAGAGCCATTAAAAAAAGAAGGTGCTTAACATTTTTACTTAAAAGCATTTTTAAGCATTACATGTTTTATTGTATTTGTGAATCTAGCCCATATGATGAGTTTTTCCAAGGGCAGGGGGCCAGGTCCTCTGCTTCTTATATCTGTGTATATAACAACAAATACTGGCTACCTTGTAGGTAGCTATTTTAATCATACACATATATTTGTTTGTTTGTTTGTTTATGTATTTTGTAGAGAGAGAGAGACATCACATACAAGTGGGGGGAGGGGCAGAGGGAGAGGAGAGAGAATCTCACACAGATTCCACACTAAGCTCGTGGGGCTGGATGCAGGGATCGATACCATGACCCCAAGATCAGGACCTGAGCTGAAATCAAGAGTTAGATGCTTAATTGACTGAGCCATATCATATCTTTAAAAATGGATAATTCCACAATGAATTTGCCTTGGTAGAGAATCTTTCTTGTGCTAAGTAGATTGTTTTATTTGTAATCATCTGTCTTTATCATATAAGAAAGCTTTAAATGTAGTGACCAAGGGGTCAAGGGACTGGTATATTGGAAATGTGATTTACCTGCTTACGGAGGACTGTAAGTTGGTGACTGTCATAGCCATTCTTGGCAAGCTGATGAAATATCTAGTAAATGGTAAAATCATTGAACACATGAGCTAAAAACAATCTTTTGAGGAAAACAGCATCCAATTTCCCTAAGAGGAGATCCTATTTCACCATGCTCTCAGAATTACTCAAAGGCTGGGTGAGGATGTGGATGAGGAAAATAGGCGGTGCACTGCTGCCTGTATTTTAGGAAAAAAATGTGAAATAGGAACATGACAATCTTTGAAAGAATAAAGTTCTAAATTCCCAGAATATCACTGTTCATTTTCATATGCAAGTGCAAAAATGTTCTCTAAAGACAGGTGCAGATCATTTTAGCATGATCTTTACACTGCCTCTATTAATTAGGCAGTCATCAAGAGAGATTTTTGATTATGAAGAGTCCAAATAGAACTATTTTCTATTTATGTAGGGACACAGGAAATACTAAGATAGCTGTGTGGAAGAATCTCATCCAGGAAACTGGTAGCTATGGGGGGAAAAAGTTGAAGTTGCTTTGATTTTAGTAGGTTGGTTAAGTTGTACATATTTTTAGCAGGACAAAAAAAGAGAGAGTTGCATGCAACTATTTGAAAAGAATGTGATACAACAAAAGCTATTTTTAATCTGTGGTGGGGAAGAGGAAAATTCATGCTTTTTAATGGTTATGAATGTATAAAATTAATTCCTGCAAAGCAGAATCTTTACTGCTAGAATAGAATTTGGCTGTGCAGTTTTTGTTATGTTAAAACTTAGGCAGAATTTTAGTATTCAGAATTCAACACTGCAGTTTTTGAGTTTGTAATAGAAATGCTAAATTGAAACCTATTTTAAGTGTATAACTCCCCTCAAAATTTTAAAAGAATTCTGAAATTTTGAAATGGTCTAAAAATGGTAACTTTAAAGATTTGAAATCTCTTCATGCTTCTCTAACCAGATAGAACTGTCTTAGATAATGCATTGTGTCTCAACTCTCATAAGAGATTCTTTCCTTGGTCAAAAGAAATCATTCTTAAGATTTTCTAATTCCACCAAAGATGGCTATGGAGGAGGCTGGTATTTGGGTAATCTTCCCATGTATGTATTTGTTAATGGTGTAATATGTGTAAGAGAGGGCTTAGAAACTTTGGTAATAGACGCTATTGAAATGTATCCTGACAGTATATTTCTGTCAATAGGAAAATCATAATTGGCAATGGGCAAATGAAACATTCTATCTATAAATGAGTGTAGATTCCTTTCTTAGCCCACGATAATTGAAATGAACATATTATGTTTTAGGGGAAAAAAAATCTTTGTAGAGACAGCTAAATATGCTACCTCAAAAGAAGTAATCAAATTTTGGGATTTAATTAAAGACCGTCTCTTTCATCCCTCCTCCATCAAAGCATCCATTAATACTTTGGACAAACAAAAAGCTTCTGGAGGTAAAATTTGCATATGGAGCCCTGATTTCCCTATTGATACCTGCTATAAAAGTAGAAAAGGGTTTATTGGAGGAAATAGTAACCCTATTATATTTAAAATATAACTGCCTCTAAGAATGGATTTAAAAGATTACTAAGTATAATAAAATGTTTTAGACACTTAAATTCAGCTCACCTCCTGCCCCTTGTCCAGCCGGTGATTGAAATGTGACTTGTGTGGGACGCCCCCACTGGCCAGGGCGGGTCAGACTCCCTGCAGCATGTAGAAGGGCATCTCAGCCCTTTGTCCCTTGCTGGAGGGATCAGCTGAACCTCGGCCCCCAACAGTGGCCGCTCACCACTCTGGTGATTTGGAAGTAGGTGTGGGGGCAGGGAGCTGGCCTGTGAGGGTGCGTGTGTGACATCAGGAAACCTGGTTGTGAGGAGCAGGGAGGACAAGGCGGCTCACGGCTGTGAAGGGAGCGGGAGCACTCCAGGACAGCAGAAGCCCAGAGGCCGGTGAGTGAGGGGGGCCGAGGGTGCGTGGATGGAGGCCTGGATTTCTCTGTGCTGCCTCCTATTATCCGAAGGATCTTCAGCATAGAGTGCTGTTAGACTCATCACAGCACTAACCTCTCATTGGACTTCTGTTCCCAAGTAATTCTGTTTTCTTAAATGCTCTCACTCTCCCTATGTCAGAAGTACCCAGTGGCATGGGGCTAGTTGAGTTGCCTCACGCAACCACTTATGTTAGTTTTGGCCTTAAGTAAACATCAGTTCTTATTTTTCATTGCATTTGAGGAGTTTTCAGCCATTATTTCTTAAAACCTTACTGCTCTTTCTTCTCTTTCCTGTCCTTCCAGGATTCCCATTATGTGTATGTTGGTGGGACTGGTGATAGCTAGGGGTTTCTTAGTGTCCATTTTTCTTCATTCTCTTTTCCTTTCTGCTCCTCAGACTGGGTGGTATCAACTGACCTATCTTTAGGCTTGCTGATTCTTTCTTCTGCTTGCTCAGTGAAAATTTCATTTAGTTATTGTGCTTTACAAACCCAGAATTTCTGCTTGGTTCCTTTAAAAAACATCATTCCTAGCTACTTACTGATAATCTCTATTGGGTGAGACATCATTTTTGTGATTTCCTTTAGTTCTTTGTACATGGTTCCCTTTAGCTCTTGGAGCATATTTAAAATAGTTGATTTAAAGTCTTCATCTAATAAGGCCAATGTGTGTGCTTCCTTAGGGACAGTTTCTGTTAGTGACTTTTCCCCTCCTTGTATATGAGCCATATTTTCTTATTTCTTTACATGCTGTGAAATCTTTTTGTGGAAAATGGGACATTTTTAATATACTAATGTGGCAAGTCTGAAAATCAGATTCTTCTTAGTCCCCAGGGTTTGTTGCTGCTTCTTGTAGCTGCTGTTGCTTGTTTTGTGACTTTTCTGTACTAATTTTGTTATGTCTGTATTCTTTGTCATGTGTGGCCGTCACTATCTCCGTTCTGTTAGCTTAGTGTTTAGCTGGTGTTTGGATTGACATTGACAGCTCTGCCTTAGCCTTCACCTCCTGTATGCACAGAAGGTGCCAGCCAGAGGCGAGTCAGCCAGAGGTGAGAGTTTGCAGTTATCTCAGGGCTTTCTTGAGCATGTACTTAGGCCCATGCATGCACATGACTGTCTAGATTCCCAGGAATCTGTCTGATCTTTTTGGTCAAGTGCTCTACCACTCAGCTATAATAACCCCTCTATGTCTGGTCTTTTTAAAGCATTTGTTGGACAAAGCATCTCATTCCCCAAATTTTCCTCCCAAGCTATTTGGCCAGTTTCTTGTTTACCTCAACAGTTGCTTATTGCCTCAGGCACCAGCTATTAATATATTTGCTTTCAAGTGCTTTTGACAACCCCCTGGGGCAGCCAGCTCAGTGTTGGTAGAGTTCCACGTTAGGAGAGATGTGGTTGGTGATGCCCTTCAAGCTAACGTCATGAGGCAGATCAAAACAAACAACCCAGTTCTTTCAGAACAAACTCCATTCTGCTTCTTCTGGTGATGGTGTCCATACAGGGAATATGGGCTTTTGTCTTCAAGGCCCTTCACTGAGCTGGGGAGCAAGGGACCGGGCCAGGGTAAGTTATAATACTGTGAGGTGGCTGGCTTTTCCTACTGAGATGTAGCTGTTTTTTTATTAAATGTTCCTCTGGTTGCTGCAATGTTTTGGTTGTTTCCACAATTCCAAAAAAGTTGATTTTGACGGCTGTGCCAGTTTATTTGGTGCTTTCATGGAGCAGTGAACTTTTGGAATTTCCTACTCTGCCATTTTCACTATGTCCCTGACAATCTCGCTTTGGTTTTATAGGCTGCTATCGACTTGAAACAGAAACTGCTTAATTTAAACTCTGTCTCGCACTGAACCTTTCTTGATGAATCTTTTTCACTGAAATTTATGAATGGATATACCCTTTATTGCTTATACATTTGCTATCGCAACATTTGGTTTTCTTACATGTTTTCCATGTTCCTCTAGAGTCTATAGGCGTATCTGGAGCAATTTTATTGATTTTCCAAGTTAATGTAATAAAAATAAAAATTAATGTAAAAAATTTTCCAAGTTAATGTAATAAAAATGTAATGTAAGATCTAGTGTCTTCTTTTAGTAAGATTCCCTTGCATGGCAATAAATAAGATAAAACTTAGCAAGTCCTAACCATTGCTGCAAGGTGCAACTTTTCTAGAACTTATCTAACTTCTAAATAGTGTTCATTGTACACTTTTATGTGTGTTATTACTTGATTGGTGACTGTCTTACCCACCAGTCTAAGAACGCTTTAATGCAAAGACAACTTCTGTTTTTATTCACCTTTGTACCCCTAGCACTAGGCATGGTGCCTGGCACACAGTAGGTGCTCAAGGAACAGTAGTATGAATGAATAAACATAGGGGCTGTTAGATGAAGACTATGGAGTGAAGACCTATATGACTTGAATTATCTAGACCTTTAAAATAGTGGAGTTACAGGAAAGCTTCCTGGGTCAAATAATGCATTTTCAAGTTTCATCCTTAGTTTTTGTGGCTTACTCAGAAAGGACTAGAAACCATATTCTGTGTACCCCTCTCTTTTAATCACTTTCTATTAGACCTTCAGGACAATCTTTTTCTTTGTATTCAAAAGAACACAAAAGGCTCTTAGGTCATAGAATATCTTTAACAAGAAGCGTGGGCTCTAAATCAGAAGTCTACGATTTTAGCATTCCAGGCATTGGAACCATCAGCTGTGTGAACAAGTTAACTTTTCCATAACCTTCAGTCACCCTCTGATTGTTGCCGGTTCAGGGGCTTTGGCACAAAGAGTGAAGGACGATAGATTTCCACCTCGGCTCTGTAATTACGGGCCATTGCTGTTTCCCGGTGGGATAGAAGGTGCTTTACCCGTGCTGTCAGTGTACGTCAGTGCTTCGCTGGAAGCAATGGTTCTTACTAGGTATTAGAAGATACCTAGTAAGGTATCCGAACTTCAGATTTTGTTCAGCTTTACTTCACGTATATGGAATTTAAATCTACAGAGTATAGATTTTTGTTCTTGTCTTTGTTATTTAGTTTGAGTGACCTAAGTCGTACAGTTGATCAGTATGTCTTGTTGGCACACCTGTTTATCTTAACCGATTCAAGTTATAAACATGAGCTGCATTGTTCATTTTGTTTCTTGCAGTTAGCCACTGTGCCTTTTTTGTTTTTTTATTGAGATGTAATTCCCCTACCAGAAAATGTACCCTTTTAAAGTGTACATTTCATGGGTTTTTAGTATATTCACAGTTGTACAACTGTCACCGGTATCTAGAACATTTTTATCTCGCTCAAAAGAAACACCCTGCCCATTAGCAGTCACTCCCAGCGCCTGGTGACCACAAATTTACTTTCTATCTCTTTAAATTGCCTATTTTGGACAGCTCATATAAATGGAATCAGAGGCTATGTGGTCTTTTGCAACCGGCACGTTTCACTTAACATACTGTTTTGCAGGTACTTGCATGCAGTAGCAGGTAGTATCAGCACTTCGTTCTTTATTATGGCTCAGTCCTTGTTCGTCCTATGGCTCTACCCCATTTTGTGTGTCTGTTTATCACCTGATGGCCGTGTGGGTTACTTCCACCTTTTGGCTATTATGAATAATGCCACTGTGAACATTTGTATATTTGTGTAGGCATGTGTTTTCATTTCTCTTTGGCCGTATACTTAGAAGTGGAATTAATGGGTCATATGTGGTAACTCTGTGTTTAATTTTTTGAGGAATCGACAAATGCTTTCTGAAGTGGCCCAGGTCATTGTTTTAGGTCCACAAAACAAACAAGTGACCTATTGGCTCACACTTCTATAAACTGAATGTTTCAAGTGCTGTAATAGTTTGCAGGAAGAGTATCTGGATGAAAACAGTTAAAATTATTTTCTTTTGATTACCCTCTCCAGGGCTTCTAAATCTTACTGCCATGCTTATCAGAATTAAGAAATGCTGGTGTTTCTACTTAGCTTGCTTCAGATTGCTCACAAATTTTGAAAAAACCCATTATTTATAGCATCAAATACTTTAGAATCAGACAGATGTGATTTCTGGCTCTGACGCTAGGTTCCTAGCAGTGTCACTTTGGGAGAATAACTTCCTTTCTCGAACCTCAGTTTCCTCCTCTGTAGAATACTTCTAGGTGTAATTTACTTACATCTGTAAGTATTAGAATGAGGTCATGTATGGAGAGCACTTCTCAGGCACTCAATAAATGTTAATCATTGTTAACCTTATTATTACTGCTATATTGTTACTTAACTGCAGAGATTTTTCTTTGGAAGAATAAATAATATTTTAAAGATACTCTCTGAAACTGCTTGGAGATGAAACTTGTTTTACTGTAATGATCAGATTTTCATGCTAGCAAAGAAAATAATGTATAATCAAAACTTTTAAGGTGAGGGGAGAATGGGAGAATAGTTGAAAAAAATCAATTCGAAACTGCATTTTGGTAGTTTTTATTCATTTTATCCTTGGTCTATTAAAAATTAAAGCAATTTGTTCTTTTTTTCCTTCTTTCCTGAAGTAAAAAAAATTGGACACAGAAATTTTTTAAAAAAATATTTATTATTTTAGAGAGAGAGAGTGCATGTGAGTGGGGGGAGAGCAGAGGGAAAGGGAGAGAGAGAGAGAGGGAGAGAGTATCTGAAGCAGACTCCACACTGAGCATGGAGCCTGCGGGGCTTGACCTCATGACCCTGATACCATGACCTGAGCCAAAACCAAGAGTCAGATGCTTAACGGTCTGTGCCAGGCAGGCACCCCCAGAGAAAGTTTTTTCTTTGAGTTGAGATGAAATGTTAAAGCCACCATCCCTTTTAGCACCACTTTAAAGGTACTCTGTAAGAAAGAATAGGGTTAACCCTTCACAGAATGTTTGCAAGACATTTGATTGTACAATAAGGTGTCTCCTGTCACGTTTCCCTTTAATTTTGCTTTGTGATAATAAGTAACCAAACAAAATGAATTCTTCCAGTAATTGTCCCATCATGTAATGCTGTCAACACATGCAAATAAAATATTATAAAATGCAAAACATATGAAATAAACAACTGAAATCAAGAATGAAAATGGGCAAGAACGGTTAGTGAACATTCTATCAAACCCTCTTTAGTTGTTGAAAAGGAATGCATCTTGGCTCAGCCTTTGTTCTTTTTTTTTTTTTTTATTTATTCATTTGACAGAGAGAGAGAGTAGAAGCAAGGGGAGCGGAAGGCAGAGGGAGAGGGAGAGGGAGAAGCAGGCTCTCCACTGAGCAGGGAGCCCAACGCGGGCCTCGATCCCAGGACCCCGGGATCACGACCCGAGCCAAAGGCAGATGCCCAACTGACTGAGCCACCCAGGTGCCCCGCAGCCTTTGTTCTAAATGGGATGTCCCATTCTCTACATCTGGAACATTTTACTAAGTCTTTGTGGCTTGGTAGCATCAGCAACTTTAGAGTTGGAGGGGACCTTGGGAGTAAAGATCAGTCTAGCTTAGGGTTTCTCAGCCTGGGCACTCTTGACATTTTAGGCTCGTAATTCTTTGTTGAGGGGGCTATCTTGTATATTGTAGGGTGTTGAATCCTGATCAACATCCCTGATCGGTTGCATTTCCCTTCCTTTTCCCTCACCTTCCTCACTTAGCTAAAAGTGTTTCCAGACTTTGCCATATGTCCTCTGGGAGAAAAATTGTTCCCTGTTGAGAATCACCAGTCTAGTGTTTGCCAAAGCATGCACCCCTTGGAGCACCACTCACTCTGGAGGGCCTGGGATACTCCAGGAAGAGGGAATTCTGTGCTCAGATAGGTTGGAGAGACCCTTATTAAACAACAGTAAAAGACTGACAGAGCTTTTAATATGCTATCTAATGTGAATTGCCAAGAAGAGAACATGCTGCATGTCTCCACTTATTTGACTACAGACCTTTTCTCAAAGGGAAGCTTACAGGATGTAACACACTTCCATTCCCTGATCCAAGTCTGTTTTCCAAGTGAAGAAACCGAGGTCTAGGGAGGCAGCCAAAGGCTCCACATTAATGAATTTCATAATTGCTGAGGGAGCACCTCCTACCCACTGGCCTCAGTGTTAGGGCCGGGGAGACAGTGACAGCACACAGGATAGGCAGATAGAGGCCTGGCGACTACAACACTGGGTGGGTGACGCGAGCACAGTGCATCGAACCTGAGGCACCTGCGGAGGTGACGGTAGACCAGTTGGAGAGACCAACCAATAGACTGGCTCTAGACAGATTTTGACTCTGCGTAATAATTGAAGCCGGGGACTGAATGAGAGCACCCTAGGGATGAGGAGGCAAGGCCAGACCCCTGGGGACATCAGTGTTTAAGGGCACACAAAGAGCAGCCCCAGTGGAGACCAAGGAGGAAGTGGGAGGAAGCGTGCGGCCAGGTGAAGGGCTGCGTTCTGGTGCGGCAGAGAAGCGGCAGGCTGGAGCGGCCGAGGGCTTAGTTAGACTCCGGGGCTGAGCCTAACTGCCTTGCTCGCAGGCTGTGGGACACTGGGTGCATGGTACTCTGCTTCTCAAAGGTTTGATTTATAGAAGGGGTGTGATCGTCAAACCCACTTCATCAGCTGGCAGTGAAGGCTAGAAGTCTGCACAGTTGGGAGCCTTGTACTTGGCCCCAAGAGGCGCTCAGTGAGCCCAGGACGATAGCATCATTAGTATTATCAAATAAGCCGAGGACTCAGACACTGCACTCGGCGCGACGGAGGTTGTGGGTGACCTTGACGAAAAGCCACTTGCATGGAGTGACAGTCTGAGGAGCGAGTAGGAGGTGGGAGAGTAGAGGCTGTGCCTGTAGACATTTTCCCAAGGTTAGCTGTGAATGGTTTGAGCGAGGGCTGCTGCTGGAGACAGTCGGCTTTGGGGGACAGGTTTGGAAGAAATAGATGGGAGGCTTTGGAGCGAGAGGCCGGGGGCCGGCTGTGGTGAAGCCCGGCAAGGGCTGGCGGGAACTGGGGACGGTGCCGGCGGCGGGGACCCCGAGCCAAACTGCCCTTCACCAGGACTTGCCTCGGAGGGTCCAGATCCCGCCGGCGGGTTCCTGAAGACCGGGGCTTAGTGCACCATTGTGGCGTTGTCTGCACGAAGAGTACGGATTTCACATCCCGAAAGGGCTTCTGACGAGCAGGCAAGAGTCGGAGCACCTCAGTACAGTTGTCACACACTCTGGGATGTGCCTTGGAATACAGACTCGCTCTGCAGTCGTTAACTTAAAAAAAAAAACAAGCCTCCCAAACCCCACTCTGAACTCAGCCGTCGGCGCTTGTCCTGATTTCCCTGCACGCAGATGCGTCTGCCAACATCCCTTCGTCCTCTGGTAGCCGCGGATGCGGTGTTTCTCTGACGAAGGAGAGCAGGCGGGGAGCAATTCCCACTGTCCCCCAGTCTTGGAGGATTGGGGGAACCTAGGCTTCCCGAAGCGTAAAGAGAGGGGAATGCTGTCTGTCTCCTGACACGGGAACTGGATGAGTCTCAGGGCTCCATGCTTGAATCCAGAGGGGCCAGTGGGTAACTGGTGCACGTCTTGACTGGCCTGTAGGGCCTGGCCTGTAACCCCAGTGCTGACTTTGTTTCCACACTTGTCTCTGGACTCCCCGAGGAAGGCCTGCAGGTTACCTCCCGTAGGGCCTCAGGGACTGTCAGGAAGGTGGAGGCCTCTCTCTGCAGATGGAGAAATACCGTGGGGGGGAACCAGCACAAGGACGCGGAAGGGTCCCATGACTGAATTTAGAGGTGGGCTCTTCCAGCCAGACTTTGCCTGGCGTGTGTTCTCCCTCAGGACCTGGAACGGGGCTCCTCGGTGGCACCTGCTCCTTGTTTATTCCCTTTTCTTTCTGCCTAAAAAACATTGGATGTGGTCAGAGGATGCTTTTGATTATTTGTCCAGTTAACTTGAGGAAGTAACCTCGTGGGTTCCTGTATTTATGTCCCTCAGTCTGAAGACAAGCAAGACTTCCTGAGTAGATGGAAGAACCCCCAAATTTGAGGGAGTGTTCCGGGCGCACGGATACTTGCGGTGGAGAGAAAGCAGTGGCCCTCCCTCGACGACTGCAGGGAAGAGCCAGTGCTGGGAACAGCTGTGTTGAGCTGTCTCCTAATTGTTATTTATTCTATCTGTAGATCTGCGGTCCAACAAATGTATGAATAGGACCTTTGCTGATCATATCTCCTTGTTTTGATCAGAACTGCTGTAAATAAGAGCGTTGTAATGTGCTGTTTGCTTAAACTCCTAGGGCTTTACCATAGTTCCGTGTTTTTTTCTTTTGATGCAGGCTTCGTCAGCCTCTGTTCATTTCTAAGAAGTTGAACCTAGAGTCGTAAACCTAGAGTTCTGGAAACTCCCCGAGCGACTGCTTCTCTGATCTGTGAACCCCGTCATCTCTCCTAACCTTGATTCACTTGTTTTCTTATGCCACGTGGAAGGCTCCTGAAACTCAGCATGTCCCATATGTGAAGACTGGCTCCTTAAGTCTCCTCCTCCCCCAGTAGTTCTGTGTCGTGAATGGCATTGTTTATGACCCAAGCAAGAAATCTCGGAGCCATCTTTATCTCCTTTTTCTCTCAGCTCCAGTGTGCATTTGATGATTCCATTTTCTGAGGTGTCCATTCTGGTCAAGGAAGCCTGCGCTCTTTCATGTCTGCAGAGGGTGGTGTAGGGCCTGTATCCCTACATTAATGCATCTGTGTGGAATTCTCTTCCTCTTGGCTAGTTCCCAGTCCCCCACCCAGTGTCACATCCTCAGCAGAGCCTTCCTCTCTGAGCCCCCTTCCCCGGGAGATGCACTCCCTTCTTCCTCCGGATTGCCATTTCTTTTTTCACTCTAACGTGCATGAAATTATTGGGTGATTTTGTATTTGTATTGGCTCTTCGGCTGGCGCGCGAGGTCTCTGAGGGTAGGAGTCTAGTTTGTACTTAGATCCATTCTAGCACCTATGTCAGTGCAGAAACAGGTGACTACACTTACCTGACTTAAAGTTAGAAAAAGATATGTACAATCAAAGACAAACAATTAAATGATGCTTATTATTTTTTGGTTGATCTCTTTTTAGTTCTTTTTTTGTCTTCCTTTACTCATTTGCTTCTCTCACTTAGAAAGAAGTACATGAAAGTTCTTTTTCTATAAAAACAATTTAAATACAGTCTTTCTGTGTCAACAGACAGAATAACCTGGTTGCATTCTCACTGTTCCACCAAAATGCAGTTTAATTAACATCTGCTGACGTTATAGAGGCAAGGCATGGTCTTAGAGGCTGAGTGTCCAGGTTCTAGGCCTGGTACTGCCACTTTTTCCCTGACTGACCCTAGCCAAGTCTCCAGTGTTTTCAGGCTCTGTGTTCTCCTTTGCAACAGGAGACTTATAATACCTACCTGATAAGGTTATTTTAAGGATTAGATGAGATCTGGATATGAAAGCATCTTGTATAGTGTAAGACCTAGAGTAAATTCTGATATAGAAAAACCTCTCATGGGGCGCCTGGGTGGCTCAGTCAGTTGAGTGTCTAGCTCTTGATTTCAGCTCAGGTCATGATCTCGAGGTCGTGAGATGGAGCCCTGCCTCTGCCTCCATGCTCAACAGCATGGAGTGTGCTTGAGGGTTTCTCTCTCCTTCTGCCACTCTCCCCACTTGTGTGTGCTCTCTCTTTCTCTTCAAATAAATAAATAAATAAATAAAATCTTAAAAAAAAAAAAAGAACAACGTTTCTTGTAATTTGTAAGTTGCATCTGAATGCATATATATTTGTTAGATCTGGATTTGACACTCATTCTACTAGTTGGTTTATGTAGGATCAGCTGTGAATATATGTGATGTCTTGAAGACTGCGTTTTCCAGATCTGTCTTCATTTCATGTTAGTAGCATCCTTTTGTGTTATTCACAACTTATGAATATTACTTCAGCTGATGGTTTTATAAGACAACTAGACTGAATTTTTCTCTTCTCACTTAAGAATTTTTGGAATTCTCATTATTTCTCTCCCATTTTTGGATAATATTAAATTAATGGTATCTTCTTAAAAAAACTTGGTAATTTAGCAATTTTATTTTTGAGGTATTTATTTTCATCTTTGCATGAAGACGAGAGTAAGGTGTTTCATGGTTATCATCACTTTGGAGTTTCTACTGAATTTTCTCTCTGTCCATTGCCGTTCTCCTTTGGAAAAGGGCCTTCTCTCCATAGGCATATGCTGGTTTAGTTGGGGTGAGCGTGATACTTGGTTGGCACCAGGATATATAGGAGATCTGGAGCATAGTATTTCCTTGCACATATCTTTAAGTTGTAGGAAAAACAACTCTGAGGCATGGACTTACAACTTAATAGTTGTAGACACAATCTATAACCTAGTACTGATTTCCAGGGGAAATCAGCCCACCCTGTTTGTCCTGCCATGTTGGCTGTGCCAAGTCAAAGGAAAAGCCCATTGGAATGAAGGGTTTTATTCCTCCCTCTTTGTTTCTTCCTTTCCTTGTTTTCCTTGGTCTGTCCATTTTTTTATGGTAATATGGGCTGCAAAAGCAGAATTTGTAGTTAGTGCTATTTGGCTGTACAAATTCATACTTCTGCTTTTCCTTTAAGGTTGATTTCAGCACTACTTTCTGGGAAGAAACCATACTAGTTTCATGTTGCCTCCAAGAAAATGGAATGTACTTAAGTATTGTTAGACAGGGGGAGTATTTAATAATGGCTGCTGCTCAGGACATTGTGGGATGAAGGACTGAGAAAGAGGAGCAGAACAGACCCAAGAGAGAAGGCCATAGCCCTCCTCTGAGACATACTTTAATTACCTGGCAGGGATGATGGTGCTTCTGCTGCCACTTGACAGCCTTGGTCCAGAGCACTGGAAATTGTCAGGATTCTTTGTATGTGGGAGGGGGGGTATGTTAAAATTAGCCTTTGTGCTTCTCATATGAGGAATTTTGACAAACATTCATACCTACTTCGTTAAATAGGACTCCATAGTAAGCCCTCACTGAAATATGTAGCATACTAACAAGGCTGAACGGTAAGGTTATCCAGGGCCAAGTCTCTCTCCACACAGCCCCTCAGTTTCCCTCCTCTCCAGTGTGTTCTCCCAGAGATAATTGATACCTATGCCTGCCTTTTTCAGACACAGAGCAGTGAATTATAATAGTGTTCATCACTTTGCTTTATTCACCTCACACTCCTTCCTGATAGTGTCCGAGTCAGTATAGGAAGAGATTCTCACGCTCATGGCCGCACAGTACTGCGCTGTGTTGATGTATAATTTATTTAACTCGCTTCCTCTTGAGGGACATTTAGGTCGCTTTTCATCTTTGATTATTACCAAAGGATCAGGAATGAAGCAACTGGTTTTTAAATTCTCTTCTTGGTTTGAGAAAGTGTCCTCATATGCTGCTGTGCTCTATTCATATGATGAAGAATTTATCCTAGAAAAAAGAATAAAAGAAACTACGTAAGAGCTCAGTTTCCCAAACAACTACCATCACATCTGATAATGCTTACAGGGGAACTAATAAGGGCCCAAGAACCACAAAAACGGTCTGAAACTGCAGCTTCAGTCCTTCTGTCTCAGGCAGCTGTGCCTAGGGGTACGTGTTGCAAAAGAGTTGAGCGGGTGTCAGAGAGATGTTGGTGTTGAGGTCCGCGAATACAGGAGGGAGCTGCTGCACATGCAGACCTTTGTGTCCTCAGAAAAGGCCAAGCGGTGATAAAGGTGCCCCGGGATATCAGTGAGCTAAGTGACCCAGTGTTCCAATATGGTGCGTTCAGGGCTGTCACTGGATCAGCACAGGGCGCTGCACAGCGTGTGCTTAGGGACTACACCCGACTCGAATGGGGGGGAGGCAGGGGAAGTTTGCCCTGGGGAGGGGCCTGCTAAGCTGAGCCCTGAAGAGTGTGCTTCAGGTATGTAAGTTAGCTATGGGGTGGGATAGTGTAGGGCCCTTGTTCTAGGGGAGGGCACAGCAGCAAGCCCAGAGACCATCTGGTCCACTGGAGGAACTTGAGCGTGTCTGAGGGAGATGGGGAGAGGAGGCCAGCAAGGTGATAGGGGCCAGGACATCCACAACTCTTTGCAAGCGGTAAGGACCTGGGACTTCGCAGTGGGAGGCCACTGGAGGCTTTTATGAGGGCTGTGAAGTAGCCTCATTTGTGTTTTTAAAGTCTCATTTTGACTGCTAGGTGGAGAATAACTGGAAAGTGATGGGATGCTCTTTAGGGAGCTGTTGCAGTAATCCAAGCGAGGGGTGATTGCTGGACCTAGGTGTGGAGGCAGTGACACGGCCCTCTGGGTGTTCAGTTAAAAAAGAACTGTAAACAATGCATTTAATACATACGTCTTTATGAACCTTGCGTATTGTTTCTTTTTCTTTTTTTAAGTTTTATTTATTTAAAACTTAATTGTAGGGCTCGAACTCACGACCCATTGTAGGGCTCGAACTCACGACCCCGACATCAAGAGTCGCTTGCTTTTCTGACCCAGCCAGCCAGGTGCCCCTGTGTTATTTCTTTTGAATAAACCCTGGAAATGGAATTGCTGAGTCAAAGGAAATGAGATTTTTGAATCTTTTAATAATGTAGTCAAATCGCTTCCCTAGAGGCTTTACCAATTTACAGGTCTGCTGGTAATTAGGATGCTGCCGGTTCCCCACGGCATCGCCTTCACTGGGTGTCACCGGCACCGCGAATGGACACCAATCTAGTAAGCAGACAATACCTATCTGTCCTCTGTTTTAATTTGTTTCTGTGAGTACCAGTGAGCTAGAAATTTTTTCATGTGTATGTGTGAATTATATTCCCACAAATTGCAATATTCATTTTTTTTGTTTATTTTTCTCTTCAACCGTTTGTCTCTTTGATTTCTAGGAGCTCCATAAATATTTAACCCTTTGTCTTTTATATATGTTGCCCTATTTGTTGTAATGTTCCTCTGATTTATTATTTTGCTTACTTTTGTTTATGTTGTTTCATGGAGCAGAAAGATTGTGTTTAAATGTCTTAAAATGTTTTGTTCATGCTTTCTGCCTTTAGTGTCCAGAAAGTCCTTCCTCAACCCTGGGTTATATAAATATTGGAATTTGTAGAAGTATTCACATTTGCTTTCATTTTCTACCTTTAAATACTCAATCAGGATTTTTGTGTTGTAAGACGTGTTATGGAAATCTACCTTTTTAGTTTCCGATGATTAAAGAAAAAAGTAAAAAAAAAAATTTTTTTTCTGAAAGCAAAAATCAGGATCCTGCCCCGCCCCCCCATGCAGCAAAGAATTTTTATGCAGCTTGTGCGGGGAGGCAGTCGCAGAGATTTGGTTTAGAAATATTGGAATCTCTGAGGATGTGGATATTATTATACATGGTTAAAAGCATCCAATGTATGGGAAAATTAAGGTCATAAGATAGTGCCTTTGGTTTATGTGGTTGCAGTTTGCATTTCATCAACTCAGAGTTATCCTTTCTTCTTTGAAACATTAATTCATGTTGAAATGATTTTTCAGGTGGAGGATGGCTCTAATCTTTGTATATTCATAGGTCCTTTCGATACAGAACGTCCAAGATAACCCATTTTCTTGACTACGGTAGAGGAAATCAGAACAAGACCAAAGATAATGGAGTGTTGACCCACAGTACTAAAGCAAAGCCTCAGAATGACTCAAGAAATCTTAGACAATAAAGTGCTGCATCCCTGACATTCATCATTTTGGCAGCAAGATAAACATTTCTAAACTTTTAGAAGTAATTTAGGTGCTCAATGGAAGTGTGTGTGTGTGTGTGTGTGTGTGTGTGTGTGTGTATGTATATATGAAACACTCTGGAAGTATATATATATATACACAAGTATATATATATATAAAACACTCTGCAGCTTGATTTGTTTTGCCTGAGAAAAAGCGCTGCCCGGTCCTGCCTGTTTAGGAGAAAATCAGAGAGGCGTCGGTAGCGGGACTGTCTGTACGCGCGCGGCCCAGAAGGGCTGTGTTGTCCCCATTAGTGTGTGTCACTGGCTCTCCGGTGAAGCCATGTTTCCCAAGAAATGCTGTTTGCAGGAGTCTGAGGTGCAGTTTGGTGGCTTTCAGGCCACCCAGAATGCCATGTGTATCTGTTTGATAAATTCTGTGGTTTGTCTGTTCTGTGTTTTTGTCAACTTGTTGGAAAAAAAAAAAAAAAACAAGCAAACAATGATATGTTAAATGTTTATAATTTTACATGAATTTACGGAGAATCTAAGTGTAATTGCATTCCTGAAAGAACAAAAAGTTTTCCTGGGGAGTTTTTTTGAGGTGATTTGAGGGTTTGTTTTTTGTTTTTTGTTTTTTAAGTAGGCTCCATGCCCAGCGTGGAGCTCAGTGCGGGGCTTGAACTCAAAACCGTGAGCTCAAGACCTGAGCTGAGACCAAGAACTGGACATTCAACTGACTGAGCCACCCAGGAGCTCAACTGATGAGCCATCCTTTTTTTTTTTTAAGGATATAAATATTAACTATGAAAATGAACATAAGACTCTGTAAATGTATTTTTTTTCAGCAGGGTAAGCAATCGTTTTTCAAAAAGCAAGGCTATATATACTTGGCTATTCTGCATATCAGAGATGAATACAAGAAGGAGTATTGGAAGTCACCTTTTTATAATTCTGGCACAGATTTTCTGATATTGTCCACATATAGGTATTAACTCTTAAATCTTTATAGTTCAGGCTTTCCAGCTTCAGCTGGATTTAGGGCTGGATAGGTCTTTGTTGCAGAGGGCTGGCCTTCCTGCAGCTGGGTGTTCAGCCACATTCCTGGTTTCTACTCCCTAGATGAAAGTAGTACTCCCCCCTACAACCATGACAACCAAAAAATGTCCCCGTAAGCATTGTAAAATATCCCCGTGGGGGCATATAATGCCTGATGGAGAACCGCTGGTGTCATCAATGCAGAGAAGGTAAGATTGGTCAGGTCAGGATTTATGTTTGACTCTTCTGTGGTCTACTTTCAAGTCAGGTAGTTGTCTTCAGGGCAATAATAGGCTACGGGAAGAAACCCTTTACCTGGACTGCAGTGGAAATACAATTTAATTTCACAGCACTGAAAGTCACTAACTAAATTTGTTAGATTGAAAATAAGATCAGTGAACTGAAATCTGAGGATAGGCTTGAAAATTTGGGAGGTTATTTTCTAGAAAGACTGATCTAGAAGACTGTTGTAGGTCTCAGTTGATTCCAGGCAAAGGGCAGGAATCATATGGTACTTCTATGGTAAATCAGTTATGCTCGTTAAATTTAGTTATTTGCTGCGCTAATGGCATAAATCAAAGAACAGGATGCTTCTTTCCTAAAATAGCCTCCTGCCCTTCTAGGCTGTGCTGGCTGTGCAAGATTTGCTGGCCTTCTGCGGACAGTTGACCTATTCAGATGAAACACCCACCTGCTGTGGAAAATCTGGAAAATCAACCAAAGCCTGTAACAAAACCCTTACCTGACTACATATTTTAATGACTACAAGTTATACACTTGACTAGAAATTAGTGGTGTGTATTTTCCTCTCATAGGGTTGAATTTTCACTGTTGCTGATTTTTAAAGTTGTGTCCTTTTTATTAACACTGGCAGCACAGGTCCAACAAAAGACAGACAGCCACAGACTAAGTCTCTAGCAGAGAATGTCATAGTTGCATTAATTTGGGGTAATGGGTTACAGTTTTATTTCGGATTATTTTTTTTAAGATTTTATTTATTTATTCGACAGAGATAGAGACAGCCAGCGAGAGAGGGAACACAAGCAGGGGGAGTGGGAGAGGAAGAAGCAGGCTCATAGCAGAGGAGCCTGATGTGGGGCTCGATCCCATAACGCCGGGATCACGCCCTGAGCTGAAGGCAGACACTTAACCGCTGTGCCACCCAGGCGCCCCTATTTTGGATTTTTTTATAGTGCAATAGAAATTACTTTATGAAAAATAGGTCTGAAAGGTGGCAATTGATGTATAATTTGAAGTTCCATATTAAAATTTAGTTGTCTTACATAATTTTTAGTACTGCTTTCAACCATAACTCCCTATATAAAGCACTTGTATTAATTCATTGTTAAATATATATTTTACTAATTACTTAACTGCAGTGAATTATAAATCCCCTGCCAAAAACATTGCTTTGCTTATATTGGACAAGTAATTAGTCGTATTTGGATCTGTTTTTTAAAGAAGATTGTGATGATTTTAAAAAGCTTTCAGATAATTAGATTAGGATGAACCGTTTTGACACTGTATAAAATGCCCTGTAATGCATTTTTAAAGGACTATAAAATAATAATTAGAACTTAGAATTATAATCAACTTTCAGTGATCATTGCTAATAGAGGAAAGAAGAGGTATTATAGAAAACAAACAAACAAACAAACAAACAAACAAAAAAGGCATTTGGAAAGAAATACAAGAAGCCTAGCCATCCCCAGTCTCTCTCTGTCCAGCCTGCACGGTTCATCTACAGTAGAAGTTGGCCAGTGGTGGGGGGAAGCCATGACTCAGAAGACTATCCACTTGTGGAAGACGGTGCATTCGTGGGTTGGTTGGTTTGTTTCTAGCAGATTTTCATTGGCCCTTGTCCTAATACATTTCCATATGAAAGTAGGAAATAGGAACCCATTTTTTTATTGTGTATATAGTACAAAGGTAGTAATTTGATGAAACTAATGTCAGAATCTGTCATAACTGGATGCTTCCTGGCAACAACCGGGGACAGATGTCATCAGAGCCTCTCTTCCCTGTACCTCTTCTCCTTTTGTTAATGCCCCACCCAGGCATGAATGCTTTATATCAAGGATTTACATCCTGTTTCCTGCTTCCATATTTGTGCGTGAAAAAAGAGAGAGACGGCTAATGCTGTCTAAAACTCAGAGCACAAGAATTCAGCAGTATGAAGAAGATTGACACAAGTGTTTCAGGGAGGATAGTAGTCCTGTCTCTAACTTTCATTCAACTTAAAAAGCTTATTAATAGCTAGCTATAGAGTTTGCTCAAATCTTCTGACCTCGTCTCTGTCTAAATATAGACATTTCTAGGAACACTGCAGATCCATGCTTTATGTTCTGGCTTCCTGCAAATCAGCTAAGGCACATACGTGCTTGTGCAAATGTTGGCCATCTAATTCTCACTGTGAATAGCACCGACGGTGAACGGGTAATCACATGCTCTTTCTCGTCATGTTTTCTTTCAGGGCCATAGTCTCGGAGCTGTTGGAATTTGGATAGTTCCAAACTACTAGTGTTTAGTCTTCTAGAGCTTCTAGGTCCATTGATTTAGAAACAAATATAAATCTTTAGTCTGTGGATTTTTCTTTTTAAATGCTTATTTTAGAAAAGTCTGTTGGTTACATTTATTGGGATGTGGTAATAATGAGGCCGAAGTCATGGGACTAATCTCTGCTTGTAGCACTTAGCTTGTCAGATTCTGTTACTATATGATACTGCCTGTGAAGAGGTGGTCTTCAGGGGCCGGGGCCAAAGAGAGCATCCCTGCATTCCACAGATGTTTGTGAATGTCTGTGGTGCTGGGCACATACCAGCAAACAAGACGACCACAAACACATAAATGGGAAAACTATCAGATAAGTGCATGCCGATTATTAAAATTAGGTGAGGTAATCAAAAGGTGGTTGTTTCTGGAATAAAATCGATAAGGATGGATTAGTCCTCAGTGGAACAAAAATGATTGATAGGAGTTATAGAGCCTCTGAATACAGAAGTCCAGGGTCTTGTATTTACGTTGCACAGAATATTGGGGACAGCTTTCATTGGGGTGATACTTTGTTATTTTCACTCCATCTGTTTCTCTGCAAAGTAACATATTTTAGAAAACCTCAGAAAAATGTTTGCTTCCAGACACTGTAGAAGGAGAAGAAACCGAGAGACTGTTTGCCTTGTGTAGGGCAGTCGGGGAGCACAGAGAATACCCAAGCATGTGGGTGGTGGGTGTTACCTGGGGCCTTCAGATCTACAAGCAAAAATAATTCATACTGTAAAAACAAAGCTCTGTAACTGAAACAGTGGTGCTCAAAACCCTGTTCGAAATGAGAGGGCTTTGAGGGAAACCATGGAGAGTAAGAAAAAGACTCCTTAAATGGTAGTTTAGTGCAGAGCGTCTTGGCAGCAGCTCCCTTCCTCCCTGGCCCCCTCCAGCCTCCAGCGTGACATGTCTCTCGGGCCCCTTGCCTCACCTCCAGATGCTTTCTCTAGACCAGCTTTCCTCCCTCATGTCCCGAGGGCCACAACTAAGTTCTGTGTTATAAAATTTAGTCCTTTTGAAACACGCCTTGGTGTCAGGTAGATGGGGGTTTGGAGCTTGGCTCTGCTACAAACTAATCACGTGACATTAGATGGGTTCCTTAAGCTCCCTGAGCCTTGCATCATAGGGATGCTAACAGCTGCTTTTGTTATGAAGACTGAATACGAGGAGGTATAAATGTGCGTCGTAAGCATCTCCTGAAGCGTGCGGCGCATGGTGCCAGCCCACAGGAAATGCCTCCCGAGGGCTGGTGCTGCTCCTGCGTCTGCACAGAGCCGGGGCCCTAACCACTGCTGCCGTCCGAGGCCCGCGGTCCTCCTGCCGCCCCCGCCTCCAGCCTGCCACGCTTGCGCTCTAGGTTTGCTTCTGACCCTGCCTGCACCTGGTACTCTCGCTGCTCAGAGGAGGCTGCCAGGGTCAGCCCTCGGCCCCCTGCTCTTCTCCCCACGTGGCTCCCCGCGTGTGCTCATTGTTCGCGAGCTCATCTCTGTCGCCTGTCGACGTTGTCACTGGGATGCTCTACGTCTCTCCCCTCAGAGCGCATGAAAAACTCCATCAATTCTCAGTTCTGCTATCGCATTAGCCTCCTGTTCTTTCTTCTGTATTTGCTTTCCCTAAATGCAGTTGTCACATAAGCAGAGTGATTTCTGGAAGGTAAATCCATTATTCCCTGTTAAAAACCCTTCAGCCGAGGCCCTGGCCCAGCAGCGTGAGCCATAACACCTCACATGACACTCAAGACCCGTCTTCTCCTGGTGCCTGCCTCCTGGGCACCCCGGCCGCATCACTCCCCGAGTCACGGCAGTGCTCTGATAATATCCAGCGCCGGCAGGGCCGCTCACGCATCGCACATGCTTTGCCTCAAGCTTTGCGATGTTCGCTCGGCCTGGCATGCCTTTCCTCCTTTCTTTGCTTAGCCCACTTTGCTTAACCTCAGCACAGACTTTGTTCTGCACAAGGCCCTCTGAGTTGTGGGCCGAGGCCTCGCCTTGTCCCCCACAGCACCCCGCCTACTGCTCAGGCTGTCGTTGTGACCCATTTTTAAATGATTCAATAAAACTGGACAGAATGGACCAGAAGACGAAATGCTATTTCGCATGTTGCTGTGTAAATGTACGTAGGGTTGCTGTGTAGGGGCACAACAAAAAAGTTTGAAAAGCACAGATTTGCCACCCTCCACTGAAATTATGTTTGTCTTTCTCCGTGGGTAGTAAACCCCTCAAGAGTAAGGACTGTTCTTACCCCCTTAGCCCTAATTTTTAACGAAGTATGCAGTCGAATAAAAAGCTTGTTAAGTGGAATCAGCTACTTCTCAAAGAAGCAAGGGTGAGGGGAGATAGTGGAGCACGTGAATTCCCAGGAAGATGTACGTGACCGTGTGACAGGCGGCTTCCCTGAGACCACGTGCGTCACTCACTCTGGGCCCCCACACTGAAGCTCCGTGTCCCGTGGACCAGTTGAGTCCTGTCTTGGACAGCTCAGGGGAGGATCTGCGGAGGGGAATAGCTGCGCTCCTGGGCAAGCGTGTGTGAGAGATTCTGCGATTGTCAGTGGGGGCAGGCAGCTCTCTATCGCTTTCGGGGCCCTGAGCCCCACCACGTGAGACTGTGAAATGGCTTTGATGCAGCCAGGATAGCAGAGGAAGAGAAGGGCGCTCAGCTGAAATGTTCCATATAGACTCTCCTGTGCATTTTCCCCAGCAGGCCGGAAAACACCCCCCTCGGGGCAGAGGTGTGCGTCCTTCCCTCTCAGGGGCCACTGATGCCATTCTCAGAAGTAGCCGCAGGGCTGGAGCCTCGGGGTGCTCACGCCGGGCACCCCCACACTTCCCCCCTAGTCTTCCCTTGCTGCCCTGCTCGTGGACAACTCAGTAACACGTGCCACTTTTCCCTTCTTCTGGGTTGTTCTGTCCTCTTTCCAGGCTCCTTGTCTTTCCAGCTCAGCATTTGTCCTCTCATTTGTGCCGCTGTCTTCTCACTCCTATTCCATCCCTCCCCTCCACTGCCTCTGAAGCAAAGAATAAACAAAGCTTGTTGTCAGAGGGCGTCCACTTCTTTGGGCACCCCCACTTCATAAAGGGAAAGGAATCTGTTATTGTGTTATAGACCACATATTAAAAAACGATCATGGCCTTCAGGGGCCATGCCTTGCTGTCCTTTATCTTTGTAGGGCGTAGCATGGTGCCATGCATAGAGTAGTGAACTCAGTAGTAGCTTGCCGTCCAGCGAGGGTGAATTACTAAGTAGTAAGTATGGCGCTGCGATGGCTTTTTGGCGGGCTTGCCCCTAGCATCTCCCCACTCTCTCTTCCGTGCCCTGATCTGCCTCCTTCTTTTAAATGTTATTATCGGTACTTCATTTTATAATCCTGACATAAATGACTTTGACGCCAATGACAATCTTGACAGATTTGATATTATTAAAAATACCAGCTGAATAATACACTTGCACTTCTTAGGTCAGACACTTCATTTGTGAAAAGTTGATTCTCTGAGTCTAAATGAGTGATTAACTGGGAGTACAGTTATGCTCTGTACCAGCTCTGAAATGCTTCCACTGACAGATCACCTCCCGAGGGCTGCTTCGCGTGGAGTCTGAGCCACCAGAGAGAAGTAACTCCTGGAAGGCTTGAATGCCAGCCTGTCCGGAGAGCCCCGAAGCTCGAGGGGAGCTTGGGCGGCGAAGTATAAAGGAAATAGCTTTAAGAATATCTTTCTGAATTGGCATTACTGTTTTTCTACTTTTACGAATAATGCATATTTACTATAGAAAAAAATCAGACATAGAAAGGTTTTAAAAAGAAAGTGAAAATGGCCCACTTTCTTATTGTCTCCTTTTTATGGTTATATTCATCTGGGCTTTTGCAAATACCTATGATGTATGGAATATTTTTTAAGGGTTATTCTGAAATGTGATTGTATCACCTGCTTTTTTTAAAAAAGCTTCATATAACACAGATATCTATTCCCGTAATCAGTGTAGCTCGACAGCATTGTTTTAATTCAAGGTTTTTATTACAGGGTTTTATTACAGGGTGTTTTATTACAGGGTTATTCTGTAATTTTCAAACCAACTACATTTAAGTTGTTTCCATTTTTTTAGTATTATAAAATAAAGGATATTCTAATTAAAGCCTGTTCTAGAAGCTTGAGTTGAACAAATAATTTGATCACCTTTTTAATCCATGCCTATTCCCATAAACCATGGCGTTGAGCTCGATGATCTCTTACGTATCGTATTTCAGGTTAGTTTTGGTTTGGTCTACGGTTTCGTGCCTTCAGCTCACAGCTTTTGGTGGCAGAGGCAGTGCCGATAGTGGTTAAAGGCATGCCTGCTGCAATCTGAGGGCTTAGATCCAAATCCCTTTTATTCCACTTACTGCCTGTGTGACTTTGGGCAAGTTGTGTAACTGTGTTAAGCCTCGGCTTCCTGATTTGTAAATGGAGATGATAATCCCAACATTCTAGTGTTGTTGTAAGGATTAAATGGGAGGAATGCCCCTGAAGTGCTGGGTGTGGTGTCTTACATGTAATAAACCCTCCATACATGTTCATTGATTGTTCAACAGTGAGCTCAGATGGCTTTCTACCTTTCCCCTTGGTTGTGCTAAAAACTTTGGAGTTGTCCTTGACCTGTTAAGGGATGAATTGTGTCTCCCCAGAATTCGTACGTGGAGGTCTTAACCCCCTCAGTGCCTCAGAATGTGACTGTATTCGGAGAAAGTGTTTTTAAAGAGGTCATTAAGGTTCAGTGAGGCCGTTGGGATGGGCCCTAATCCAACAGAACTGGTGTCCTTATAAGAAGAGGACACAGAGATACGCAGCTTGCAGAGGAGACCCTGTGAAGACAAAGGCAGAAGATGGCCATCTACAAGACCAGGAGAGAAGCCTGAGAAGAAACAGCCCTGTCCACACCTCCATCTCAGCTATTCCGGTTTCCAGGGCTGTGAGAAAAGGAATTCCTGTTGATAAGCCATCTAGTTAGCAGAATGTTTGATATTTGTTATATTTGCAGGCTAATACAACACATCTTTTCCTCTTGTACCTTACCTTGAATCTGTTAGGAAATCCTCTCAGCTCTCCCTTGGGAGTATATCCAGCATCAGATTATTTCTTAGTAATTTCTTCCACTGCTATCACTTTGGTCCAAGCCAACATCATCTTTAGGCTGGATGATTACAGCACCCAGATGGTGTGGCATAAGTCTTGTCATGTTACTCTTTTTCCTAAAACCCAGCTCCTGTAGAATCAAGGCTTATATCCATCCTGCGGACCACGAGTCAGCATGTGATCTGGCCACTTGTCACCTTTAACCTTTTCTCCCACTATCTCTTGCACCGCTGCCTCCTTGCTCCTCCTGTACCGGGCACACTGCTGTGCTCGTCCCTTCCTTCCACCTGGAACACTGTTCCTGCGGGTGTCTGTAGTGCGCAGGCTCACGTCCTTCAGGTCTGTACTCAGATGTCTTCTCAGTGAGCTCCCTCTCATGGTCTCTGTCTCTCTCAAACAGGACCCTCATCTTCCCTTTGTTTGGCTCTATTTATTTTTCTTCGTGATACTCATCATCTTACATGTGATATACTGTGCTTGTATTTTTAAGTAGTATGTTTTTGTTGTTTTTATTAAACCATGATGGGGGCGCCTGCGTGGCTTAGTCATTAAGCGTCTGCCTTCAGCTCAGGGCGTGATCCCGGTGTTCTGGGATCGATCCCCGCATTAGGCTCCTCCTCTGGGAGCCTGCTTCTTCCTCTTGCACTCCCCCTGCTTGTGTTCCCTCTCTCGCTGGCTGTCTCTCTCTCTGTCAAATAAATAAATAAAATATTTAAAAAATAAAAAAATAAAATAAACCTTGAGGGCTGAAGTTTTTGTCCATTTTATTTGCAGTATATCCACAGCACTTAGAACATTGTCTGGTATGTATTAGGTATTCCATAAATATTTTTTTAATGAATAAATTTTTTTTTTTTGGTTCTTTTCCAGTCTCCTACTTTTCCTCTGTGCTCCTATAGCTCTGTATTTCTTGTGGTCCTTAATATATTCTAGATTTACTATAGTTTGTGTGCTGTCTCTCCCCTCGTAGACTCTAAACTCCTTGAGCAGAGAAAATGCCTCAATTATGGATTAGAGTATCTGGTGGTACTCTGTATATATTAGGTGCTCAATAAACAGTGAATGACGATGCATGGCTACTAACAGCAGCAGCGTTCCCATTCTCTCCCCGCTTGTCCCAGAGCAAACTAGCAGACCTGAGCTCATGCTCCATTTAATAAATGGTGTGGGGGCCTTGGCTAATAGCTGGCCCGTCGCTGTTTACCCAACACTGCCCTCCATCCCTTGCCGGCTAATGATACACACCCTTTCTACCTTTCCCTCCTTTCTCCTTCTCTTCTCTCAGCAGCATTTCATTCCTTGTCTTTCTCCGCCGCTCACTTCAGATCCCTTGTTGGCCAACAGATAACCGGCCCTGACTAATGAGAATAGGGGCAAGAGCAGGGCTGGCGTGGAGATGTTAATTGCAGGAGGAACAGCAGAAACGTGCGGAAGCAGCAGCCTTCTAGTCTAGGTCAAGCTCCTTCTCAGGCCTTTGTGGACATAGATTTAAACTGAAGATTGCAAGTTGGCAGAGTCTGGATAGAAGAGCAGAAAGAGAAGGGTGGTTGAAGCAGAGAGCCCCCTGTCCGCCAGCTCTCCCAGCTCCCCAGCGAGCCTGGAGGATCCTTCCGCAGTCCCGCCGGGGAGTGTGTCTAGTCTTCATCCAGTTCACACACTTTCCTTCATGTGCTAGGTTGAATAGGGGCATCAAAAGAAAGGTTTAAACATTTTTTTTTGAATTTAAATTATTTTCTGTTTGGTTTAATTACTAGTATTCCAACAGTAGTTTCCTATTTTTAAATGTTGTCCACGCTCATCATCTCAGCTACATCATGGATTAAATAGGCTCTCCTGGGTTGCTCTGAGATGATAAGCACTATTTACATTGCAGTTTTTGTGGAAGAATGAATTTAGAGTTGCAAACAAGTGACTTACATAGAAATGTTTGGAATACAACGTAATGGTGGACTGATTTGTTATAACCGACTTTATTTTTTATTTTGCTTTAGATTTGGTTTCACATTTTGGTTTTTTGGTCTGTAAGTGGGATCCGCTGTGGCCTTTTCCCTTTGATTCTGTAGTTACTCCATGCAGCTAATCAAAAAGTAAAAACGGGTTATAAGTCCTATCATAAATAATTTTATTTCAAATTTCTTATTATAATATCTTAAAAATGATTGGTAGTTCTTTTTCCTCTGCCTTTAATCAGATAATAATCACGTAGAGCCTTTCTTTTATATTCATTTTCCCCCTTAAGATGGATAAGTGAATAAATATAAGATTAAATGAATATAACATTATGAATCATTATTTTGTACAGGAGTTCAAAATTGTTGAAAGAACAGTAAGTAAAGATTTTCTTTAACTCTCATCTTTGTGGGATTGGACCACTTACAGGGTGAGCTCCTCAGGAGAAGGGACCATGCCTTTGTCCCTGGAACCACACTCCATAAATGGGGCTGAGGAATAACAATTTATTTTGAGACAGTCAGAAAGCAGGGGCCGTCTGCGGAGTCTTAGGGTGGATACATCTTATCTGTCTGGTACTTTGGCACTTTTGAAGGGCAGTTCATTACATCCACAGGAAAGAAGTGGTTTAAAAACAGAGTATCCTTCTTTTCAATAACTTTGTCTCCAGTTATTTTATTATTCCAAATAATTATAAAGATTCACTCTGAGTCAGAGTGCAAAGTATCTTTGCCACCAAAGTATTCAGTTGCCTCAGAGATTGGCAAGATTTAACCATCCTCCCTGCTCCCACCGCTTTCCAGAAAGCCCTTTGATTTCTTTCTCTTTATAAAATTCTAATCAGTAAAATAATTGCTGGTCAAGGGTATTTCTCCAGTTACAAACACTAATTTCTTAAAACTTAGCATTTAAAATAAGGTTAATTTGCAAGTTAATTATGGTTAGTATGATATCAATACTTGCAAGTTAATTATGGTTAGTATGATATCAATACTGTTCATTATTTTTATAAAATGGTTCATTCGATTCATTAAGGGTTTCTTATTAGGATGAATAAAGAAAAACATGTATTATAATTGTCCTACTTTCTAAATCTTCCAGGATACCTTTACATAGAATTGGTCAGCTTTAAAAAAAAAAAAATTGAGGGGTGCCTGGGTGGCTCAGGTTAAGGGTCTGCCTTCGGCTCAGGTCATGATCCCAGCGTCCTGGGAGCTCCCTGCTCAGCAGGGAGTCTGCTTCTTCCTCTCCCTCTGCGCCCCCCACTCATGCTCTCTCTCTCTCTCAAATAAAAAAAATTCAACTTATACATGAATGTTCATAGCAGCATTATTCATAATACCCAAAAAATAGAAACAACCCAAATATCCATTAACTGATGAATGGATAAATAAAATATGATACGTCCATACCATGGAGTATTGTTTGGCAATAAAAGAAATGAAATTCTGATACATGCTGCAACATGGATGAACCTTGAAAGCATTATGCTAAAGTGAGAGAAGCCAGTCACAAAAGGCCACATATTTATTATTCCATTCATAGGAAATGTCCAGAGGGGCAAATGTGTGGTAACAGAAGGTAGATGAGTGGTTGCCTAGGGCTGGGCTGGGGGGTTGGAGGGCAAGGGGGGTGACTGTCAGTGGGTACAGGATTTCTTTTCAGGGCGATGAAAATGTTCTAAAATTGATTGTGGTAATGGTTGCACACCTCTCTGAATATCCTAAAAGTTACTGAAATTGTACATTTTACATAGATGAATCATATGGCATATAAATTATATCTCAATAAAGCTGTTATTAAAGATTTTGTTAGTGATTCGTCCACTGATTTAATATAATCAGGGAAAGACTTCAGAGGTATACAGAGTGGTCAGTTAGATAAGTATCATGTATAGTGAGCACATGAATTTACTGAGGAAAATCCTCAACATCTCTTTGAGACACTGTTCAGTGAGGATGAATAAAGAACAAATTTCTTCTTCCATAAATTTGAAAATATTATTGTACTTGTGTACTGGGGAGCAGACCTCAGAGTTTACATGTACTTAGATTTTTATTTACGGTCTGGAAGACTGTTAGAAATAATCTTCTACGTTTCATGCAGGAACTTAGACAGTTGGTGCTGTTTGCTTTAGAGATGGCCTTGGTCTGCGCTCTCTCCAGGCCAATCGTAATATTGTGGTTTGCATGAACTGTAAGAGGCAGTTCAGGTAATGTAGTTGTTGTGTGGATTTGGGAAATTAAAGTCACTTAATAATTAATTCTGCTCGTATGAAGGGGCAGTGAGACATCATCGTGCTGCAAAGAGGTCTCAAGAAAATATTTGGGGGAAAAATATTTGGGCTTCCTTTCTTCCTCTCTGAGATGGAAGACATTTTTTTTTGGCATGGGAGATTCGAAACTGTTTAGTGCTGCCCGGTTGAAGTATATAAGAATAAAATCCATCTTCAAATAGGTAATATTTATTCTGACACATTTTAAAAGTTCTTTTTAATTCTTAAATAATTTGTGAGTATGTCTCATTTGAAAATAAAAAAACAAACGTCACAGATTTTGCTAAAATTCTTTTGACCACCATCCAATCCCATTTCTTTCCGGAGAGTAAACTACTGTTACTGATTTGGTAGGTATTGTCCATGGGCTTTTAGGTCTTTTTCTCTGTATTTCATATGTACACAGACGATCCTCTAGAAATATATAATTTCGATATGTGGTTTCTTTTGAAAAATTCAGCAACATAATAGTAGCATCCTGTGTTTATTTTTTTGCAACTCAGTTTTTTTCCTTTAAAAATAGGTCTTGGAGTGCCTTTTATGCCTGTATAAGGTTCTATACTTTTCCTTTTAATTGTTGCAGAATACTTATTATATGCGTGTATGATAAATAACAGGACTATAGCATAATTTATTTAACCATTCCCATCCCCTATTGATGGTCATTTAAGTTTTTTTCCTAATTTTTACTATTAGGATCTGTTCAGCAGTGAAGTCCCCATATAGGACTCCTTGTGAGCGTGCACGTGGGAAGCTTTTCTCTAGGATAGGAAGCAAGAGGCAGAATGGCTAGGTAGAAGAAATGCCTGTTTACTATTCTGTAACTGCCCAGCTGCCCCTCGAAGGTGCCAGCATACTCTCCCACCAGCAGTTTCCCTGCACACTTGCCCACACTTGACATCATCAGACTTTATCTGTGGTTAAAAAAAAAAAAAAAATCTCCTTGTTTTAATTTGTGTTCGCATTTGCAGAAGTATTCTTGAGGTTGAACAGACTTTCATGTTTAATGTCACTTTAATTTACACTTTTGCAAATTATTCTTACACTCTTGTATATCCTTTATCCATTTAAAAAAGTATTGGATTGCTTATCTTTTCTTTATCGATTGACAGACATCCTTTATATATTCAGATATTAATCTTCCGTCTTATATCTGTTGTAAACGTTTTCTTCTTCTGTGGCTTGTCTTTACACTTTGCTGATTGGTCTCTGTCGTCAGGCGGAAATTTTGAATGTAGATGTAGTCCAGTGTGACCTTCCTTGTGGCCAGGAGCCCTCCCATCTCCTTCCCCACTTTATTTAATTCTCTGCTGTTGCCACCTGGAATGTCTCGCCTTTTATTTTGCACTCAGCCCCACAAATTATTTCGTTGGTCCTGCTTATATGTTATTTTAGGTTTTCGGTCTTTAATTACGCTGGGATATATTTGTGTGTGACTTGTGTGAAGAAGAGATTTTATTGCTTTTAATTTTGTGCTTTTTGCAAACAGCCAGCTAGTTATTTCAACATTACTTGTTGAGTAGTTAATCCTCTTCCTGTGATTTGGAATGCTATTTTTACATTTTGAATTTCCTTGCGTTCATTGGGCTGTCTCTGGTGTGTGTTCGGTGAATCTGGTCATCTATGCATGCACTAGAATCATGCTGTTTTAATTACTGTATCTTCACAGTGTTTTGTTGACATCTGGTAGGGCAAGACCTTTGTTCTTTTTAAGATTTCCTCAACTCTCTTGTATGTTTATTCATTTACTTCAATTTTTTTGTGTCAGCGTGTCAGATTTCTTGCAAAATCCATTTGGTATCCTGTTAGAGATTACATTAAATTTATACATTGATTTGTGGAAAAATTAAATCTTTTTAATACTGAGATTTCCTGTCTAGGGACAAGATATATCTCTTCTTTACTTTATGGTTTTCAGCAAAGTTTTATATATTTTTTCTTAACGGTCTTGTATGTCAGGCCTTTTCGAATCGTTATTTTGAATGGGATTTATTTCTAAGTTTTTCTAATTCATCATTGCTAATGTATATAAAAGCTAATAGTTTTTCTGTTTTTGATCTTGTATTTGACCTCCTTGCTGATATCCTCATATATCTAATAGTTTGCCAGTTGGTTCTCTTGGCTCTTCACGCAATTTAAAAATCTACAAATAATGACATTTTTGTGTCTTTCTTACTAATGTATATGTCTTATATTGTTTTTTTCTTGAGATACTGACTGGGCTAGTACAAGTCTTATTCCTCAATTGGGATGATTCTAGCATTTAATCATTAAATAAAAAGCTTACTATTGGTTTCTCATAGGTTCCCTTTTTCAGATTAAGGACAATTCTATTTTTGGTCTATTAAGAGTCTTATCAGGAATGTGTTTTTCATTTTATCAAATAATTTTCTCTGCAATAATAAATGCAATCATATGATTTTTCTCTTTTAATTTAATGTAGTAACTGCCTTCATAGAATTTTTTCTTATAAAAACCACCATTGTATTTCTGGAATAAACTCTGCCTGTTCTTGATAAATTGATTAGCAGGTATTTTTATTAAGGGCTTTTTAAAAAAAATTTTTTTATTTTAATGTTTTTTTATTATATTATGTTAGTCACCATACAGTACATCCCCGGTTTCCGATGTAAAGTTCGATGATTCATTAGTTGTGTATAACACCAGTGCACCATGCAATACGTGCCCTCCTTACTACCCATCACCAGTTATTAAGGGCTTTTGAATCTTTGTTCATAAGTGTGAATGATCTGTGTTTTTTCTTTTATGATGTTGTCATTTTCTGGTTTGAGTATCAGGTTTATGCTAAACCATATAGTCTACGAGACCACTTTCGCCCATCCCCTAAATTAATGATTCCGTCCAGATTGTCAAGAGTGCTGAATTTGAGAAACTTTATGCTAGACTCTAACATAAGCTGATTAGCTTTCTATTTTTTTTTCTCTAAGTTCCTGAATAGTTTATATAACATAGCATTGACCGACTCTTTGAAAGTTTGGTATAATTTACCTAAAATGATCTGAGCCTGTTTAAAGGGCTTTTGCTTTGACTACCTTTTCAGTTTTTTTCTAGAATATAGATCGCAGTAGTTTTCTCCTTCTTGAGCTAATTTTGATAATTATATTTTCCTGGGGAATTGTCCATTTTGTTTATTTTTTTCTAATTTATTCATATTAAATTGATTATATATATTATCTAAATTTTAAAAGTAATAATTTTATTCTTTTTCTTTTTATAATTCATTTTGCCAGAGATTTATCCGTTTTATTTGTCCTTGAAAATTAACAGATTTTGGTTTTATTGATCAACTCTACCATTTTCACGGTTTCTTTTGTTTCTTGGTTTTTTTCATTAATCAGTCTCTTCTTATATCTTTATAAACTGCTCTGTTCCGTATGTTTATTTTTCTCTTTTTCTAGCTTTCCAAATCAAAAGTTTAGCTACTTAGTTTTTATTGTTCTTATTTTCTAAACAGGCACTTAGGGTTGTAAGTTTACCTCAGTGCTACTTTTCCAGCCGCACAAAGGCTGTGGCATACAGCGCTCCTATATGATTTATTTATTTTTTTTACAATTGGTGATTTCCATTTTGTTTTCCCTTTAACCTACAAGTTTTTTTTTGAAATGTGTTTAAAATTTCTACATGTATAGGGTACTTTTGATCATGCAAATCTGTCAGATTATTTCACCTGTATGTTTCCTGTTTGGGGAGTGTTTTTGAGTGCTCTTTTGTGGCCTAAAGTAAGATTACTTTTTGTGAATATACTAAAGACTAATGATTATTTAATTTTTGTTCAGACGCTCTCCTCTCTAGTTTTCTGTCCTTGATTTGATCATTCTGAGAAAAGTATGATAAAAGTGTCTCCATGATTACTGCTTTGTCAGTCAAATATGCTGACATTCAAAGTCATGAGCAATTTTACAAAAAAAAAAGAAAGGACACATTTCTGGTTTATTTATAAAGTTCAGTTCAGCCATGGTACCTGTCATATCCTAAGGAAGTAAGGAGTCACCTATTTGGATGGGGCTGTAAAAACCTAAGGACTTGCTATTGTAAAGATATTGCTTATTATTTTAAAATACAAAGTGAGTCATGGGAATAAAAGGTACAGCACAGAGAATATAGTCAGTGGTACTGTAATAGCATGGTATGGTGAGCGATGGTAGCTACGCTTGTGGTGAGCATAAAGGATAGAGTTGTCCAACACTATGTTGTGTACCTGAAACTAGTGTAACATTGTGGGTCAGCTGTACTCACATAAAAAAACTTTAAAAATAAATAAAATACAGAACCTGCTCCAAGTGCTTTTAAGAATCTCTCTAACGTAACGGAATACTCAGAGACGCAAAGATGCTTTTCTACATTATTTGTAATAATAAAAAATCAGAGGTAAATGTCTAGTAGTAACAGTTAAATGAAGAGATATTTTGTGATCTTTAAAAATCATGTATTATAGGGGCACCTGGTTGGCTCAGTTGGTCAGGCGTCCGACTCTTTATCTCAGCTCAGGTTTTGATCTCAGGGTCGCGAGTTCAAGCCCTGCGTTGGGTTCCATGCTGGGCGTGGGGCCTACTTAAAAAAGAAAAAAAAGGTATTTAAAAATCATGTTTTTTAAAAAAATATTTAATATTAAGGCGGGGAATTATTGTTGATGTCTATTTAGCAAAGCAGGATATCGAATAGGATATAGTATGATTGCAATAATCATGATTGAGGAAAACAGTATATGTACATTAAATATATGCATAGGATAAAAGGTTTTTTTAACAGTTAGCTCTTGAATTATGGTATAGGTAATTTCATTTTGTTCTTTATATTTGGCTATGTTCTCAAAATTTTTACAGTGATGATTTATTTAATAATGAAATATGTTTTTAGAGACATCTTTTATGAAATAATTTCTTTTTTTTAGGATGTATGTGTTCTAAAATCAGGGGCGCACTGACATTTAATATCGGAATATCTAACTATATAAAGGTAGAAGTGCTTTAACTGATTATGACAGATTCAATGTAGAATATGTTCAGTGATGTTTAAAGTAAAATAGTACCACAGGGACAAAGAGTAAAAAGATGATACGTTTTGTGTTGGAGAGTGCAAAGGGAAATTGGTGTTCGTATCTGCTGTTGGTAGTAGTGCTAGGCAGCATGTGATGGGCAGGTTGTCAATAGCTGTTAAAATTTTGAATATTTATATCTTTTGACCCAGAAAGTTCTCTGCTAGGAATTAACCTACAGTATTTCTTATAAAAGTACAAAGGATTTCACTTGTGAATTTTTATTCTCAAAAAATTCTAATATCCATCAGTAGGGAACTGGTCAAATATCTAAACAAGGGAATATTATACAACTTTAAAAAGAAAGGGGAGTTTAATGGATAATCACATGAAAAAATGTCCAAGATGCATTGTTGAGTGAAACAAGTCATGTACAGTAGGATTCCATTTTTGTAAAATAGGATTATGTGTACACATTCACACATAACTATGTACATGCATTCAAAATATTTCGGAGAAATGTGTTTAAAATAGTTAACAGTACTTACCGGAGAGCAAAGGGCAGAACCATAGCGACCTAGTCACTATATTTTTGAATTCACTATAATTTTGAATTTTTACAATAAACGAGAATTACTTTAAACAAATTTTGATAAAATAAATTTTTAGGTAAAAAAGGGTAAAAAATAGCATTGCAGTCGGATACTATTATGTATGTCCGTCCTATGTGTGGTAGTATCCTAGTGGTGTAATAAGCATGTAAAATAGAATCACTGCTCCTGAGAAGCTTGCCCTCTGAAGTTCTTTTTTTCACAGGTATACAACATTCATGTAATTATTTTTAAGTGGTAGTAACATGATAATTAATTTGCTAGAAGTCAAACAATTACAATTGAGTAATTCCTTTTATAATTAAAAAACTGAGGTTTAATTGACATATAATGTTATGTTAGTTTCAGGTGTACAAGGTGATGACTTGGTATCTTGTAGACATTGCAAAATGATCTCACGATAGCAGGTCTCGTTAACATTTCTCAACATAAGAACAATTTAGTAATTTCTCCCTCAGTGAACTAGGGCTAATTTAGTGGATGTTTATCCTGTGCAGGTCAGATAATCCCAAGATGGATATGTAACTTGTCTGAGAAAGGAATTAAATGGGTAGAATTCGTAACATGAGTGCAAACTTTTAAAAAGTTCCTATGAAACAATAAAACTTGTAATGTTTGCACCTCTGTGTCTTTAATGGTAGATATAGAGGTAAGGCTTAGGAGAATTTATTATTTACCATGGGTCATAAGTATCATATAGAGTTAAAAAGATGCATGCAAATATTTAAGTTTTGAGTTGATTTCTCATTTTCATGTAATGCACCTGATGAACTTTAAAATACCTGTTAATTCATACAGTATTAAGCTATAATTTCCACTCAGTGGCATTTATATTTCTTGAGCAGTTCTGTTATCCCTTCTTTGAATGCCTAGCTACCATAAACCCTTAACTGAAAGCCAAGCTTAGAAAAGGATGAGCAATAAACCATTAATTGTAGGTAATTAGGAAGCTAGATTTTTAAACAGTGTTTATAGAAATGTCACATCACTACAGCTCACATACTCCGTGTTTTCATTCTTCTGTGTTTTATTTCTGGTGTCTGAAAATGTACTTTGTGTACTGTAAATGTGAGTGCAGTGGTCAAATAAAAGTGTAATAAAGCAAATTAAAAGTGCCAGCAACAGAAGCAAAAATAATTCCATGCGCAGTTTATTCCCTGACACCTTGTAGATAGGTGAGGCCATTTTTTTCCTTAGAATCATTGGCAGATACTTGAAATGAGTGGTGTCTTGAACGACTGAGCTAAACTCCTGGTAAGAAGATTACAAAGTGGGAAAATGAAAGCATTGGCCGAAAATAGCGATGTCAAATTCTTTTGTATGAAAAGTAAAGTCACTGTGGGTAACTGCAAGACTTCCACTTTGAAGCACTTTGTAAAACTCCTTCGTTTATTTTCACCTTCCTCTATTCTGTACCTCTAAGCTCTAACCAAGCTGACAATTTATTTTCAGTAAGTATTTGTTTAAAACACTGTTTGAATGCCCACCGGTCTCGGGAGCAATGCTGAAAGCTACATCTCTGGAACCGCCAGAGGAAGGTTCTGGTTCCCTTCAGCTTTGCTCCCCGTTGGCTGGATACCGTGACTCCTTAGTAGGCCTTGCCCCTAATGCCTGTACTCCTTTATTGGGATCAGATCTCTTTGCATTCCCTTCTCCACGACCAGAATTTAACTTCTACAGTTAGCCTTGTCAGCACCTTAGACCATCTGCAGCTTTACATATATCTTTTCAGCTTCCCATCCAAATGCAGAGGGAGGGGGTCCCAGCTTTGCTCCTGTGCTAGCCGCTGAGCCTGTCCCTGATGGGGTATCCCTTTCCCAGCTCAGCGCTTTCTTCCACGTTCATCCTCACTCTCTCCAGTGTCTTCTGCCTTTCGCTCTGAATTCAACCCCACACTTAAGCCTCGCTATCATAATACTATGTGCCTTTGCACTCCTGTTCTCTTTTGCTCTTTTTTACCACGAAACACTTTGAAGAAGTGGTTCATGGCCACCATCTCCCGGCTTCTCCAAATGGACTTTCATTTCCACCAGTCTGCAGAACAACTTCTTTCTTCAGTGCTGCCCTTGATCTTTCTGTTGCAAAACCCAAAGTCTCTTGTTCACTATTTCTCACTTTCGCCTTTCCACTACCCTAATGTTGCTGACTATGCCTTCTGTGAGAATTTTTTCTTCTTCTGGTTTTTCTCATATTATTCATCGTGATTCTTCTCCTACTTGTGTAGTAGTTCTTCCCAGCTTCCTTTGCTGGTTACTTACCCTCCTGCTGTCTGACAGTAGGCATCCATCATGGCTCTGCCTGTGGTCCACACTCTCCTCGATCAATAAGTATTTTCTCCCTTGGAGAGCTCTCACAAGCAGCAGATAGCACCCCTACACTGACAGCTTCTTCAGCTGTTACCTCGAAGACTTACCTGGCTCTCCATACTGTATCCCACCCACATTCAGCACTTTTTCGATCAGTTGTCCAACTATACGGTCCTTTCCAACCTGAAAACTTGTGATTCTTTGGGAGAAAAGAAAGTCATTTTCTCTTTAAAACTAGCTAATGCATAGAAATTATTTGTTTCAACAAAGCACCATCATTATTCTGATCTCTGCAAGTGGCGCCACCTTTTCTAGTGATTTAGCTGAGAAATCTAGAAGTCTCTCTTAAGTCAACCCACCCTGTTTCCTCTGTGGCGTCATGTGCTGATTTAGGTCAGTTCACCCCCGCTCAGCGCCACCACCCCGGTCCTGCTCACCTTGCCTCGCCTCTGACTTCTGGACCATCGCTGCCTAAGACTGCTCTGTGCACAGCACTGTAGCAAGCCACCAGTCTTCCAGCCGTTCCTTACTTGTTTTGACATTGGTTTTAGCTTCTGGACCTGACTCTCAGGACCCTCGGGAGTTTGCCTTTCCGTCTGTGTCTCGCTTCCTTCCTCCCGCCCACATGCCACTGAGTCAGTACATTCCCCCGGCTGTGCCTTCAGTCACGTGTCTCCTCGTGGGGATTGCCTGCTTCACTCCGTTCCAGGTCCCGCCTAGCTTTCAAGGACCGCCGACATGTCTCCGAATCGACATCTCAAGTTAGTACCTTCAACTGAAATACTGCTCCTTCCTGTCTTGTTTGTGGATAAGTAAGCGTTCCCCTGGACAGAAACCTCACCTTCCCTCAGAAGCCCTTCTTGAATCCCTTCCATTTTCTATCATTTCTTCAAACATATTTTGGTCTTACTTTCCTGACTGTACCTGAGGCTTCTTAAGGGTGGCAGTATATTTCATCTCCTTCTTTGTCCCCTCTGGTGACCGTTGTTACACAGAGGATAATTTCAGTAACTACTTACTTATTGATTAAATGCTGGGCACTACAGTGTGAATACTTAACAGGTTAAGGAAACTTAAAAAAGATTTCCGGGGCGCCTGGTGGCTCAGTCGTTTAGCGTCTGCCTTCGGCTCAGGGCGTGATCCCAGCGTTGTGGGATCGAGCCCCACATCAGGCTCCTCCGCTATGAGCCTGCTTCTTCCTCTCCCACTCCCCCTGCTTGTGTTCCCTCTCTCGCTGGCTGTCTCTCTCTCTGTCAAATAAGTAAATAAAATCTTAAAAAAAAATTTTTCAAATAATGCAAGTGTCTGTGTTCCACAAAATACCAGAAGTTCCTGTAAGTAACATGCCGGGGCCTAACATTCTTGGAAGTAAAAAAACAAAAATGTTTCGTAGCTGAAATACTTGCAATTAAAGTGTGTCTTCTTGTTTCAGTGGAGATGGAGAGTCTGCCGCTTTGCTTAGGATAGCCTTCTAACCTGCAGAACATAAAGCCCCCTCATGCTGGAGTCACAGAAGTCAGTGCTAGGATGGCCTTTCAGATAGTCTTGGCAGAACTTTCTCTTTGCACAGCTGAAGCCAACTGAAATTGGGGACCGGATTTATACCACTGCAGATGTTGAGGCTGCGACATCAAATCCATAGACCTTTCCACTGCACACTTGCATATATTTTATTCACACATTTTTTTCATTCAGCACACACTTAGTGAGCACCTATTGTGTGTCAGGCCATGCTCGGCAATGATATATAATAAAAAATAAGATACAGTCCCCACTCTCAACGAGCATAATCTATTAGAGGAGACAGACAAGTCCATGTAAAGTGGAAACACAGTGGAACGAGAGGTGAAGAAAATTTTTTGGTTTATGTTGTTTTGGTATGGAAAGGATTTGAGGAAGTCTAATGCTGAGGGAAAGTGCCAGTAGCAGGGAAAAGGCTGAAGGTTTGGCTGAAGGTTAACTGATGCAGTGATAACCCTTTGAAGGCTGTGTAAAGGAAATAGGGTCCAGAGCACAGGTAGGGGAATTAGCTTCAGATCAGAGAGAGAGAGAGAGAGTGTCTTTAACCAGAATGGAGTTGAAAAAGTGGACCTGGAAGCTGAGGAAGCATTCCCATCTAATGCCGTCTATTTTCTGGAGGAAGGAGGACCCAAGGTCACCCTCCTGTAGGAAATGCAAGAGTCTTGACCTTCCGAGCAATGTAGGCTGCAAAGTCCTCTGTCACCCATGAAGGATAAAGATGGCGAAGAGAAAAGGCCCGAGGCAGCCTTCATAAATACCCAAAAGAGACCACCACTGACACCACTGGGTGACTAAGGGATTTGCATGGCAGGAGTCAAGCCCTCTGATGTTTGTGGTGGTGCAGAGTGCCCGGGGTCTCAGCTCCTATTGGGAGGAAGCTGGGACTGATGAGGAAAGTGAATAGCAGTTATGCGGGAGGGATCCGAGATCCGAGTGGGTTACAGACAAGCTCAGGGAGCGTGGAAGCCTGGGCCTAGACAGGATGGCACTGATTACAGAGACAGTAGACATTTTCCTTAGGTGGCAGTCGATGTGTAAGGAATAGAAAGTTGGTTGAAGGAATGAAGGTGAAAGGATATTAGAGAAGAGATTATTTTAAAATAGGTTTATTTTGAAAGATTATGGTCTGTTGAATTGTCTTGAAATAAAAGGCTAAGCTAGCAGAGACATACTGATAAGGTCTTCAGAATGAGGCCTCTCTGTCCTTGAATCACAGCAGACTGTAGCTGCTAGCATGTTTGGTTTTCTGGATTCTCACTCCGTCAGGAGGAGCCTCCCCTAGGATCTTTTTCTCCCCCTAGGACCTTTCATGTTTGATTCTTATGCTATTATAGTTCTTCAGTATTAATAATTCAGAGTCAATCGTTTTTAATAACCTAGGTATAAATAATTAGTGAAAAGAATGAAAGTAATGGGGGTACTCATTGGTATTTTCATAATCCTTACTCTGCCCTGTGGCATTGCCTACTACTGATAAAACTTGATATTGTAAAAATTTTGTGCACTGTAGTTCAAATGTAAAGAGAGCAAAAACAATTAAAGCTGCTTTGAAAATAAAACCAAGAACAACTGATAGGGAAAGGAATGAAAAGGACCTTTCCAAACTGAAAACATTTGGCGAATAAGAGATCTGAGGGATGCCGCAGATCTTCGAAGCGTCTGCCTTCAGCTCAGGTCATGATCCCAGGGTCCTAGGATCGAGTCCTGCATCGGCTTCTTGCTCAAGAGAAGCCTGCTTCTCCCTCTCCCTGCTGCTCCCCTTGCTTGTGCTCTCTCTCTCTCTCTCTAATAAATAAATAAATAAATAAATAAATAAAATCTTTAAAAGAGAGAGATTTGGGGAAAAAAAAAAAAACTGCCTCCCAAGTATTAAAACCTCCCTCTTCTCGATTCCTAAAGATAATAGGATCTAGTAGTACCAGTAAAGTTTATGTACATACATACATGTATATACATACATATGTAACATTTTGAGGCAATGTATCTTGTCAGACTCTGAAAACAGTAACAAGCCATCGTAGTCATAAAGATGAAAAAAAGAGTTTATCTTGAGAGAAGAGTAAGTTGAACATTAGTAATTACAAATAGAGTAATTCATGAATTAATTCACAAGTGGATAATAAAATTGTATGTTCTGAGCCTGTGCCAGAACCTATACATACCTGAGTATAGCATTTATGACTCTGTGTTCAAGTTATTTGTTTACTAATCATTTCCTTTTGATGGTGAATTCTTCGACATTAGAGTTCAGTCTCATTTAACTTGCATTTCTAGCAGGTACTCATAAAGTAGTGAAAAGCTGCTCTGACAATAATGCTTACACACAGAATGTCAAGTCTCAGAATAACCTATGACTTAGTAGTATTATCCCCATTCTGCAAGTGAGTTAGCTAAAGCCTGACAAGTTTAAGCAATTTTTTTTTTTAAATATGACATTGCTCCTTAGACTGGATAGGAATTTGAACCTAGGTGCTGGGGCTCCAAAGCCCACAATATATATAGGGCAGGAAATGTATTACTCATTTTTATATTCCTAATACCCAGCACTGTGCTCAAACATTGTAATTTAGTCAATGAGAGTATTTGAAATAAAGAGCAAAAAAGTTATAGTATTTAAAGTTACCCAGATTTAGTGAATGAATTTTTTAACTATGTAAATTATCATAAATCTTATATTCCTTAAGTATTTTAAAATTATGCTTAAGATAGTGAAAGGAAAAAGATGAGTTTTTAAAAAGTATTGTTTTTGGAAACCTGGGAACCCCACAGTGTGATCAGGAGGGGTGGCATGGGGGTGAGAAGAGCCTCAACTCAGCTACCGCTCTTGTCACTCTTCTATTCTGACCTTGGGCCTGTACGTTTCATATACTCATTCATTTAGCAAATTATTTAGGGTCTGCCAAGTTTCTGAGCCTGTGCTAGACACCAGGGAGTAGAAACAGTCATGGTTTTGCTCTCAAGGAGCTTCGAGTCTAATGTCTAATGTGAGAAACAAGTGTCCATCATGTAATGAGAGAAATCAATATAAAATTACAACAATGTCAGGTGTTGGACAGGAGAGGTACATGGAACGGAGAGAACACATGGTGGGAGAATTAGACATGATTACGAAATCTGGGAAATGACCACCGTTCTGAAATCTGAAGACTGAGTAAGGGTTAGCTGAGCAAGAGGGCAGAGGAAGGGAAGAGCAAATGGAGCAGCACAGGCAGGGGCCAAGTGGATGATGGGGTTTGGGAAGGCATCAGAAGAATGGTGGGGAGAGGGAGACAGGACATGAGCTGGGACTTGAGAGGGAGGGGCCAGTCTTGCCAAGCCCTGTGGGCCACCTGAAGGTGCGTTATTTCTATCCAGATAGGGAAGGGAAAACATTGGAGAGTTTTGAGCAGATGGACATCAAGACCATATGCCGTGGCTGCAGTGGACAGTGGGTTAGGGGGCGGGACTGAATGACAGTAGCAGGCTAGGCGGCCTTTGTAGGAACCCAGAGACATAACGATGGTGGTAGAGAAGAAAGAAGTGGATGGGTTTGGGCTGGATTTCTGAGGTGCTATCCACAGAAAGGACAGAAGAGAGGGTGGATTGGTCAAAGATGCTCCTAGGCTTCTGGCTGATGGATGGCGAAACCCTCGCTAAGGTGGGAGCATCTCCAGGGGACCAGCTCGCTGCAGTTTGCCATATGCTGAAATGGAAGTGCCCCTGAGACCACCAAGAAGAAATGTCTGGGAAAAGTTGGGCATACAGGTTGGGTGCTCTTGAGAACACCAGACTGTTGTCACCCAGATGGACAGGATCCTTCCTGTCCCTGAGTTCCTGCAGAACTTTGGTCTTCTCCTGCTGCTGACATTAAGAGTTCCCATTTGGGATCATGGTTATCTTCCTCTCCCTTATATTCTGTCCTAAGTGAAATTTAAGCCCCGAAGTCTCTGCCCAATAGCACAAAGATTTAATAACTTTTGAAAATATGGTTATGTCTTAACTTGGTATGATATGTACTTATTAAATAGTCTTGAAAATTGTCCTGACGAGACTCTACGTGTATGGGAAGAGAAAGGGCTAAAGTCTATGGCCGAGGCACTTGGAATTCCTCCAGAGGCTCCTGTTTCCATCTGGTTCCATGGAGGTTCTTCCAGGTGGCTGGGGTAGGGGTGAGGTGAGAAGATGTGCCCTACACTGAAGACTGGTTGGGCAGAAGTCCAGGGTAACAAATTGGGAAAAGAAAGCTTTTGAACTGAGGTGCTCTGAGTGATGGGGGCAAAGTTCAGCCGGGTGCCATGCCCTAGCCTTGGGGCAGCCAGCCTCTTTCAGATCCTTCTTGCCAGCAGGAAAGCCACTGCCAGTCTTAACAGGACTCCCACTCTCCTTGGCTCGGGTCTGGTGTGGCTGAGCTGCTGCTGGTTGACTGAGCAGATGGTATGGGACAGGGCCTCAGTCCCATTTTAGAATGAACTCATAGGAGAAGGAAACATGGATCTTGCTCATCTGGGATTCTCTCTGGGAAAGAAATGGGCAAAGGAACAAAACAGACCTCTCAAACAGCTATTGAGAAAAGGAATGGTTATCAAAGAGGCCTCAGTCCAGATCACAGTCATATTAGGAGTCTCTGGAGAAATAGAATCAGTAGGGTGTGTGTGTATGTGCACACACATATGTATGTATGTGTATATACGTGCATGTGTATACGAGAGAGAGAATGAGAGATTGATTTTAAGGAATTGGCTCAAGTGGTTGTCAGGGCTGGCATGTTTCAAACCCATAGAATAAGCCAGCAGCAGCCTGGAGATTCAGGTAGGAGCCCATGTTGCAGTCTTGAGTCTGAAGACTGGAAACTCAGGCAGATTTTCTGTGCTGCCTTCTGAAGGCAAAATTCTTTCCTCCAGGGAAAACCTCAGTCTTTACTCTTAAGGCTTTGAACTGATTGGATGGGGCCCACTCACATTATGGAGGTTAATCTGCTTTACTTGAAGTAAACTGATTGTTACTATTAATCGCATATTAAAAAAATACCTCTATAGCCACATCTAGACTAGTGTTTGACCACACAGCAGCACGCCATAGTCCATCCAAGCTGGTACATAAAATTAAACATTAGCACAATGCTCATGGAACACTGTCATCTCATAAAGGAGGGAAGGTCATCAGGTAAGCATTTCCCCTCAAGAGATGGTGGGAAGAATGGGAAAGAGGAGCATGTTGTCCTTGCTTGTGGGACTTAATTATTTTAGTTTTTAGCTACTCCTTGAACTTTGAGTCTTCTGTTGGCACACTCTACCATGGCATTTTGGGGGCTGGCTTACTGTAGATCATTGTCTCCTAAACAGATTACCCTTATTGGTACCAGCCAGAGTCCCAGACTCCTGGTCTTCTGTTGGAGCCCATATATATAGGTGGAAGCACCTTAAGGGTAGAATCTGTATTTGTTCATTTTGGTAGCCCCCTGGTGTCTAGTATCTTAGTACTGAGCCTCACGCATCATGGACATTACTCATTTGAAAAGTGTTGAAGTCTTCCAAGTTCAAGGTATTGAACTAGGTATTGGAATAGCCATTGAGTATGTATTTACTGAGCGAATTATTTCATATCACTTCACATTCTGATTTGTATTTCCTTTCCCTCCCCTCCCCCGGTTAGAGGGGAATTTCAATCTAGTATATCCTAGAACAGAGTCCTGTAAGTGCTTCCTCCTTGGCTGGCACTCATGGTTCCCGTGATTGCCTCAGCTTGCCTTTCCAGCCTCAGCTCTCACTGTTCCCTTCCCATAGCCTGCACTGAGGCCACACCGAACTAGCCTCCTTTCACAGTCACCCCGGCAGCATTTCCACATTTCGATATTCCTTCCCCCTGAAATATCATATCTTGCCAATTCCTTCCATTTTTACCCATTCAGATCCCCTCTTCAGGAGACGAGGAGCTCAGGTGCTTCCCCAGGACCCCATGCTCACTGTCTGCAAAGCAGCACAATCCTTTCATGACTTCTTGTAGGATACTGCGTGTGTTCTCTGTCCCTGTGGCGAAAGCTTCTGGAGGACAGGGTCTGTGTCTCCCTCTATATTGCATGCCTGCTGAGTACCTTGCACTTTGCAGGTGTTAATGAAGTAGGGTTCCAGCATGTTTGATCTATACGTTAGGAATCTCTTCAGCCACTGCATTCTTATTTTCAGGTGATTATCTGGTTTCCGGACAATCTCAAACTTTTCTTTTTGTATTTGGAACGTAGTCAGAGGACAGAAGAAGAAATGGTGATCCTTCCTGCCTGTTTTATTGTGTTGATAAGAGGGTAGTTAACCAAAAAAACCACAGTCATTTGAAGGTTTAAAATGAATGGCTACAAGACAGATTAAAAATATCCGCGACTTATTTATCAGTGGGCCTCATTTTCGGCAGTGCTCACAAACTGGTTACTCATGCTCCGTCCGGGGACCAGTGACAACAGTCTGGAATCTCATTTTTCTTATCATTGCAGCTAGCTCCTGGTGAGGAGCCTTTAGTCCAGTGGCATGAGAGAAGGAGAGAGAAGGGGAAAAGGTATGTGAGGTGTACAAAGAGGGTGGGCAGGAACCTGCTGGCTTCTTTGCAGTTCAGTGAATTTGGGTCCAGCCAGCATATCACCACTTCCCGGGAGAAGAACATTCTAACTGGAGAAGTCCTGGCGGCCACGGTGTTCTTGGGGATGTAATGATGTAAGGACACTCTTACAGGCTCATTAGCTTTCTTGCCGTGGAAGCATTGGCAAGCTCGGATGCCAGACGACGTTATGTCAGTGCAACAAGCCCAGAATCCTAGCAACGATTTTAAATGTCGGAAACTGATTGAAAATGACTCTTTTCACATTAGGAAGTTTTGTTGGCAGAGAGGAAGCCAGGTCTTGCCCTATGCCAAAGTGTAGGAAAACCCGTGTATGGCCTTGGCTGTTCTATTAGAACTGTTAGCTGATACTTGCCCAGAGAGAAGGATTGTCAAGAAAAGACGATTGTAATGATCGTAAGGAATGATGAAGTCTTGCCTTTGGAATATTTACCCTTTGACAGCATCAGTGATTTGTTTTTGTTGTTGCCTTATTTACTTTTTGGAGAGTATGCTTCTGATCCACTGTGAACCCAAACTGGAATCTTGGAATTTGACTCGTATTTCAAAATCACCTGATGATGTGACTTATACATTATAGGGACTCAAGCCACATTTATTTTGTGATTAAAAGCCTCTGTTAAGCATAAGGCATGAACTAGTTTTTTGAGTTCTTATGGATATGTTCTCCAACCCCCAGGGTGTTCGGCATATATAAATTCTATTTGTGATGTGGTTTAATTTGAACTACCACTTTGAAAAAGTACAGTTTATCAAATTACGCTTAACGACAATTGTCATAATTTGTATTTGCTGAAAATATGTTTATTTTAATATTATAATGTTGGTAAAAGACTGATTAGGCAGCAAAGATGCAAAAAGCACATTCCCCCCGGTTTACTTTCCATTTTAATGCAAACAAATTTTTCATCACCTAGATTTTCAAAAATAATAACATATGTTAAAGTTTTATTTTGAAGGTTTGGAAAAAGAGCGTCAGCAGTAACCTCATGACTAAAATTGTGACTCTGTCTGCTTTTTCACTGTCTGTGAGAAAGAGTGGTTTCAGTATTATCGGGGCATCAAATGGAGTTTAAAATGACAATGCAGGTGTCTGTGATTTTGGTTATTTGGTTCAAATATAGGTACATCTTCTGAAAGACTGATATTTTGTTTGTATCATGTCCAGAGACTGTACCGAAGGTTAATGTAATTGTCAATTTTCACTTCTTTGGGTCTCTCTCTCCTAGATAGAAGAGCACTTGCCACCTGCTTGCTTCCATAGTGCTCTTTATATAAGAACCACGTGATAAGCTGCATCTTGAATTTAGTTTCCAGAAGGATCTCAGCAAGCACTTTTGCTTGCTTAATTTTGTTGGACAGGCAAAGATGTGTAATCCTGTGTCTTGCCATTTGTGACTTTTCTGTCACAATAATCTCATATCTAACTATAGCTATTTGTTCACCTCAGGTGTGTGGTGACATCTTAAAGCTTTTTTTAGATGTTCTATTTTCTTCACCCCAAATTATCCTCTTTTATATTATGCTATAACCATATGCCACTTCAGATTCTTTATAAGTAGGCAGGATACACATTTCTAAAAATATGTTTTCTGGTTAATACTTTCATCCCTATGGAAGCGGTGGAAGGAGGGAACATCTGAGGCAGACAATGCATTTATTTCATGTCCGAAAACCCAGAGTATGTTAGAAAAGTCCATGGCACCTGGGAGGCACTCCATAAAACTCAGATGAACTGGTGTGGCTACACCACAGAAGTTTTATTCCAAACTGTAAAATTAAAACCTGTTCCCCACTGTGCCCTTTTTCTTCATCCACACTCTGTCCTCTTTATCATTGTACCAGTTTACTTAGGCTTTTGCAAGTTTTGGGGAGCTATTGTTTGTCTGCCTGAGAATTCCGTGAGAGCTTCTGAGCCATAGCATTTGCACGACTTGCCATTGCTGTTTTCTTTTCCCGTCCTGGGGTATGTGCATTTTGGGGTGGAGGAGTTGGTGTTTATCATCATTAGTGCAGCAGTCGGCACCTACTCCATTTATCAAAACCCCAGGAACGTGGCCCAAAGCCAAGACAGACACACACCCTTCTGGGCCAAGGGTTTTCCAGCCATTTTGAATTGGAAAGCAAGCGTGAGAGGTTGTATGGACCTGCCTGGTTTAATTCAGTGTTTAGTGTCTAGCAGTTGTGTCCTTGTTTTCCCCTTGACGTGTGAGCTCCCTAGTGCAGGGGGAAGTGACTTCCTCTGTTCACAGCATTGACCACTCTTGCTGCATTGCCTAGCTTTCTTCTCCTTCCTTTCCTGAAAGGAGAGAAGCTGTCCAATGGCTGCATGTTTTCTTACCAGAACATAAAAACAGGGATAATAACAAAAAGAAGAAAGCCACAGTGAGGGTTTCCAGAAATGCAATCTGTTCTTCCCTATTTAGTGACACAAAATTTCTTTATCCATAAGTATATTTTTATTTTTATATAACTATGACCTCACCCATATCTGCATTTCTGTATTTGATGCAAACACTAATCTGTTAATCTGCCCTTAGTGGGCCTTCGCTTCGAGTTGTTTTTCCATGGCAGTGGCATTTTTTTATGTCTGTAAAGTTCTTGTATTAACTTAAAGAAATGATCTAAAGTATATATTTAAGAACATTTGGGGGGGAAAAATCCCTCCAGGTCTCACCCCTCCCACACAGCTATTTTTGCTAGTGCATTCTGCCTGCTAGTCGTCCACACATCTAGCACAGCTGTTGTTAAAGGGTGCTCGTTGTTCAGGGTTGGACCTCTCCCGATCCAACCACAGTCTCTAATCCAACTCTCCTTGGATTTATAAAATGCCCAACCAAGTTCAAAAGTCTGTGGTCTGTGGCCATGGTTCAAAGCAGAGCTGAGTGACTTCTATGGGACTAAAATGGCCCACATGGGAGAAGGGCTTCAGCGTCTGTAGAGCGATGCTCTAACCAAACGAAGTGGCCGGAATTGTCCACCACAGACTAATGCATTTTATATTGCTAGCAATGACTAATTTAAACCAAGATTTTAATAGGGACAGAGACATTCTCATTGTACAGACTTTTTGTACTTTATTGAGAAAAGTAAGATACCATTTGAGCAAATTCTTATTCCTTCTTTGATGTGGAATATGGCCAAGGCATCCATTGCATTTTGGAGCCATGTTTTCAAATGTAATGATTTTGTACCTCATTGTAGGTCAGCAGCAAACTACATTTTTCTGTACATTGTGAAAACAGTCAAAATATGAAAGCTATTTATTTTCAGCCATTTAGGTAAATTGTTGTTTACAACCAAGATAGGAAATGGGATAATTCTACAGTTTCTGCCTAAAGCCATGTTATGTCTTCACACTTAAATGTGTGGAGGGTGTTTCTTTTCTGATATTCAGAGCTTAAATAATAAGGCCCCATTGACAGGTGTTAATACTTGTTTTTAGAAGAAATTACAGAAGTGCCTGGGTGGCTCAGTCGGTTAAGCGTCTGCCTCCAGCCCAGGTCATTTTCCCAGTGTCCTAGGATTGAACTCCATGTCAGGCTCTCTGCTCAGTGGGGAGCCTGTTTCTCCCTCTCCCTCTGCTACTCCCCCTGCTTGTGCTCTCGCTTTCTATCTCTCAAATAAATAAATGAAACTGTAAAAAAATTATACAAACAGAACTAATTGTTTTAAGATCATGATTTTTTATTTATTTGTTTTTAAAGATTTATTTATGAGAGAGAGAGGGATTGATTGAGAGCTCGAGCAGGGGGAGGGACAGAGGGGGAGGGAGGGAGAATCCTCAGGCAGACTTCCCACTGAGTGCAGAGCCTGAAGTAGAACTTGATCTCATGATCCTGAGATCGTGACCTGAGCCGAAACCAAGAGTCAGCCACTCAACTGACTGAGCCACCCAGGTGCCCCAAGATCATGATTTTTTAAAGAAGAAATAAATATCTAATAATTCTAAGAGTAAAACTAAACTACCACTAGTTATTTTCACTGACTCTTCCTTTCTACTTCACTTAGCTGATTTTGCTCATGAGATTTATAATTGGTTGTGAAGGTCCAGAATGTTGGGAAAAATGTTTTATTTTTTATTTTTATTTTTTTTTAAAGATTTTATTTATTTATTTGACAGGGACAGCCAGCGAGAGAGGGAACACAAGCATGGGGAGTGGGAGAGGAAGAAGCAGGCTCATAGCGGAGGAACCTGATGCGGGGCTCGATCCCATAACGCTGGGATCACGCCCTGAGCCGAAGGCAAACGCTTAACCGCTGTGCCACACAGGCTCCCCGGGAAAAATGTTTTAATAAAGTATAAATCATCTCCCTGTTTCTTTGATTATAAGGCATTCTGTGTGGGCAAGAATGTTAGAGTTTGTTGTTTTTATATGAATTTTTTCAGGGTTCCCTCTTTGGGTAATCTACTTAGCTTCTAGTCTCCATAAATTAGAAATGAGAGTAATGATCATTTCATAATTGACATGGAAAGTTAGAAATAAGAGCATGTCACCACTAGGGGCAAAGAAGAGTTATGATTTAAGGGTTATGACCTAAGAATCAGACCATGCCTAGCAATTTCAGGCGTAAGTAGATTACTTAAAAGAAGCTAAGATTGATTGCTTTCATGACGTACAAGTGCAGGGAGGTTCATTTCTGATTTTTGGATGTAGGATTGTATCATTTGCAAAGAGATAATTTCATGGAATTCCTTCAGTTACTTCTTTTCTTTAGTAAAGGATATAGTAACTTGACCTCTGTGTGTTTTAGTTATTTTAAGGCTTCAGAGTCCCAAGGAAGCTTCTCTGAGCCTTTCGGCTGGGAATGGAGGCTCCACTCTAGGAGCCCGTAACTCCCTGGGCCTGCTTCCCTATCACGTCCTTTTGAAATTGTTCTTTCTGCCATCTCCATACTTTAAGCTTTCTTAGTACTTCCACGGTACCTGGCTCATGGTGCTTTTAATTGTTTACTGAATTGAAACTAAACTAAAAGCCAAAATAGAAAGCATATTGGGCTGTCTTATGCCTGAAGTTAGTAATATACTTGATGAGTCTGGTATTCCATTAATTATGCACATTGAAACATTGGCGGGTGGAGGTGAGGGAGACGGTGGCTTATTATTCTAATCCAGTGTCACTCTTAGCTTATTTCCTCAGGGGACTGAGAGTCATATAACTTTGTGCTTAATTTGGGTATGCCATGTGCTTTCGCCTCCACAAGGGAATATATGAACAGGATTGTGGGTTGTCGCCTCTCTGTTCCAGTGCTCGGGCACTGCCAAGAGGAGCGATAACAACTATTCTGGCACGTCCTGGACGGCCTCCTTTATCTTTATAGTCACTCTGAGTTCGGAGGCATAGATGGGCTACTTCCACCCTTAGTAAGAGCAGATGGGAGTTAAGCATGAAAGAGTGTTTTCTTGTTTCCACTGGCAATTTCTGAGAGCTTTGGGAAAGGGACTAAGCTGGTCATCAGCACTGAAGGACAGTTCTCAATATTCCCGGCAGCCCCTTGGAGAGACCCAGGGGAGGAGAACAAAAAACCCGAGATGGTCCATGGAACCACCATGTCATGAGCTGTCCATGAGTCTGAGCGACCTTGGAGATGTTGGCAGGAGCGGTTAGCGGAACCAATGCATAGGGAATTCTCATGCATAGGAGGGAGATCTTGTCTAGCCAGCAGAACAGACAGAGGGGCTGTAGGGAGCATCCAGCCGGGCATGTGCCAAACTGAGGAGTTTAATGGCCCTGCAAGTCAAAAGAGAAGTCATGAGAAATGATGTTGGGCTACTTGTATCTTCATCACTGTGGACTTTCCTAGCCTCCCTGAGTATTGGGTTTCTTCATAGAAGGTGGAAGATAATAGGGTCTGCGTCTTGTGGGGTTTAAATGAGGTAACGCATACGATTCACCTAGCACTAGGCCCAGCATGCTGCAGGTGCTTATTACCATGTGAGTTCCCTCCTGACTCCACGGTTCTTCTGGCATGAGTCACCCCACTGATGGAAGGCCCTTCGGGGTTCTTTAGCTCCCGTTGTGGGCATGGTAGAAGTGATTTTAAAGCTCTAATGGAGGAAGAGCAAATGATAACCTAACAATTGACTAAAAATAGGTCAGTTGTCAGAGAAACTCAGGATGGGGGCAGTCAGCCTTCCTCCCTGATTTCATTTGACTCTCGCAACAGCCCCGTAGAATAAGTTATTATCCTTGCGTACTGTGAAGAAACTGAGGCCGACAGAGGACAAATCTAGGAGCCTGTGGCCGTCAGCTCCTGGCAGGCAGAGCCAGAATTCGGAGCCGCGTCCGTCAGGTGTTACTGCCCGTGCCCTTTCTCCCCTCACGTTTGCTGAGGCGCGGGAAGGCCGCCCGGCAGGCGAGGTTTTGCAGCCGGGCACCGCAGCCCCTCTGCACGCGCCCGGAAGGCCGCGGCTGCCTTCTGCTTGGTAAACAGGGCCCGGCAACATCTGGCACATGGCAGGCTCTCAGTAAATATTTACTCAGCGAATGAAAGTCACAAGTTAAGGTAGAAAACTAATTATTTCAGCAAGTGGCAGGTTGTCAGCAATATGAAATTTGTCATCAACATTATTGAGTTACTGAAAAATATGTGACATTTATTAACACAGGCTCCACTCAAGCGGCTATACAGCAATTTAAAGATCTGTGTTTAAAATTGGACAATATGTGAAAAACTGACACGAGATAAAATTCAAAAGATGTCAACAATTTCTTAAGTGACTGAAGAGGCGCAGGCTGCTTCTCGAGAAAAGTAAACTGATAGGCCTAAAAATATCTTTTAAAAAATCATGACATAAATTTTGATTCATGTATTCTCCACTTCTTTTCCTCTAAAGTGTAAATGTTGAAAAGTTCCCATGATGGAGATTTTTTAAAGCACTATATATTTTCATGTAAAGACCGCACAATTTTCGATCAGATTGACAATTAAAAGTAAATGTAATAATTGAAGAAGTGAATATACTGGGCCAACTCTTGACCAAATAAATGCTATCTACAGCTATTAGCTGGAGCTTTATGAGAATTTTGATGATAGGAACGTAAAAGGCTAGCAGAACGCTGGTATTTATTAGTAACCACAGAACCATAAATCTGTCAAGCCTGTGATCTGACGGAAATTCTATGAGGTTGAACAAGTCAAGTTTCAGTTAAAGGAAGACTTTTCTCTACAGGTAAAAAGCAACCGCTATGGCCATGGAGCTTCTCACCAGCACGGTTGGTTGGTTGACTCACCTCAGATCCCCCTTTCCTAGCAGACAGGAGGAGCCTTAACAGAGAGCCAGGCACACTGAGATGTCTTTTTTTAAAAAATCCTTTTGGTCAAAGTGTATTTAGAAGTAGCAAAAACCCGTCCTGTCATGGTAAAGGAGAGGCTTTTTTCTGTCCCCGGAGAAACCACCCTTTCAAGTAAATGAAATGCCTTTAGTGCTAGTTGACTTTTCCTTAGAAGTTCATTTCACAATCTAAGCGAAGATACACCAAGTATTTTGCAGTTTCATACAACTTTTGGTGAGGCTCACCATTTCCCTTTCTCGAGGGGAATGGACGCCTGTTGAGTTTTGCGGAGAAGCTCTCACTCACCAGTGGCTGCAGTCAGTGTTTCTGTGGACCGCAGCCCTGGGCAAAAGGGACTTGACATATGTGATTTCTGTACCACAGGCCAGAAGGAGCTACCTTCTTAACCTTGGCTGTGTCTGTATTATAGTTCTATAAATGGTATGATTTTGTGGACTTCGGGAAATGCAAGTTTTTTTTTAAGTGCTTAATCCTGACTGGGCGAGTTGATTTGCTTGTATCAACGAGGTAAAAGCTAACTGTAATTTGCATTTATTGACCCTAAAAACTTTCAAGTCAAATATACTTTTAGTAACACTTAAAAAAATGGTATTCATCATTTCCATAAATTACCTGGTTCGAATATTAGTTTTAATGCTTTTTCAAGTTGTGTCTGTATCCAAGCATATATTACAGGGTCTTACATAATACCATACATATGAAGTCATTTAAACAATATCTGATGATTCATTAAGATCTTTTGTTATGGAGATCTGATTGGGGCCATTTTTGATTTTACTCTCTCCCCCTCACTTTTGTTTTGTTTTTGTTTTTTGTTTTCCTCCTTTTTTCGAGGACAGTTAACCTTGCTTTCTGTTTATATATAATGTGGCTTTTGGGGTGATATTAGGGTAAGTGAACATTGTGGGACTTTTTGGCAATGCTTTTCCTTTTTCATGTTTTAAAGTGTGTAAGACCCATGAAATGTTATTTCTTCCAAGAAATTTATATTGGCTTTGCTTATATTTATGAGTGACAGCCCTTCTTTCCAGCCATTCATTCTTGAGATCAGTGATGAAATTTGTTGACTGCTTGCTTTGGGCAAAGCACCACACTAGAAATGTCAGGGGGAATTTGGAATTAAAATATGACAAGTGCCTACCCTTAAGGAGCTTGTCACTTGACCTGCGCTGTCCGATGCATTAGCCCGGGATCCCTGTAGTTTTTGAGTGCTGCGCCGTGGTCAGTCAGAATTGAGGTGTGCTGTGGATGTATGCTGTACTGGGTTTCAGGGACTCTGTGAAAAAAGAGGGCAGTGTCTTCATAATTTTTATATTGACTACGTGTTGAAATGACAGTGTTTGGGGTTAAATAAAATACGAAAGTGTATTTCATCTGTTTCTTTTTATATTCTTTAAGGCGGTTACTAGAAAATTTTAAATTACCTATGTGACTCATACTTTTTTGGACACTACTGATCTAGATAGTCTCTGCTTTCTTCTAGTGCTATCACCAAGGGAAAGTATCCGTCTCCCAGAAATAATTCAATGTTTTCTCCATCAGTGCTCATGTTTATAACCACAACAAACAATAGCAATCAAAGACAAACAGGATAGGAAATCAGAGTATTATGGTTCTTTATTAGCCCTTTAACCCATTATTATATAAACACATGGCTAGATAATACAGTTTGTTTCTGTCCCAGTATGATACAAAAAAAGAAGAAAAAAGAAAAAAGTGAAACCAAATTTCCCAGGTGCTTAGAATAGAAATAAAAGAAAAGGAAGAGGTCAGGGTGGGAAGGAGAGCCATCCTTCCCATGTGTAATGATGACTGCTTGATGTGGGTAACAATGTCCAGGAAAGCATATCCGAGGCTGCCACTTATCTGGGAATGATACGGGCAGAAGAGAAAGCTCTAATGAAACCCTTATAAAATGCTCATCCTAGGAAAGAATGATGATAATGCTAATAAGAATAGTAGTGATAAGATCAACCACGTTGACTACATTTGACATTGACTGAGGGTGTCAACAGCATCAGTAGGCATTTCTACATTGTTTCTACGGAGCAGCAATCCTAGGAAGCAGGCACAGTTATCTAGTCCATGTTCCAGAAGCAGCAGGCCAGGGTTAGTTACCCGGGAAGCAGTGGTGCAGACACCAGCCCTAGGCCATGGTGGCCAGACGATACCCGTGGAAGCCATAGACCCCATGGCCAGCCCACTTCACGTTCTCTATGAGGACAAAGTGCTTGTCAGCTCCCAGTGAGCTCTTAGAAGGCAGCTCTTTGTAATTTTTAACCATTTAGATCCGTGAGATTAATTTAGGGGTGGATTTCAAGTAAACTCCATTTTCTCTGTCCAGCAATCCCAGTAGATGGGACTTGAGGACTTGTAAGACTTGGGTAAGTCGGCCTATGTAGTGCTTTCACATTTGGTATCTCACCCGTGCCTTACCAAGCCCTGTAATTAAGGGTGAGTAATTACTGTCCTCATTTTATGAAATCAGTGACTGAGGTTTCGAGAGGTTTACTGACCTTCCAAGGTGTGCAGTCACTGGGGATCTGAGAGATCTGGCTGGCAAAGTGGGCCAACCAGGGCAGTGGGAGGGACCTGGCTTTGCGCTTAGCAGCTATACCTTCGAGCACTGAATCACTTAGGGTCCAACCAGAAACAAAACAAAACCGAACAAAAAAACAGCATTTTCTGTGAGAATTTAATCCAGGGAATTGTTACAGGGGCTGGAGGAACCACAAGGCCAAATGGGAGATTGGTGAAGCTACCCAGAGATTAGCAACAGCAGAAAACCCTCCCTCTGGGTAGAGTGGAGAGATGGTGCAGATTGGTCCCTGAGCCCAGGAGCCATGGGGACCTCAGAGGGGATGCAGCCTCTGCTATCCTCTTCCCTGCAGAGAGAGGAAGATGGAAACCCACCCAGCTTCACCCCTCCTCCTGGCCAGGGTCTAGTTCTCTGCCAGACGTCCTGGAAGGAATCCAGCGGTCATCCAGCTGACATGGGATCAGGAAATCTGCCTCAAGGGCTGGCTCTCTGGCCATGCAGAGTAGAACAGGTTGGACAAGGAGCCCATCTGCCTGGCAAACCGTTTAACCTCTGAAATGGGGGTGATAAGTCCTGCCTCAGAGTTGAGGATTCAAAGAGATAATGTTTTATAAAGTACCTGTGCATGACAGTAGCTCAGCAAATGTTGGCCCAGGTCCCCTGGCCGTGGGAATAACTGCAATCAGGGTGGACAGTAGTTACTATGTGACCTAAAAAGTGTAGGTGTGTGGCAGGTGAGAAGGAGTGAGATCCTGGAAGGTCTCTCTGAGCACTGCAAGCAGTCATGGATCATTCTAGTCACCCTCCATACTTCATTCTCTTCATTCTTCTTGGAATTTTATTTCTCAATTAATTCATAAAGAAAATTCAGTATATTAATTACATCAATGACACTTCTCATTTTGTCTGGGGCTAGTGGGCCACAAGGGAAGTAGGACTGCTCAGAGGGAGGTCATACAGGCCATGTAGAGGGTTGATTTCCCCATTTTTCTAGTCCCATCTTATTCTGAAAAGCCCTCAGTCTCAAGTTTTAGTCTTATTAAATTAAAAACTGCTCTATAGTAATGCTTTTAGATACACAACTAAATTACTTGAAAAACAAATTTATAATTGGAATGAACGTGGTTCAACTAAAATTCCTCCTTCCAGAGGAGAAAATGTGATTTCTGTATTGCCATTATAATTTCCGGTAAACCCAAGTGAATTTTGCATCGTATTTGGCTTGGGGGGGGAGGAGGGGAGATGCATCAAATCAGATTAAAAGGTAAACTTTTTGCTAATCCAATTTTCAGATGCATTTGTTAAATGCCATGAGCCACAGACTCAACCGAGGAACCTTACAAGGAATTTCTGAACTTGGAGCGTTGAATTGTGAGATGGCTGGGACAGAGTCCTAGATTGTCAGTGGTGACACATATGATGGTGCTGATGTTATCTGTGTGTAGTACATTCATGTTTTGATTTGAAATGAGAGCTGCACTACACATGCATATTTTGGAGGGCAGGGTGGCATGATTCAATCCCCAGAAGAACTCATCTGTGGTCAACTGCTGCCCAGCCATCAGTTCCTTCACCCTGCCTCACACCTCACTTCTCTGCTCCAGCTCCAAGAACTCAGGCCCCGCCTCCAGCATCTCCTTCTAACAATAGTATCCCCTTTCTGAAGGGCTCCCTCCCTTTGCTTATTCTCTGCCCTTTGCTTACTCTCCACGATGCTTACCCACACCTCTGTTAATCCCCTCCAGAAGATCATAACATCCATTTGTGTATCACTCCCCCTTTTGTGGGCTGCCCAGGCAATGCTGTGCAATTTGCAGGGAGGTCAGACTGTGGGAGAGTCAGGAGTTGAGAATTTCAAGGGAATTTAAATCGCAATAGCTAAGGTTGTGGGGGGAGCCCCAGCCAGTGCCTGCAGGGCTGTGCCTCATGGGAGTCATGGGAGAACAGGACCCTGTGCAGCTAAGCAGGTAGTCTCATTGTGCTCCCAGCAAGGTGCATGCAGAGCAAAGGGGAGCTCCAGCTGGGAGCTGGGCAGGGACTCAGTTGTAGCGAGGCAGGCTGTGGATTGGGCTACGAAGGGGCAGAGGGTAGGGAGAACTGTAGCAGGCTCAGGAAGTAAGTAGGAAGCAGCTCTAAGGACTGGGTCACCGTGCCCAAAGGTACACATGGCTATCTGTCCACTGGTTCAAGGCAGCAAGACTAAGCCACACCTCACAAAGACCTAGAGCTGGGATCCTGGCCTGGGTAGGGTGGGCTCTCACACTGGACGGGGTGAGGCGTGTAAGTTGGAAGCGTCCAGGCAGACCAGACTGCCAGCCTGCATGCCTGCCAGTCAGCATGGGGACATCTCTGTAGGTGAGATTAGACTTTGGTTAGACCTGACTCTGCAGTGCCTGGCACTTGGCGAGGATTTCGCACACGCTTAATAAAGTCACGTTCAAGTCGCGTGACCATGTATTTCAGTTTGCCCACAACCGTCCCTGTTTTGTGACATAGTTATTAATAATTCCCACTTTCATTCCCAGAAGTGTCCCAGTTTAGGTGTCACTCGACCTTGGGGGAACAGACTCCACCAGCTGCTGCTGGTCTGTGGGTGCTGGGGGCCTGTGTCTTCCCCCTCTTGTCAGAGGCTTCTTTTGGGGCACTGCTGCTTTCCCCAGTGCTCTGTCCCTGAAAGTCGTCTTCCCTGTGAGAGGCTTGGGCCTCAGCGAGTCAGTGCAGAGTTGCATAATGGGTTGAAGGGTCAGCTTCGACACTCTCAGAAATTAAAGCACCATTTAGACGTGGTGGTGGGTAGAGCAGCCTGGTTCCTGGAATAAGGACGGCATCCTGCTTAGTAAGGGCTTTTGGTGATTGGTTTGCAAGTAGACTCGGAATTAGTCCTTGTTTTCTACTCCTGGATAACTTTAATGAACTAAAATGCAATATAACTAAATGTGGTATTTTAAGTTTACGTCATATAGTTGATACTCTGGTTTCTCTTCACATCACATAAATCTTTTGCCTTTTATGTTATACAGCTGACCCCTGAACAACACAGGGATAGGTCCACTGATCCCTCCCCCGCTGCACTGCGCAGTCAAAAATCCACATGTAACTCTTGACTACCCTAAAATTTCACTAATAGCCTACTCTTGACCTTACCAGTAACATAAACTAGTCGATTAACACATATTTTGTATGTTACATGTATTATATATTATATTCTTACAATAAAGTAAGCCGGAGAAAAGGAAATGTTACTAAGAAATCATAAGGAGGAGGAATACATTTACAGTACTGTGCTGTAGGAAGATCCATGTATAAGTAGACCTCCACAGTTCAAACCCGTGTTGTTCAAAGGTCAGCTGTCAGACCTTTGTAGAAAATCTAAGCGTGCCTTGGAAATGCCTGTGTCTCGTCTTCACACCAGCATCCTGAAATGTATGCATGGAGAGCCTTTCCAGCTCCAGCTCTCAGAACTGTAGTTACGGGATGCACTTTTGTAGGACCGCCTGAGCTTCTGGATTTTATGTTCTACACAAAGTGGGGCAGAGACTCCTATTCGCAGCGTGTTCTGTGTTGCAGTACCTAGAACCCAAGCCAGGTGCGGGGAGCTGTCTGTAGAGTGAGCCTTGTACCAGCCGCGTGGAATTACCGTGCACTGGGGACCTGTTTTCTCTCCGTTGCCAAGTCTCACAGCACCGAGCGCTGGAAGTGGTGACACAGGATCGCAGAGAAGCAGTTCAAGTGCTTTGGTCACTGGCCGCATAGACCATCTGAGATGCATTAATGATGAGATTTTACTGGTTTTTGAAACTGCTTTTCATTTGAGTTTGAAGAGCTAATTAATCTGGAAGGGACTTGTGGTCTTAAAAGGATATACGACGATTAAGGAAAATGGCAGAACCAGACCTTCTACAATCCAAATTGGCACCGTTCTATTTTGCAAATGCTCTAGGCTAATCACGCACGTCTTATGGATTCCTGCCACGTCGGCATTGGCATTTTTATTGATTGCTTGACCCAAACGTGGCTTTTAATAAAAAAAAAAAGAAGAAGAAGTCTTACTGTGGGCATGACATAAAGCCTATGGATGTTGTTGCTGTAAATCCAGTAGGTAAGAAGATTGTGAAGGTCTCTCTGTGCCGCTTCAGCAGGTGTTTGCATGAGCAAATCTTTTATTTGCATACACCTCTCTAAGGAAAGCAGTGGGTTTGGAATTGACTTTAATTTTAAGAATGTTCAGTAATTAAAAAAAACATTGGACTGTAGCAATGTGTACTATAACATTTTGAGATAATCGTAACTGTTTAAAAGTTATTTTAGAAGTTTGCAGGTTTCTATTCGGTGTTTGAAATAGTAATCTTTGAGTTCATTCATTCAGGGGGTTGATAAACTGTGTAACATTTAAGCCTTATCTGTCCTTTATTCAGTTTTATTAGACTGTTAAGGCAGAAGCAAAATAAATACCTACATAAATGGGTTGGTGATTCTTAAAGTTGTAAAACAAATGAGGCTTTTTTCCTTTGTTGACCTTTTAAAGCAGGTGGTGGGTTGTACTTGCACACATAGGAGAAATGCGCATGATTATCAGTTTTGTACATATTTGTATTTTTTCTGTCTGTGGCACGGAGTATGCATTCTCAAGACTGGGAGGCCTTCTCAGAGGAGGTGCTGGCTCACAGCCAGCGTCCTCTGGCCTGCCTCCCCTTCTCCTGCTCCCAGGCCCCACGGGAGGCTTGGGACCTTGTAGGCTCTTTCCTGTCTCAGGTCTGTGCATTTGCTCTCCCCTCTGATTTCCCTTCCTCTTCCTCTTGCATCGGGATCCAGCTCAAAAGCCACCGTTTGGGGGAAGCGAATGACAGTCTCGTCTCTTGCTTTCCCAAAGGACTCTGCTCCTTCAGAGACATGTTCCCTTTGTCCTGCACCATTAATTTCCCTTCTTTACTGGGGTGAATCCCTTCAGCCTAGAACACTGCTGGACCGTCTCCAGTCTGACTAAACACTCTCTCTCCCTTCCTCTAACTCCCTTCTTCGTGGAGTAACCACACTCACTGTCTCTGTTCCTCACTTTCCTGTCAGTCCCCAGCCCCCCACACTAGCCCTCAGTCTTCCCATCTAATTAGACATCACGTCATCACGCACCATTTCATCGAGCCAGGAACTTGGCAGCTGCCTCAGTCTCCTCCATTTCTCTCGTGTGCTGCCCCCAGTCCATCAGCTGGTGTCCTCAGCTCTGTCACTGACACTGTCGTGAAGCCATCCACTTGTCTCCGTATCTGTGGTCACCCGCCATGGCTCCAGGTACGACGGTCCCACGTGTGGGATGCTGTAGTTGTCTCTCTGCCATCTGCGTGCCTCGGATCTTACCCCATCCTCACCCATTCTCCACTTGGCCCCGTTTTAGAGGGGCAAATCAGACCACGGCACTCTCCTTCAAGGAGTTGCCCTTAGAATTAGATCGAGTCCCTTCCCGGGAGATTCTGTCGGATCTAGCCTCTGCCTCTCTGTGGTTTCATCTCCTTCCAGTCTTGCCCAGCTAACTGCATGTCCGCCACATTGGTTTCTTTTGTGTGCTGGAGTACTCCACATCGCTTGGGCCTCAGCATCTCTGCACTTGTCATTCCTTCTTCCTAGAAAGCAGAGTAGAACAAGTGGTAGAGGGCAGATTCACCAGGGTTAGGGTGTTTGAGGGATCCATCCAGAGGCGCTCTGGATGAAGAGCAAGAAGAAAGGGAAGCCATGAAGCACACACGTCCGCTAGGCCCAGCCCTGGTAGGTCAAGCCTCGGGATCCACAGAGAAGGCCTGCAGGGTTTTTATGGCACAGGCTGCAAGGCAGGGGACGGGTTTCCAAAGCCTGCTGAGCCGTAGCACTGAGTCTGGGGCTTGGTCTAGAGCAGCAGTTGCCAAGTTGAGTACGTCTGCGAGAAAACATTAGAACTTCCATTTAATTTTGTGGATGTTTTCTAGCACACACAATCTGTTAGTAGCTAGCTCATGTATTTGACAAATAAACAAACGCATCTTAGAGGCATGCCCAGTAATAAGAGCATGTGACCAGTATACAAAAAGCACTTCATTAAAAAAATAAGTTTTAAATTTGTTGTGAAACCTCCCAACATAGAAAAGCCCAAAAGCAGGTGGTTTCACTGGTGAACTCTACCAAACATTTGAGGAAGAGTTAGCATAACTCTTCCCTTGTATTTCTGTGGTATCAGTTGTAATGTCTCCTCTTCCATTTCTGGCTTTATGTATTTGAGTCCTCTCTCTCTTTTTCATGGTAGTGTCTAGCTGCAGGTCTATTTTGTTTATCTTTTCAAACAACAACTACTTGTTTCATTGACCTCGCCCATTGTCTAATTAGTCCCTATTTCATTTATTCCCTGTTTGGGCTCTGTTATTTCCTTCCTTCGAATAGCTTTTGGCTTAGTTCGGTCTTTTTCTAGTTCTTTGAGGTGTAAACTTAGGTTATTTAAGATTTTTCTTGTTTCTTAATGTAGGCATTTATTGCTATGACTTCCTTCTTAAACAGCTCTTGTTGCGTCCATAAGTTTTGGTATGTTGTATTTCCATTTTCATTTGTCTCGAGGTACTTTCATTTCTTCTTTGACCTACTGGTGGTTCAGGAGCATTTTATTTTATCTCCACGGACTTGTGAATTTCCCAGTTTCTTCATGTGATTGATTTCCAGTTTCATACCATGGTGGTCAGAAAAGATGCTTGATTTGATTTCAGTCTTCTTAAATTTATTAAGACTTATTTTGTGACCTAACATATGATCTACCCTGGAGAATGTTCCATCTGCGCTTGAGAAGAATGTATATCCTATTGCCGTTGGGTGGAATGTTCTGTATATATCTGCTAAATTCCTCTGGTCTAACGTGTCATTTAAGGCCATTGCCTCCTTACTGATTTTCTGTCTGGATGATCTATCCATTGATGAAAGTTGGGTATTAAAGTCCCCTACTATTATTGTATTGCTGACTATTTCTCCGTTCAGGTTTGTTTTAATATTTGTTTTTTATATATTTAGGTGCTCCTATGTCAGGTGCATAAATACTTAGAAGTGTTACATCCTTTTGTTGAGCTGTCCCCTTTATCATTGAGATTACCAGTTCATGGAAAGGGGCTACTGTTCTGACTACCAGCATTGGTCCTGCCAGGGCCCATGGACTATAAAACATAGCCCATTCCCTCAAAAAGTTCACTTTCTGCTTGAGAGATAAGGCTAACCCACATAAAACAATTAGAGAACTGAGTAAGACTATAATTAAGTGTTAAATTAGAGGGTAGAGACTTTAACTTCTGTATGAATTTGGTGAAGAGACGGCATTGAGGGCTGGACTAGCACAGCCTTGTGAATGGTGTGGAACTTAAAAGAATATTTTGTAGAAAGTGAACTTTCCCTTTTATGTGATTCATTATTTTCTTTTTTTTTTCTGATCTAATTGTTCACACATACTAATTTCACATGCAAATAAACCATTGGATTTAAAAAGGCCCCAGGAAGAAGATTCTTTTGCCTATAAGACAAGATAGAAAATAATAAGATAATTGCAGAGTAAAATGTCTGTGAGGCAATTTTCCTTTTAAAATTTAGTTTTAAAATGATTGTAGAAATATTAAAATTTCTGACTCAAAGAGCTACTGACTCTTCCTTCTGTGTGGTGGGTGTGGCCCCAGGCAGCAGGTCTGCAGGTCGGCCTGCCTACAGGTCTCTGTGAGGCTTTCCTATTTTGTTTTTTAAAGATTTTATTTTGAAGTAATCCCTACATCCAACGTGAGGCTTGAACTCAAAACCCCGAGATCAAGAGTTGCATGCTGTACCAATTGAACCAGCCAGGGGCCCCTGAAACTTCCCTTCTGACTCCTGACTACCCTTGGAGAGCCATCATTTCCCCTCAATGCCAGCAACGATGAATTTAAGGATAAAAAGTGAGGAAAATAAATCCCTCCTCCTGTGCTATCCCGAAATAGTGAAGAACCAGCACCATTTAGGTGGAAAAATTGTGATTGAGAAGTTGCTCTTAGAATTGATCATATTGGTGGCTAAGATTACATATTATGTGATTCAACTTGCATGGCTTTTAAAATTCAGTATGATTTACCAAACAGTTATTAACAATTAAAGTTATGTAACCGCATCTTGAAATAGCTCCGTAGTGTAGGAGGCCGGCAGGCTTTATAATGTGCTGAATAAGGAATTACCATATACACAGTTGGGAAACACTGACAATTTTCACACCAAAGTGGGCTACTTAAGTACCATTATTATAGACCATAAATTAAAATTCATTAGCATCAATATTTTCACTGGAATGTAAAGTAGCACTTGTATAGTTTATAGGAGCTCAGCGCTCACCACTAAGTTTTTCATTACTGGAGAAAACCGATGACTTTTATGGCAGTTTACATTGGACACACATGTACAGTATGGTTTTGTAAATTTACTTTGAATAAATATTTCAGTGGTAGCGAAAGTGTTTGACCAAAAGAGTATTGTCATAAAAGTATTGTATTCCATTATGGTCCTCTGATTTCATAATTAAAACCCCGATTTTTTTTTTTCAAGGCAGGTGTAACCATTACATCGAATGAGTTGGAAGCTTTAACCTGACCTTGAAAACTTCATTTTACGGGAATTGGAAATGTGTTTCCTTTGCATGCAGTTATTTTGAAAACTGTAGGAAATAATATGGGCGTATGAAGTAGAAGGAATCATCTGAATAATTCTGATCAGAAAGTGCTTTTAGTGAAGTCATTTCATTGTGTTTCCTTTGCATGCAGTTATTTTGAAAACTGTAGGAAATAATATGGGCGTATGAAGTAGAAGGAATCATCTGAATAATTCTGATCAGAAAGTGCTTTTAGTGAAGTCATTTCATTATTTTTTTAGACAAAAACATTATGGGGATCATTGCTTCAAATTTTTCTTTTTACATATGAATACTTATATGTGAGTTACATTATAATTCTAACTAAACTGATGGGATTTAAAATTCACAAAAGAAAAATAAATAAAATTTAAAAAGACGTTGAGAACTGGTTTATTTATTTGTGCCCTGTGAATGTGGGGTACAACCTGCTGAAGAGGGCGTCTGGCTGCTTTTGACAGGTTCCCAGTACATTCTGGGCATCACAGCCACCTGGTTGTGCTCAAAAGTCCTAGTAGCATTAACTAGTTAGCCTCAGTTAAACGAGACCCAGAGGGGGACTGTGTTCGTTCTGTTCCTTCTGGAATGGGACTTTCAGCAAATCCTAAGTGATTGGAGTATTGCAACTGCACATTTATAATTGTGTTCTTTTTATTATTCTTTCATAAAGAAATAATTTCAGCCTGAAAGGTATTTATTGAACAGCATCTCACGTAGGGAGTACAGAACTTCAGGCGGCATTTAGATCACTTTCCAGCTGTGAACTCATTTATTGTTATAACAAGCTTATGAATGGGGCGCTTGGGCGGCTCAGTTGCTTAAGCGTCTGCCTTCCACTCGGGTCATGATCCCAAGGTGCTGGGATTGAGCCCGACATCCATCAGGCTCCCTGCTCAGTGGGGAGCCTGTTTCTCTCTCCCCCTCTGCCTGCTGCTCCCCCTGTTTGTGCTCTCTCTCTGTCAAATAAGTAAATAAAATCTTTTTTTTTTTTAAACCCCTATGAGGGGGTGCCTGGGTGGCTCAGTTGTTAAGCGTCTGCCTTCGGCTCAGGGCGTGATCCCGGCGTTCTGGGATCGAGTCCCACATCAGGCTCCTCCGCTGGGAGCCTGCTTCTTCCTCTCCCACTCCCCCTGCTTGTGTTCCCTCTCTTGCTGGCTGTCTCTGTCTCTGTCAAATAAATAAAAATCTTAAAAAAAAAAAAAAAACCCTATGAAATAGATACTATAAATAACACATGGGGGCACAGGTATTTTTTAAGTCTCTGTTTTACAGGTGGAAAGATGGAGGCGTGGAGAACATGCAATGCTAGCTCACCTCTCGTGGCTCATAGTAGCTCTGTGGGTGATTCCTAAACTAGAAAGTTTATAAACTATTGGATTATTTTGTTCTACCTTGGAATTAAGAAAACCTATGTCACAGCTGTAAGTAAGAACTCTTCCTATGATTGATTTTGCTCTTATTAGTGAAATTCTGTTACTTACATCCATAAATTGTGCGGTTTCCTCTCATTTTCCTCTCTCTCAGTTTGTCATTTCTCTTTTGGATAACCTTAAAATTTCCTTGACAACCCTGAAAAACACATATCCTTTGCCTCTAACATTTAAGGTTGACATTCTTTTTAGGAAATGTAAATCTTTTTCTTTGCCTTCTGAAGTTTATGTTAATAAGGGCCATGATTCTAAAGCTCTTAGAGAAAGAGGGATGGGTTTGCATATCACTTTCAGAATCCAGTCACAGTCACAGTCTTTTGAGGCCTCTGAAACCCACCTGTGAGCCTTCAGAGACCAACATCTAGGTTAGGGACACCTTTGTGGAAGCATAGGAAAATTTAGGGACTCTAGTCCTTTAAAAAGGAAAAAGTTTTAGAAAGAATTCAGTACATTTGCAAGCTGGGTCAAGTAGCTGCCCTGTGGTTAGATGTAAGTGGATCACCTGTAATCCATCTGAGTTGTAATTTTTTTAGATTTATTTATTTATTTTGAGAGAGAGAGAACGAGCAGGGGGAGGGGCAGAGGGAGAGAATCTTTCAAGCAGATTCCACACTGAGCAAGGAACCAGACGCTGGGCTGGATCCCACAACCCATGACATCATCACCTGAGCTGAAACCAAGAGTCAGGCACTGAACCAGCTGAGCCATCTAGGTGTCCCTGAATTGTAATTCTTATTTGTGTTCCTCTGTATATAACTTCAAAGTTTTTCTTTTTGTATTTGTTTATCAGCAGTTTGACTGTGACATGTCTAGGGGGTGTGTTGTGTGTGTGTGTGTCCTTTAATTTGGATCGAATGCTAGGCACCATGTTTAATAAAGACTGAAGTAAATAATACTTATGCTCAGAAATGAACATGCCTCTTCATCTTCTAGGTCATTAGTATTGGGGAAGTTGAGCCAGTATAGTCAATATATATATATATATATATATATATATATATATATATATATATATCTATATATATATATATATATATATATATCTTTATTTGACAGAGAGAGACACAGTGAGAGAGCACAAGCAGGGGGAGTGGGAGAGGGAGAAGCAGGCTTCCCGCCGAGCAGGGAGCCTGATGCAGGGCCCGATCCCAGGACCTGAGCCAAAGGCAGACGCTTAATGACTGAGCCACCCAGGCGCCCCCAGTGTAGTCGATAATTGAGCGGGTTTTGTATTTTGAGTCGCCATTGCTCCCTTTATTGTACCGCTGACTTTAAATTCCTCCACCGGTGGGCCACCATAGCCTTGTGTTTAGGTGGGGCTAGGGTCGCAGAGGGTTTACTCATTGTTCCTGTTCTGCCCTCCGCTTTCATGGGCAAACGCCTGTATGAGAAAGGGGTCTCTCTCCATGCTCTTGCCCCTCGTCCATGGTACACTGCTGGCTCCTTGGTGCTAGGCTTCTGGGGAAGTCAGGGGAGTTCTTTGTCCTCCTGGTCTAGTTTCTGTATCAGGCAGCCATATGCTCGTGTGCATCAGGGATGGGACCTTGTGGGGATTCCGGCCCTGCTCCCCTGAGCAGCCACACTCTGCCAGTCTCTGTGCTGAGTCTGGGCAGGAGACAGTTTTCTGCTCTCCCGGCGGTAGAAGAGTTCTGCTTTTATTGGTGCAGGCTCCTGAGTCCAAGAGGGTCTTTTCTACTCCTTGGGGCAGTAGGTCTTTGCCTGGCTGTAGAGAGAGATGGATTTTGCTTCTACCCTTACCCCAGTGGTCCTGGGAGCAAGAGGCCTTGCTGCCCTTCCCTCAGTGGTTTAAGGCTTTTGCTTCAATATAGGAGGGTAGTTGGGGAAAGAGGCAGAGTTTCAATCTGCCCCCCATGCCTGTGCTCTGGAGAGGGGCTCTCTCACCTGTTCTGCTCCCCGTTTTTCGCAGGAGCACTCATGCAGACCTACAAATACGTGCAAACTCTGCCTGTGTCTGGGGCTCCTCGTTACTCTACATTGATATACCAGCCCACACCTGCCCTGTACGAATTCCTTAAAATCTTAGCTGACTTCTTCTTACGTGCTTCCCACGCTCTGTCAAACATGAAGCAGTTTCTAGGTCTTCTCTGTCCTTGGAAGGGCCTGTCACTCTTTGGAATTCAGCTCCCTTGGTTGCTTTGTGACCACAGTTCTCTGATGACTAGAAGAAAACTTACGATTTTATAGATAATTTGGCTTTTGCCCGTCACAGTGGGAGTGGCGTTCTCTCTTGGCTTTCCACACTCTAAGCTGTCCTCTTAGCGGTACTTGCTCACATGCATGACTTTCAAGTCCCCTGTGGGTCCCCAAGCCGTTTGCTGATCTGAGTGCTCATAGGCTCCCTGCCAAAGTTGGGCCAGGGTGAGCTCTTGGAATGCAGTAGAGGGCAGCATGGAAGAGGGGGCCCGTGAGGCGAGGAGTCCCGGGGGGCCACGAAGCTCTCTGTTATTTGTAGTAAGGGGACTTCCACGTGAGTGGGGAGCAACATTTGGCCAGACCTAGCTTTTCTTCAAGTTAATTTTTTCTTTTCAGTTCATCTGACTGTACAAAATGACCTTCAAAGTGACCGATTTTCCTCCAGATCCATCTTCTTTTTTTCCCTCTTTGCTCATCTTGGAGAGCACATCAAAGTTTTAACGATGAATGAAAAGCCTTGCAAGGTAGCTCTGATGTGCCCAGCATGACTTATTCCTTCAATTCAGGGTTCTTGTTACAAGCTTAAGAAAGGCCAGGCCTTGCTGTGCTCCTTTAAGGGGCCTCAAGTCGCTTCTGGGGGCGTTTTGTTTTCTTTTGTTAAGGATAGAAATTTCTTTAACCCAATGTTTCTTAACTCTCTTTATTCCTAGGCCCCCTTCAGGCAACATAAAAATCTCAGGTCTTTCTTTAATGTTATTTCTAAATCAAATTAAATGACTCGACTCAAACAAACCAGAAGGACAAATGGCTGCTTTGTTTTCATACTCCATCCCCTTCCTCCTTCTGTTACGCTCGCCCCCACCCCCACACTGGAATCCCGGCCTGGATCTAGGATTCAGCATTTCAGGGTTGATGTGGAGGTGGGGTTTTTGAAAGCTGAGTTTCCTCCAGACTGAGCATTTGTTTTGTGTTTCTTCTCCTGGTGTTAGTAAGTGCTGATAGACTAGGAGAGCTGCACCAGTGGACCAAGTTTACAGTCTCTTGTTTTTACTGCTCAGAAGCTCTATATCGGGAGTGCTTAAAATGTTAAGAACCAGCTCCAAAACATCATTTAGACTGTTTTTGAAAGTATTTTGAGGTACCTTTATCTCAGCAGAAACTTACATCTTTTCCTCTGGTTTTAGGTGATTAGTTCATGTAAATTGCTCAGTTTGTTTTCTTTAGATAAAAAGACTGTATGTGTAGCACTTTACACTGTTAAAGTTGAACTAACTAACATTAAGAGATAGCATAGGAAATAGACTCCAGCCCTGCTGCTGACCACCTGCTTAGTTGATGTAAGTACGGCTGACCCTTGAACAGCGTGGATCTGAACTTGTGGGTCAACTTACACATGGACTTTTTTTCAATAAATACAGTGCAGTACTGTAAATGCATTTTCTGTTCCTGACAATTTGCTTAATAACATTTTCTCTAGCTTACTTTATTGTAAGAATACACCATATAATACATATAGCATGCCAAATATATGTTAATCAACTACGTGTTACCAGTAAGGCTACGGAGCAGTAGTAGGCTATGAGTGGTTAAGTTTTTGGAGAATCGGAAGTGATCTGCAGATTTTCAGCTATGCAGGGGATGGGCACCCCTAACCCTTGAGTTATTCAAGGGTGAACTGTACTTGATCTCGGCTGGGCTGAAAAGTGAAAACCAAGTAGGTGTGGGTTAAAGATTCTGGGAGTCAGGCCAGCTGGGGGCCTGGATCTCCTGCTATTGAACCTCAGTTTCCCCTCCCTCCCACACAAGGGCTTCTGGCCCTTTCTTCCCTTCCTCTGGGCCCTGGGGGGCCAGCCTTCACATCCACCTGTAGCTTCCAGCCAGGATTCTGGTCCATCCAGTGCTGAGGGCAAGCTCGCATATCCTTTCTCCTGTTTGGTCTCTAAGCAAGCACATGACTGTTGGTGTTTGCTAATAGCTTCATCTTTTGGGGAGGAAGGCGGCCGCGGTGTGCTCTGGAGAGGACAGGATGGTTCTGGGCCACCACAGACAGAGAGGGAAGAGACAGGAAAGTGGTAAGGGAAATCCCTGCTCTCATTATATCAGCCTGTGTTGGGGTGACCGTCATGTTCCTGTATCTGCAGTGAATGATCAGAACTCACCAATCAAAACCTGGCTGGCTTGTGAAAAGCAAGGCGATGTTTTGAAAGTCTCAAGTGTGGTGTTTAAGCTCCTGCCTGTCCCACAGATGAGGGTGTGTGAGCACTTAAGTATGTTATCAGTGTGCTTTGCGATTTGGCTTTTTCTTTTTAATAGCAAAGAGACCTATGAATCTGAAATGTACCAATTGTAACAAATTAGAAAGAAGCCATTGAGTATTAGTCAATATGTTAAGACTGACAGAATAAAAGATTACAGTGTTGAGGAAATGCTATATATATTTTTCATGGATAAATAGATAAGTACCTCCATTTATCTTTGTGACTTCTTTTTACTAGTGGCACCTTAGAGATATAATTTATAACGATTATAAAATTCCCTTACTTAATTAGTATGTTGTCTTTACTAAAGGTACATGTGTATTTGTAAAGGTAAAGACAACCTTCGTTCTGAAAAATAGGAAATTTATACATTTATTTCAGGCGTTATGCATGGCTGGTAACAAATGTAATTTCATGCCAACTTGCTGAAATAGATAGAACACAGTCTATGCTTTAGGGATTTGGAAGAGCTGTGATGCAATTCATCTTATGGATACAATCGCCACAGTTTTTATGTCTTTTGCAGTTTATTGTTCTGAGGATTCGTTTGCCAAGAAATACTCTGCCTTGTGGCTTTTATGTTGTATCTTGGCATTTAGATCACAAAAGTCTCTACGGTTCATTTTGAAACTTTGAGGGAAATGATACCCATATGATTTAAAGTTTAAGTTTAATTACCGCCTGTAAATTGCTTTTGGAAGTATAGGTAGTCAAAAAGTAAGAGTGGTTTTAAATTTCAGATGCAGAGAATAGCGTAATCACTTTCTAAAATGTAGAGATTTTACTCAAAATAGATTCTCTGGAGAGAATCAGAAAGTTAGAATTGCCTGTGTATAATATCCTTCATGCTCTTCTCTTCATTGCCACGCAAGTTATATAATCTCAACCTCCATGTCTACTCCCTGTGTATGAATATAATGACTTACTGAAGATTTGTCAAAATTCTCATATACTTCCTGAAAGGCAATGTCATGTTTTAGGTGAAAATTGTGAAAGACACTTTGAGGTCATTTGAGCATTAAAATAATAATAATAATAAAGGTGTCTGTACAGGGAAGGAACTTCAGTACACACATAGCTGTGGCATCAGCATCTTAAGGTGAGCTCCTGTGACACCCTGTAGGGAAGTGGAGGGCCGTGTCGTTGGTGACGCAGACTTCTTTAGAAATAGATGCTGCCGAGAGTGTTTCCCTTGATAGTGTAGATAACCTAAGGATATTGGAAGTACTCAGGTGACATTGTACTAAGCACTAGCCTGTGCACGGCAATAGGCTTTAATAAATCCAGCTCTAGGATTTTAGAAGTTCCCTCAGCTAGCCTCCCACCCAGACTCGGTACAACTGCAGCCGTAAAACCATATCTGTCCCAAGTCTTGAGAACCGTGACTAATCTGAGACTCTGAAAAACCTGGAATTCCTGCTGGAATTTCAGTGTCTACTCACACCGTTTAGTGGTCTGTACTTAGCTGTTTCAGGTCTTTTGGCATTTCCAGAAATAACCCAGACATCTTAGTGAGTCCAAGCGGTTTTCAAATGTCAGTGTGCATCCCCATCACCTAGAGTGTTGCCTACAGCGCGCATTCCTGGGCACTGCCCCCTAGAGATCTGATCCTATGAGCCTAGGAATCTGCATGTTAATCAGGTAAGCCAGCTGGTTCTGAGGCAAGTGGTGTGGTGACAGGTTTGAGGAACACTGGTGTGGGAGATGTATTCAACATGCAGAGCCTGCTTTATGGGTGTGTGACCTGTGCGGTTGTGCAGGCCCCACACTCAGAAGGGCCCTGCACTTGACTTAATACTCTTCCATCACCTTAAAATTCTTACCATTTTTTTTTTTTTTTTTGAGAGAGAGAGAGAGAGAGAGACTTTTGAGAAGTGGGGAGAGACACAGGGAGAAGGTGAGAGAATCTTAAGCAGGCTCCACAGACTTAGTGTGGAGCGTGATGGGGGCTTACTCTCATGGCCCTTGAGATCATAACCTGAGCTGAAATCAAGAGTCGACACTTAACTGAGCCACCCAGGCACCGCTAAAATTTTAACAATTTTTGAACAAGGAATCCTGTATTTCTTTTTTCCCTGAGCCCTGCGAACTAAGTAGTCCTTTCTCTGTACAGGATTTTATTGTGTATAACTGAAATTGTGTTTCTTGATACCCATGGATTGCAATTATTCAATAATGATTTTTTACTTGTTTGTATTAGGCTGCAAACTCCAGGGCCACTTCTAAGCTCTAGAAGTGATGGAGTATCATTTGTCATAGAACATTCAATAGGAGATCCTAACAGTATGATTTTTTTGAAAAAATTAAATTTTTATTCCTGGTCTTGAACGTAGAAACCCATGTTTATGTTATTCTTGTACACTGTTTTTTTTTTCCTCCCAGGATGGTACAAAACAGAAAAGAGAGCGGAAGAAGACCGTCTCGTTCAGTAGCATGCCCACAGAGAAGAAGATCAGCAGTGCAAGTGATTGTATCAATTCGATGGTCGAGGGTTCAGAACTCAAAAAGGTTCGCTCCAACTCCAGGATTTACCATAGGTATTTTTTACTGGATGCTGACATGCAGAGCCTGAGGTGGGAACCATCTAAGAAAGATTCTGAGAAAGCCAAGATTGATATTAAATCCATCAAGGAAGTGAGAACAGGAAAAAATACAGACATATTCCGCAGCAATGGCATTTCTGACCAGATATCTGAAGATTGTGCGTTTTCAGTCATATACGGAGAGAATTATGAGTCACTTGATTTGGTTGCCAACTCTGCAGATGTTGCGAACATCTGGGTTACGGGACTGCGGTACCTAATTTCTTACGGAAAACATACACTTGATATGTTAGAAAGTAGCCAAGACAACATGAGGACTTCTTGGGTTTCACAAATGTTTAGTGAAATTGATGTAGATAACCTTGGACATATAACTCTGTGTAATGCTGTGCAGTGTATCAGAGACCTCAATCCTGGTTTAAAAACTAGCAAAATTGAGCTTAAGTTCAAAGAATTGCACAAATCCAAGGACAAAGCTGGTACTGAAGTCACAAAGGAAGAATTTGTTGAGGTTTTCCATGAGCTTTGTACCAGACCTGAAATTTATTTCCTTTTAGTTCAGTTTTCAAGCAATAAAGAATTTCTTGATACCAAGGACCTTATGATGTTTCTTGAGGCAGAGCAGGGTGTGGCACATATAAATGAGGAAATAAGCCTTGAAATTATTAATAAATATGAGCCATCCAAAGAAGGTCAGGAAAAGGGCTGGCTTTCCATAGATGGGTTTACTAAGTACCTTATGTCCCCCGACTGTTATATATTTGATCCAGAACATAAGAAGGTCTGTCAAGATATGAAGCAACCTTTGTCTCATTACTTTATAAACTCATCTCATAATACATACTTAATAGAGGATCAGTTCCGAGGTCCCTCTGACATCACGGGATACATCCGAGCTCTTAAAATGGGTTGCCGGAGTGTTGAGTTAGATGTATGGGATGGGCCAGATAATGAACCTGTAATTTACACGGGCCACACCATGACCTCTCAGATAGTCTTCCGCAGCGTCATTGATATTATTAACAAGTATGCGTTCTTTGCTTCGGAGTATCCTCTTATCTTGTGTTTAGAAAATCATTGTTCTATTAAACAGCAGAAGGTAATGGTTCAGCACATGAAGAAAATTTTAGGGGACAAGCTCTATACAACATCGCCCAACATGGAGGAATCTTACCTCCCATCCCCAGATGTCCTAAAAGGGAGGATACTCATTAAAGCCAAGAAGCTGTCCTCAAGTTGCTCTGGCGTAGAAGGGGATGTTACCGACGAAGACGAAGGGGCAGAAATGTCTCAGAGGATGGGCAAAGAGAACGTGGAACAGCCCAACAACGTGCCTGTGAAGCGATTTCAGCTCTGTAAAGAACTGTCTGAACTCGTGAGCATCTGTAAGTCTGTTCAGTTCAAAGAATTTCAGGTATCATTTCAGGCTCAGAAGTACTGGGAAGTCTGTTCGTTTAATGAAGTGCTGGCCAGCAAATACGCCAATGAAAATCCAGGGGACTTTGTAAATTACAACAAACGTTTTCTCGCCAGGGTCTTCCCCAGCCCAATGAGAATTGACTCCAGTAACATGAACCCTCAAGATTTTTGGAAGTGTGGTTGTCAGATCGTAGCCATGAACTTTCAGACCCCAGGCCTGATGATGGACCTGAATATTGGCTGGTTTAGGCAGAACGGAAACTGCGGCTACGTCCTTCGGCCGGCCATCATGAGGGAGGAAGTGTCTTTCTTCAGCGCCAACACGAAAGACTCTGTCCCGGGAGTCTCACCGCAGCTTCTTCACATTAAAATCATCAGTGGGCAGAACTTTCCCAAACCCAAAGGATCAGGTGCCAAAGGAGATGTGGTGGATCCTTACGTCTATGTGGAGATTCACGGAATCCCTGCCGACTGTGCAGAACAAAGGACAAAAACCGTGCACCAGAATGGAGATGCCCCCATTTTTGATGAAAGCTTCGAATTTCAAATCAACCTACCTGAACTGGCCATGGTGCGCTTTGTAGTCCTAGATGATGACTACATTGGGGATGAATTCATTGGCCAGTACACAATTCCCTTTGAATGTTTACAGACAGGCTACCGCCACGTTCCCCTGCAGTCATTGACTGGAGAGGTCCTGGCGCACGCTTCTTTGTTTGTCCACGTGGCTATTACTAACCGAAGAGGAGGAGGGAAACCTCATAAAAGGGGCCTTTCCGTGAGAAAAGGGAAGAAATCCAGGGAATATGCATCTTTAAGAACACTGTGGATTAAAACTGTGGATGAGGTGTTCAAGAATGCCCAGCCGCCTATCCGGGATGCCACAGACCTGAGAGAGAACATGCAGGTGGGTACTCGTGTTGAAGTATTTCCTCAGCGGCGTTCCTTCACGGTGCACCCTGCGCACCATCTGCGAATACCGTGGAGGGCTTTGGGTCTTCCAACAGTATATTTGATTTTCAATAATTTGTAAATTCCAATTTGTCATTAGAACATTTACCTCTAGGCTCATTGTTTTTAATCATTTACATTTCCAGAACTGAAGTTGGTGTCGAAAATATTGATAATGCGTTAGAATAAACCAGTTTTGTTGCTGTCTCACATAATCGTCCTTGTCTGCTTCACAGATCCCCATTGTTTTCTAGGAGTGTACATGGGAATCTCTGATTTTCTGGAATATTCTTTAGCTGGAACACACTTTGATGACCTTTCAAAATAAAAGGCACATGTTCCAACCCTTTCTTCTGGAGCCGTAGTGCTAGGAAAATAGCAAGCACTTCAATGAGCCGATGTGTTTGTGTTTTGAGCCGCTGCTTGATGTCGGAGGACGGCTATTCAAGTGTTTCAGTAGAAGACATGTGGTGTCTGTATTTATTAGAAGTCTAAGATAGTAATTACCTCTCAACTGTATAATGGCTAAAAGCAATCAGTTAGGAACGAATGTATGTAATTAAGGATCGTCCACATGTCCAGCAGGGTACCGGGGCCCGCCTCACAGAGCTCCCGGCCCTCCCCCGGCCCAGCGTGTGAGAGCGCCTGCCATGTCTGGGGTAGCTGCTCGGTGTGTGTTTATTAAAATATGTATATTAAATATATTAGCTGGGTATATATCTATAGATACCTATTATGAGAAGAATGGCACCAGCAAGTAAAATCTGACTCAGAATATTCAGCAGATTTCAACCCCATACAGATTTTATAGATGAACTCATTCATAAAAAGACCTTGCTACAAGAGAGGAGTTTTATTCTCTTTCTCTCCAAGTCAAAGCGTAACAGGGAGCTGCAGGGCTTTTCCCTGTTTCTGAGGGCGAGAATGGTTTGGGAAACCCTGAGCTCCGAGCAAGGCACAGTGGCCTGCCCCAGGCCCAGGTCGTGTGTGCGCCGCAGCGTTCCCGCGGGGATCCTCCGGAGCTCGGGGATCCTGCGTCCAGAGCTGCGTGTCTGCGCTGCACCCGGCAGAGCAGCGGTGGCGGGGCTTAACGAGCGCCCGGCCCGCACAGGCAGTCTGGGCCGTGAGGACGCAGCCCTGAACAAGCAGTGCCTTCAGCGGGGAGTGGGCGGTGGGGAGGGAAACAGACCGCAAGCAGGTGAACGAGCAAATAGGACAGTTGCAGACACAAGCAAGAGCTGTGAAGAAACTAAAATAGGGAGGTGTGACGGAGTGATTGGGAGACCCTGTCGTAGACCTCACAGTCATGGTTTGTTGTCACAAGCAGTCAACGTCCAAGTGATTTTGAGCAAAATGACACAGAGTTTGATGTCCACATTTAAAGAGATATTAATAAAAAGAAAATGTTTAAGAAAACCAAAGCGCCGCTCATTTCTTAGACTGGGGCATGTGAGAGCAGCAGACACGGGACTTGCAAGGCCTGGATTCCTCCCTTCTGGCCGCCGTGCTCAGCCCAGATCAGGACCCAAGTGCACCTGGAGTAACTCCCATTTTGCTTAGAATTTACCGGTTGTTATAGCATGGTAATTAAAAAGCATAGGCCTCAGCATCAACAGATTTCAGGTAAAATCTTGACTCCTTCGCTCACCAGCTGTGTGACCTTAGAGAAATAACAGAGAGAGGTTAGAGCAGAGCCGAGACTTATTTCCTTACCCACAGCGTGGCTGGTTGAGAGGATTAAGTGAGGTAATGGGTACTAGGTAGGCCTACTAGCTTAGCACTTGGTAAGTGCTCCAAGAATGCCAACCGTGACATTTGGCAGTATCAAGGGATTTTCTTTACCAGATATTTTAATGGCATAGCTCTGGTGATGAGAAAAGGGGTGGGGTGGGGGAACAAACGTTGCAATCAGTGGACACACTGATAGGGGAGGGTCTCCTACTGGGCAGTAAATTGCTTTGTCCTCAAAATTCCTTTAGATTTTCTGGTGGTTTTCTGGCAATCTTTGGTATCCCTTGGCTGCTAGATCGTTGCCTTCACTGGACTTCCAAAGCTAGGAAAGAGAGAGAAAGAGCAGTCCCTCTCTCATGACCCCAGAAGAGCAAACCATATCAAAACCTTGGTCTTGGACTTCTAGCCTCCACAACTGAGACAATAAATTTAACCCCTCCTCCAAAAATATTCTTTTCAATTTGGAACCAGTGTAAACAGGTGAGAGACATTTAAGTTTCTCCCTCGAAAATACTCCCTTTCTTTTTAGATGGCTGGCATTTGATACTTACTTTAAACCTGTTTTGATTTTTTTTCCTCTCCCGTGTTTGAGTGCAGAAGCCATTCTTCTTGTTTGCTCACGATTGCCTATCAGCCTTAGCGCCACTGTGAACTTTGATCTGAAAAGAGGCTTTACCCTTCAGATGAATTTTACTTACTCGCATTTTCTGTACTTTTGGTAAATTGGTACTGAAAATGTCTGTAACTGTATTTACTTTGGAAAATAGCCATTTTTCCCGGCATGAAATAATCATTAGTTAATTGTCATGACTTTGCTAATAACAGTTGTACCAGGCAGTTCAAGTATAATCAAGTACATCAAGTAGAACAGCCTCGAGAACTTAAAACCTCTGGTTAATTACAGAGCGCCTCCTTTCTTTCCACGTAACAGAATGCCGTGGTATCATTCAAGGAGCTGTGTGGCCTCTCCTCCGTGGCCAATCTCATGCAGTGCATGTTGGCGGTGTCTCCCCGCTTCCTGGGATCTGATAACACGCCCCTGGTGGTCCTGAATCTGAGCGAGCAGTATCCCACGATGGAGTTGCAGGGAATCGTGCCCGAGGTTCTGAAGAAGATTGTAACAACTTACGACATGGTGAGTTGTTCTCTGTGCTTTAATGGAGCCTGGGTGAGAGAGAGATCGTGAGACAATACACCAGACATACTCAGGAGCTCTTGCTAAGGTGTGCTTTCCTATTTCATGCTTCATTTACCTATGTCGGAAAAATCGTTCCTCTGACCTTGCCGTATTTGAAAGAGCTCAGTGGTTTACTGTTGTTGTTTTAGAAAGCAGGACTCAGAAACCGTTGCCTCAATCGGATTAAATAGTAGTTAGCTTTTCAAGAATGTATCCGAATTGATTTCTCAAGCATATGCTATTTTCTACACATACATGGCAAAGAATTTTTTTTAAATCTTTCTCTGCAATCAGCCCTTGATTTGCTCATTTTTATTTTGTTTTCATTCTTCAGACTGGTAAAAGTGAGAAATTTAATTTTTTCTAAAATAAATTTTAAGCACAATTAGGGGCAATTTCTTCTATCACGTGATTATAATGTATAATGCTTTCCTTCCTTACAGCAGCTGCTCTGAGATACCTATAATTTGTAATCAACTTAACGTTAATGAGGTATCCTCAGGATACCTAGAATATTACATTTTTGAGCTTACATATTTCTTGCATTTTCGTTAATCATATCCTGGTCTTATTGTGCTTTTTGACTTATCGTAGCTCTAAGGGAGAATTAGTGAGTGAACAACACTGTTTCGAGCCCATGATGTCGTGGAGGCTCTCCAGCCTGTGAGGTTTAAGGGTGGTGTTGGACACTGCTCCCCCAGATGGGCCAGGCTGTCAGCCTTTGCTCCTCAGGATCCTCAGAGTTAAGAGGCTACGTCTACCCCCTCCTCTACGCAAAATGCATGGGCTACGACCACAAAACACTAGGCTTCATCTGACGTAGCCGCTGAGGTTAAAGACAAAGTGGGATTGGCATCATAAGCCTTAACAGAAATATTTTTGACTATTCTGTAAGTTGATCTGAAAGCTTTAATTCAGAGGGGCTTATATAATTCAAAGGAAGACAAAAACCAGATTAGGCCAGCATTTCCCACAGTGTGTTCAGAGGAACCTTGGTTTCTTAGAATATTGGTAAATGTCACATGGGAGAAAGGGCTCCATGGTAAAGCAGTTTGGGGAAATACTGGTTTGAACAAAATTAATCATATGTCTTTACTGCAGGACATCTTAGGGCCTTTTCTTTGCTGACATACTGAGTTCCCAGGAGGGTGATACATAGAGAATGCCCTGTTTCACAAATGGACTTGACCAAGGGGTACTGTTCCCAAAAACAAAAGTTCTAAATACCTTTTGTTCTTGATCTTCACTTCTTGATCTTATTCGCTCAAGTCTTTAGACAAATAAGATCTGGAAGTACAAGTCAGTAGAATGCAGTATTTTAAACAGCTTATCAGTTCATTACCTACCTTTTTCCTGGATTCCTGTGCAATAGCCACACATTTTAGCCGATACGTATCAGTCCCTACTATTTCTAGCTTAGAATTCGTGGTGGCGTGAGCGATCTAAAAGACCAAACAGTGGGCTCTGCGGGCAAACTACAGAGAGTGGCAGTCAGCCTGAAGAAAGAGGGAAGGCCAGGGGCAAGTGCGTGTCCACACTGGGGAGAGAGCTGTGCTGGGTGCTGCAGGGGCCACAAGAATGCCCTTGAATTGCCCCATCCTCAGGGAGCCATCCAGTCCACTGGAAGGTAATGGAGGCAGCTGGGAAGCAAAGCACTGGACGCTTATGCTCTGCTCCTTTGCAGTGAAAAGTGGAAAGATAGGAAAAGAGGTAAAAACAGGAAAGTTTGAAGAGCTCCTTCACGCTGTGACCGAGGCCACCTAGTTAGTTCCCACCTCCTCCTGTTTTATGAGAAGAAGCCAGAAGACGTAGCTGATATGTATAAATGTTTCTTAAGCTTAAGCCACACGTAAAATTGTTAGACATTTTGTAGACTTATTTCGTTCACCAAAATCTAACATGACTCAGTCCCTGGGCGCTTCACTGATTTCCATGGCGGTCCCACAGTGACATTTCTTCTCCGTAACCTTTTTTTTTTTTTTTTTAAGAATTTATTTATTTATTTGACAGAGAGAGACAGCCAGCGAGAGAGGGAACACAAGCAGGGGGAGTGGGAGAGGAAGAAGCAGGCTCATAGTGGAGGAGCCTGATGTGGGGCTCGATCCCAGAACGCCGGGATCACGCCCTGAGCCGAAGGCAGACGCTTAACGACTGCACCACCCAGGCGCCCCCTCTCCGTAACCTTTTTAACAGGAACTTCCTGAGAGTGGGGTGGCGGCACCCCACCTGGGTGATAACCATGGGGGCTAGAGAAGGCTGAGGACCCAGGACCTAGTCCAGCGGCTGAGTGCCGACCCCGAGCAGGAGGTTCTCAGGGTTCATGACCAAGAGGCTTCTGGGCGCCAGCAGCCTCCCAGCACCCATCACAGTATTTGGCACAGGAATCACGCAGTGCTCCTTGGTTCCCTGTCCCTTCCTCTCCCTGGGTTGCTAAATGATCACTCTTACTATGCAACTCTGTTTGCACATAACTGGATAGTTGCATCGTTGCAGAAGTGATCAGACAGAATGTTTTAGCTCGTTCATATTTTTTAAATTGTGAGACTTACATAATGTTAATTGCCATAGCTGTGCTGCATTACACCCCTAGGTCTATTGATTTGTCCTGTCTTAACTCCGTCTGAAAAACTAAGCCATAAAATATTTAAAATTAAATTCAAATTATTATAATTTGAATTTTTAAAACTAATATTGCTACAGCAATAACTCTTGTAATATTTATATTTTATATTCCTTTTTTTTAGTAACTTAATGGTTTCTTACCTTGTAACAATTAATTTATTAAAACTAGCTAAAGGAGCATTGATGGGAAGTATACTAAGGTCCTGGACAGTCTGTAACCTTAAATTTATTTATTTATTTTTGTGATTTATGTTGAGCTTTACCCAAAGTTAACCTTGGAAATAAGATCTTATTTCATTTTGTTTATTTCCCATTTATAATATGAAGGCTCCAAATGAGAAGTAAGAGTAGTGTGAGAAATCCGCTCCAGAACTCCTGTTTCATTGCCGGTCTACACTGCTGAAGGTGGCCCTGGGGGGGCCAGGGCCACACGTGGCCTCTCCTGCGTGTGCAGATATGTATTTATGCTGTTACGATTGTGATTACTTTTCAGTGTCTAAACTCTTATTAATAAGCCAGTATATTTGAAATATGCCAGTTTCCTTGGGAAAAAGGAGAATGCAGAGAAGGAATTGATCATGGAAACGCGAACAACTTGTAAACCATTCTGGAGGCTAGAAAAGAATGCCCATGTCCAGGGTGGCCACATATCCTGGTCTTCCTGCTGATATACCTTTTGCCCCGGATGAATTATTCATAGCTCTCCCTTTAACTCTTAGAAGCGTCCCTGTTTAGGGGTGCTGGGGTGGCTTAGTCCGTTAAGTGTCTGCCTTCGGCTTAGGTCATGATCCTGGAGTCCTGGGATCAAGCCCTGCATTGGGCTCCCTGCTTAGCGGGGTGTCTGCTTCTCCCTCTTCCTTTGCCTACCACTCCCCCTCCTTGTGCTCACTTGCTCTCTCTCAAATAAATAATCTTTTTTTTAAAAAAAAGAAGTGTCCCTGTTTAGATAATTAGTTGTATGGTCACCCTATGCATGGCCCCTAGACTGTCCTAATGGCTCTTGTGATTACCACCAACAAATGGATCTTCTAAATTGTCCAAATCGTGGTTTTTACCCTATGTGTGGTTCCTCCTTGGGTCCTGGAAGTGTGAGATTCAACCCTGGGTCAAAGCCATGCAGGTGTCAAAGCCATTCCGGAGTAGAGGAAGAAGAGAAGTACAGACACCTTCTTAGACTAGGCAGATTGGTGGGGGATGTTGATAACAGGGACTGGACCGGTGTGGAGAGTGGGAATGGCGATGTATTGTCAGACAAATAAGCCTTTTCTCCCCTTGAGGTGTTTACAGTTTAGTAGAAGAGATAAAGTGTATCTGTAGATAGTAAGATGATACATGACAGATACTTTAAAATATGTAAGCAAACCATTTGGATGTTTATGGACAAGAACGGTCAGTTTCCGGGTTAGGGATTAGGAAGACTTCGGGGAAATATTGGTCTTTGAGCTAGACCTTTAAGAATGAGTCACATTTCAGTAGGCAGAGGTGATAAGAAGGAGGCTATTCAAAGTTGAGTTTACGGAGTGAAGCGTGCTCGGAAATGTGGACGCACGTATTCTGGGCGAGTCCCCTGAGGGCCGTGGGGGTTCCTGCTCAGATCGGAGCGCTGCGGGGCCAGCTCAGGCGGTACCCGCTGTAGGAGGCGGAGCGGGAAAGAGAGCTCGGAGAGCACATGGTGAGTGCTTTTATTTCGCTGCCGATCAGGTGGAAACAACGGAAACCCTGTGGCACATCAAATTAGTGGCAGAGCTAGGTTTAGCAGTCTCCTTGTCCTGTGTTCTTTCTGTGATCCAGGTCAGGGAAATTAGCCACGTGTGGTGTATAGATGAGTGATCAACATGCAGCTAAAGCCCAGATATCTTCAATAATAATAATAATCTAAAGTTGTTCATGTGCGGTTCTCCAAGTAAGAGGTAACTCGTTTCGGATTCCTGTTCCTCATGATGATGGAAAAGAATTCATTTTACATACTTTGGCATAGATTAAAAGACAGGTTCGATGAGCTTAAACTAAGGAAGACTATTTCAATAGTCAGGTCAGATTCCAGTCAAAGAAATCTGGTCATAAGTAGCTGAACGTGTCTTTTATATTATTACTTCAGAAAACAACAGATTTAAATATTTCACTTAAAATTTATGGAAATGTACTTGAATTCATTTGCCGTTCACAATCGGGTATCAAAATTGAGCTTGAATGTTCTCTCGTGTAATTTAAAGCTGGTGGGAGAAAATAAGGATTACGTAACCTGAGTTTAAGACATTCTTTACAATACACAGTGCTTTTTTTTTTTTTTTTAAGATTTTATTTATTTATTTTTTGGGAGAGAGAGAGAGAGCACGCGCGCGCACGAGCGGGTGAGGGAGGGGCAGAGGGAGAAGCAGACTCCCCGCTGAGCAGGGAGCCCAACGCGGGGCTCCATCCCAGGACCCTGGATCATGACCTGAGCTGAAGGCAGCTGCTTAACTGACTGAGCCACCCAGGTGCCCACAATACACAGTGCTCTTAAGAACACATGTGCACTGGCATTTCAGTGTAAACCTTCCCCTCCCAGCAATATCAGTGATCTAATTCATCATCTTTTTAAATGAAAGTGATTTTTACCATCCTTTTAGTATTATCAGTAATAATTCATCTCTCTAGCTATCTTTGTTTATTAGTTTCCTATTTCAGACTTAAATTTCTAAATTTTTGTGAGATCCATACTAAAATATAGAGACCAAGGAGTCAACATTCTTCCTCTTTAGAGAGAGAACATTGGAAATGTTGGATACAAAGAAAGTTCTCTTTATAAATATTTTTCATTGGACTTTGAGGACAGTATTCGAAGTGAAATAAGCCAGACATGGAAAGATCAGTACTACATGATTCCTCTTATGTGAGGTATCTAAAATAACCAAATTCATACAATCTGAGACTGGAATGGTAGTTACCACAGGCTGGAGGAAGGCGGAACGGAGTTACTAATCAACAGGCCTAGTTTCGGTTAAGTATGGCGAATAAGCTTCAGAGCCCCACTGGCCAGCATCAGGCCAGTAAGCAGACATGTATCGTACACCTAGAATTTGTTAAGAGGGTGGCTCTCCCGTGAAGGGGTTCTTAATACAACTCTTTAAGAAAAAAAGTTTTTCGTTGGTTTTGCTATGATTTCTGTAATATGGAATTTGCTTCAGTCAGTGAGCTTGAAGGTGGAGTTGTGGGGAATGAAAGGGGAGAAGAAACAGTAAAGAAAATGATGCTCGATTCTGTTCCAGGCAGTAGCACTGTTCCGTGCACGCCGGTGGACCCTCGGGCAGCCCCCCTCTGCTCAGAGATTGTACAGGACCTCATTCTTAGCACTGCAGGGCCTTTGTATCTACTTTCTATTTAAAATTAGTTTGTTTTCATCTTTCACAGCTTCACAAAAATCTTGATTTTAATTGCCTTCACATTTAATTAAGAAAGCATACTCTGGGGAATCCATTTATCCAGTGGAGAACAGTATTTTTTCAGTGTAAAAGGGAGGAACCTGATGCTTTGTCCAGGAGGATATTATTTGCTCTCTGAGTGTTTTTACATAAATTACTGAACAGTCCCTTCTAACTCATTACTTTAAATATTTCTTTAAAAAAACTAGTTCTTCAAATAAAATATGGGAAATGAAGGGTGTCTTTCATATACAGACATGTTGGCAATTGGCACGCAACATCAGGAACACTCTGCTTTATCTTATGGGTGTGATTTCACATATTTTGTCTTGCCGCTGCTTAATGCGGTGAAGAGATAAATCACACTTCATAATTAATGGAGTCAGCCCATCTGGACCAAGCCAGACATGATCTGTAATAAGGCTGCTATTGATCCCCGTCTCCTTTGTGGCTCCTTTTATCACTTTACTGCCTCAGAACTTGACATTAAAAGCTTCTTTTAATTGAAGGTGTCAACCTTCCCAACTTTTGTAATTATAGAAAAAAAGACCAGATAGATTATTATGCTCTAGAATAAGACTGAGCTTAGATATGTGTGTGTGTGTGTGTGTGTGTGTGTGTGTGTGTGTGTGTGTGTACAAAGGTGGATATATCCTGCAGAGGGAAGATCAGAAACCCAAAGGCTATAGTCTAATTCAGTGACAGGGGAGGTCCAGCCAGTGATGTGTCCAAAAGCAGTTTCCCTGGCGTCATCAAAACCATACAGCTGAGCCACTCCAAATTGGTTCAAGCTGCCAAGCCGATGGGAGGGGGAAGAAATGTTAAAGATACAGTGTGATGACAGCATCACATGTGTGATTAGATCAGATGCAGCGGCTGCCACTCAGTAATCAGATGCAGGGAGATTCGGACACTTCTGGAAGATAGTGTGCAGGGTGTGAAACGGTGATGATTGTGGATTTTATTGCTCATCAGTTTTCTAGTTTTACATGTCTCCACAGAAACCGAGGAGCACATATTCAGAAGTATTCTTACACACACACACACACACACACACACACACCCCAGATACCTAAGCAGTGAGCAGTTGGGAAAAGAGTAGCATTTTAAGGGCTGACATCCCCTTGAAAGAGAGACTTCATCATATAGCAGTTTTTATCAACTAAATTTGATACCTAGCTCCAAACTCTGGGAGGACAGACATGAAAACCGTAATGGAGTTCAACATGTTGTCAGATGGTGTCTTCAGGGAAGAAATGATAAATGGTATTAAGCCAGCTACCATGTATCATCTGACATACCAGCAGTCTGACTTAAAATTTCTAAGTAAGCTAGGAAACAGTGATATGGTTGGTGCTGTCCAACCATATTGGTAAATGAGAAATGGGAGCCTGCTCTTGGCATCATTTCAGTTCTCGGGTAGATTTCATTTGAACCAAGGCCACCTGGGGAACCATTACACTGCAGTGGTTTGGGGCCATGTATTTTGATGGGGTCTCTACTGTTTTACTTTTCTGTTTAGAGTCTTTCTTTTGCTTTTTAAAGGGGCAGAGCGAGATTGCTTATTTTTCAAACTGAATTTTTTTTATTATTTTAATATTTTTATTTCACTGGCTCTGGTAGAAACTATGTATAAAACATATCTGAAACCTAAAAAGTTAGGGAACTTCTTTCTACACCTGTGCTTTATGCAGAAGAACACTACTACATTTTTGATAGTACTAAGATCATTGAAGCACTGTGATTTTTTTTCTTTCTTTCTTTTTTTTTTTTTTTTTTTTTTTTTTTTTGCCTATGCAAGAACAGGGGAATTACTTTTTCCCATCAAATCCTACATTGCATTTTGGATTTTGCTCTTACATTCCTTCAAAGTTTATTTTTGATATAGTCTCTTCTTGCCTGGAAGTATTTTATGTTTCTGCATTGGGTAAAGGTAAGTTGTTTGCTAAGTTCTTCTTTCTGTCAAGGACCTTTCCAGGAAATTAGAGGAAAGAAAGAGAGAGAGAGAGAGAGGGAGGGAGGCAGGGAGGAAGGTGGGGGGAGGGAGGAAGGAAGGAAGAAAGAAAGGGAAAGGGATCTGTATACATATTTAAAATGCTGTCCCTGCTCTGTAAGTAATACACACAGTTCTTTTGGTTAGTCATGATGTGCACTGGCGGCTTTTCAAAGCTGTGAGGAAGTGTTTAGCGTCCTTATCCTAGTTTATTCCGTGAACTTTTTGTCTCCGTTTGACTTTGAGTAAGTAAAAGTTCATTGAGCAGAGGAAGCCGTGCTGCTGTGGCCAGTACTCAGGCTCAGCCCCTCTATGATCTGTGCCTCTGGGGCAGAGTCTGAGTGCAAAACCCACACTCAACTCAGACGGCAAAGAAAAATGCAGCTTTCCTCTCTCGGGAGGGAGGTGGGTATTCCCCAATTTCTGTTCACTTTGGTGAACTTGATCCATTGCATTGATTTATTTTATCCACTTTGGACTATAAATACTCGTCTCTTGAGGTAAAATGCTCAGTCTCTCAGACTTTCTCTCTTTCCCTCTGCTTCCCTACAAAGTGGCCACTGGTTGCCTGGAGGGGAATGGTTGCAGAAGGCTTCTTCCTGTGTCCTTATAAAGAACATCACTCTAAAGCTTGCCATCCTCCCCGTCACCCCCATTCACCTCGAGACTGGGCCATGCAGGGAAGGGATTCCCTAGCTCCATTTACAGTCACTCAGGACTGCAAGAGATGGACTTCCAACTTCCCCACTGCCCCTTCCCTCCTCCCGCCTGAGCGTGGCTGACCTTCGGCCCAGCCTTGAGAGATGGAAGGCCAGTCCCCTCTACCCTAGGGCATGAAGCTCTGGGATCTCTGGGTTGATTCTTCACATGTTAAAATAATTTAGAAAATTATTTCTCCTCGACAAATCCTGGCTTTCAAGCCTGTCGTTTTGGTGGGAACCCAAATAAAAATCTAATTTGACCTTTAAAACTGAGAAGTGTCTGTTTTTATAAGTGAGCTGCTCTTCACCCAGGGCTCTGAAACTAGCTGTTTGAATCGGTGGAAAGCCCCTGGGGCAAAATGGTTTCTAAAGTATGGCAATGCCTGTGGGAAAAAAGTCGTTTTACACTCTTCCCATAGCACCTGTGTTTCTGCTGCAGCCCCCTGGATGTCAGCTTTCCTTTCCCAGTGCAGCACATCTTCTGGATTGCCAGAAATACCAGCTAGAGAATGCCCTGGGTGTTTCAGAAAGGAGCCAGAGGGTAGAGTTAGAAGTATGATGGGACAACTTTCAGAACCCCACAAGCTAAAGGGATTCTGTTACGATCCTCGATCCTCGAGAGAAATAGAGCCAGATTGTTCTCTGATCTTCACTATTGTTAGGCGAGTAGCATCCTTCTTAGAGCATCTTGGAACCGTGACATCTGTTTGGTGTGTTTGGATTGATGAAGAAGTTATGTTAAGCCTAATAATTGCCGAGCAAGAAAAAGGGGAGGGGCGCCTGGGTGGCACAGCGGTTAAGCGTCTGCCTTCGGCTCAGGGCGTGATCCCGGCGTTATGGGATCGAGCCCCACATCAGGCTCCTCTGCTATGAGCCTGCTTCTTCCTCTCCCACTCCCCCTGCTTGTGTTCCCTCTCTCGCTGGCTGTCTCTATCTCTGTCAAATAAATAAATAAAATCTTAAAAAAAAAAAAAAAAGAAAAAGGGGAGAAAAATAACTTTAAGGACAAGAACTTCATGCCTATATTCCTCTAGCAATTGGAGTTTTCCAGATTCAAAATTTTTGATTTGCTACTATTAATACTGTACAGTTCTTTTAAAAAAAAAAAGTTTTTTCAACATCCAGAATCCGTTTGACATCTTAAAGTTTGGAATTATTTCTGTCATGTCCACAGAACAGTATCATCTCTACATCTAGTTTTGTAGGCGTGAGCGTCCTCTTTGTGGAAATCCTTTTCAAACAGAAAAGTGATGATCAAAGAAACGAAGAGCCTAATTGACTTTCGGTGCCTGGCGCTTGATTTGTGTGTCTTTATGCAGCTTGTGAGCTCCAGATCCTTTTCGATTCACAGAAATGAAGATTAGCTGACCTAGAACAAGCACTTCACAGCTCACTGATCCGTTCAGCCTGCTTCTCCCCTTGTGGTTGGGAGCCCTCTGGTCCTCTCACCTTGGACCCAGAAGAGCGTGTCTCTTCTTGACCCTCTAGCCTTTGCTGTTGGCCCAGAGGTGGCTTTGCCAGCTACTTTGGAAGAGAAGTCAGTGTGTTCATCTCCATCTCTGTCAGGTTGCAGAGACCTGAGCTGGAAACCCTGGAGCTCCCCAAGTGTGGGCTCCACTTTGAAACCCCAGGTACTACCTGGGCCACTGGAGGACCAGGGAAATGCATTTTCACGATTTAGCTTAATTAGTTTTCCTAACAGAGGCAATTTCTGACCAGGTAGGGAGTTGGGGATGTGAAGCCTGTGGTGGGTCTTCATTCCACCTGGAGAAGTGGCTGCCTTTGCCATCTGAGCCTGCAGTTCGCCCTCGTGTCTGGCTCCATTTGGGGTTCAGAATGTTCTCCAGCCGGTTAAGTGGAAATCGTTTGCCTGAGTGATTCTTTTACCAGTGCTAGCCTCAGAGTGCTGGATACAATTCACAAGTAATTATCACATGTGTGAATTTCTTTTCAGAAGTATTTTTTTTGTCAAAGATTCATCAAAAGGATGAACTACTTAATATTTCATCGTGTCCCATTTTTGTCCATAGTCAGGTTAGAGTTTAGAAAACGTGTAAGTTACCTTGATAATACAATTATATTGTTTAGAATTTTGATGTTTTTAAATATCACCCTGACTTTCTAAATGTGAGATCCATTCACAGATTAACTTGGTTTATGACCGCCCATTTTTGTGTAGTTTAGGACAGAACATGCTTTTCCATTTAGGAATTCAGCACTGTTGCAAGTGTAATTTGGAGTTGAGTTAAAAAAGATTGAAATTCCATCAGATACTTGTATAAAATTGTTAGCGATGATACGTAGATTGGTTTGTAAATGCAATGATGAGCACCTCTGTTCTTGTGGACATAGGCCCTTTGGATGTGCAATCACAGTTTAGAAGACAACTCTCTAAGAAATGGGATAATTTGAATAGAACCAACTCCATGAAAATGAAGCTATTGAGATAACCAGCTTATATGAAAAATCATATATTTCAGAATCAGTTTTGAGAAAATGTGATTGTAGACGCTTAACTCAAACCACCTTCTGGCATCTTTCCTTGGGCAGTAGGGTATACTCATTTCTGACCTTTTTTTTTCTTTTAATCTGTTATATCCCTAGTTATGAACTGGAAACAAATTTTTAAAGGTGCTTTTAACCACAGCCTTTTGAATAATGAGGTGGTGATTTTTCTCCACAGCTAGATGTGTTCCTGTGAGTAACATTTGGCACTACACAAGCTTTGAAGCCTACATCTTGTTGATATGTTACATTTGACCTCATCCTCATGAGAGGAATAAATTTCAGCCCTGCCTGTGGATCCATTCCTTCCTGATTTGGCCTGGGTGGGAGTGCTCACTCACCCTCTCAGCCTCCCCAAACCGCTCCAGTCTGCAGGGGTGGGGCGGGGCGGGGCGGGGCCTGCCCTCGCAAGCCTCACACCGCAGACTTCTCTCTCAGTGGGGACTGCAGGAACTGTCACTCCTTACTTTAACAGCTCCTGTTTTCCATTCTGTTCACTTCTATTCCCCCAGATTGCTGTGAAATAATTGACGCCACTCACCCCACAGAAATAACCACCTTTAATACCAGAAATCGGATCTTACTGCCACATGAATTTATCAGGAATAAAAATAGCACTTAATAATGGCTTTAAAGGCTTTTCTAACTTAATTAGGGTATTTTAAATTCTGAACCATAAGAAAACGACTCTCACAGTAAACTCAGTGGGTGGACAATATGATGTGTTCAGAGTTAAGTTTAACTCTACAAGCTTAATTACCAATTAACTTAAAAATAACATGTTAGGTAGTTTAAAATATTTATTTCCCCACTACATTTCATGTTAGTCACATCTTTAGGGCTAAACGTTTTAGATTTTTATATGGAAATTTTATATAGGAGATCTTTTATCAATTTCCAAAAATCTTTAATTGCGGTATTTTCTTTGAAACGAGCGTTGATCGTTCTGGCTTTCTTAATACTCCTCACACTCCTACGCTGGAGGGTGGTCGTGTGGAGTCACTCCTTCATTTATGTCATCGTACGGGCACAGAATAACTTCAGGGTGTTTTTGAAGATTTTATTTATTTATTTGAGAGCGAGAGAGAGAGAGAGAGAGAGAGAGAGTGCATGAGCAGGGTGAGGGGCAGAGGGAGAAGCAGGCCCCCTGCTTGATGCGATGTGGGGCTCTTTCCCCAGGACTCCGGGAGCCGAAAGCAGATGCTGAACCAACTGAGCCACCTGGGCACCCCAATAATTTTAGTTTTTAAATCACTTATCTGGTGCCAAAAGCAAGCAAGCAAACAAACCCCCCCCCCAAACCCTATCTTTGTAAATAGAAATGGCCAAGTATTTAGCTAAATGCAAGTGGGATGGTACTTAACTAATTCCTGTTTGTGGTGAGTCTGTGCAAGTCTTTGACCAATGTTAGGACTCTCCATAACCAAATCTTTCTTTTGCCTACATATATCATAATATATGTTTACCCTTTGGAAATGCTAGCTGCGCTTGATTTTTCATGGTCTTTTATAAAATGTGCATGTAGCATCTCAAGCTATGTTCTCTTGAATTCATTGAGTCCCGTATCACCAAATGATGCATCTTGTACTACGTTAGGGCAGGAGTTGTACTATGTTAGGGAAACCGGCCTATGGGCCAATCTGGCACCACCTGTTGTTGTATGGTCTGCAAGCTAAGAATGGTTCTTACATGCTAAATGATTGAAAAAGAAAAATAATATTGTATGACTTGCAAAAACCATGTGAAATTCACATCTCAGCGTCCATAAACAAAGTTGTGTGAGAGCACAGCTACATCCATCCCATGCTCTGTTTTCCTAGCAACAGCAGCACTGAGTTGTCGAGACAGAAACTAAGCCTAAGCCTAAAAGCCTAAAATACCTACTGTCTGCTCCTTTGCAGAAAGAATTGGCCAACCCCTGACAAAGAGGATCGGGAGAAAAAGTCCCTAGGGTATTTTAATGCCCTGGTTCCCATATTCACTTTCACCAGTTTAAATTATAATTTCATTTTTTTTTCCAAAAAATAATTTAGTGCATTTTGAATTTTGATCCTTAAGAACAGCATTCTACTTGTTAACTTCGTAGGAGGAGCGTGCTGCCAGAGCTCGAGGGCTCCTGTCCTGGAAAAGCCGTGAGCCCCTAAAGCAGTAATACTGACTTAACATTGTGATGGTCAAGAACCTGCAGGCACTAGAGACGACACGGGAAGAGGAAAGCCACCGAACGCCTTTGCTCTGGTTGCTTACAGTGCTGTCAGGGCAAGTTGGCTGCTTCGGTGGAAATGGTGACAATCACCCAGAGTTTTGTTACAGTCCAATAAAATGTGTAACTAGCTTGACTTCACAGTGAACATATAGTCCTGCTTGTGCTGCTTAGTAAGGAGGCATTAAAAATGAGCCAAAGAATGGAGTTTAAGTGGTGCTCCTTGTATCAGTCAGATCAAGCTTTTCTTGTTGGGGGGGTGGTTCAGGAGGTGCAGAGAAGTGGGAATTGGGTGGAGTTCCCAGGCAGGCTTCTCTGAAAACCCCTGGTTTCCTCTCCTAGCGGGGAGCAGGGCTTTCTCTCAAATGATAAAATCCAGGCTGTGCTAACCACATTCTATTTAAAGCTGTCTCATCAGGGAAGGGATTAATTATAAAGGGTGCTGGAGGCGGAGACCAAACCTGTGAAACCCTCTCCCACCAGGGGAAATGGGAAGGCTGCTCTGAGGGCCCTCTGCAGCTTCCTACACCCTGCTTCTTCATGCTGTTCATTTCCTTCTCACACCCGTTGCAGCTTGTAATTATACATTTGTTGGTTTGGTTTCTTTTTTTAAGGTACCTCTCTCCTCCGCCGCTGCATCGGAGCCCCAGGATGGCAGGGACAGCGTGTGCCCTGCTCACCATGATGTCTCTGCCACAGAGCAGGTGCACAAAGTAGATGTAAAAATGAGTGACTAAAAGTGACCTTGATCTCCAGGACACAGATCAGGTGTTCTTCCTACCCTGTCTCTCTGCCCCCAAGTGGCTACATTTTCCTGAACACGGCTGATTTATATCATCACTGGTAATCTTCCCTGGGAGGGTTAGGTTTCGGGACTGGCCAGGGGACGGAGGGGGCTGCCAGTCTTCCAGGTTAAGTACTAGATGGCAGCACCCGTGTCCTAAGGCAGTAAGTGGAGCCTTTGTAGTAGGTCCCAGAAGAAGGGGACGCCTGACATACCTGGCGGAGGGGTGGGCCGGAGGCCAGAGGCTCGGGACTAGAACAGGTGGATAGGGGAATGCAGGCATGAGGGTCCCCTCCCCAGATCATTTACCTCTTGTTCATACCTTCAAATCTCCCCTACCTTTTGCCAGGGGACTTTGCTGTGTCTGAAATTCCCTACTTAAAGGTTCATATGTCCTAAGAGGAAAATACAGTGGGGTTGAGGAATAGAAGGGAGAGTCCTAGTTGTTCACCCAGCCAGCCAGAGCAGCTGAATTCAGTGAAGCCACCCCGGGATGGGAATGTTGCTCATGTGTAGTGTAGTGTTCTAGGATTTCCCAAAGCGTGTTCATAGGATTGTCATGTGAGCTAACAGGTGGGCATGGGCTCCTGGTGGCCAAGCAGAGAAATACTTGAATGTCAAGACAACCGTCTTCTCTCAGTTGTCCCACTTGCTTCGTTGCTGACACTCAGTGTCGCTGCTAAGTGAGCTGTATCACACTGCTATGCTCCTGGGGGAAGAAACCTCCCTGACTCTCCCGGACACACGCACACGCACACGCACACCATGCACCAGCTCTGACCCCACCGTGGGAAAGTCTTTGTCCTTATCTCACCTGCCATCATGAGCTGAGTCAGGGTAACAGGCGTCCAGCAGAAAACCACGCCCCGTGTGTTTTGCCAGTAAGTACAGTTGTAGATTCATGCAGACCATCTGGGCAGGTGGGCATGCAGTGTGGGTACCTACATGTGAAACTGCTCGCCTATAAAGACACCATGGCTAGACATCGGGGATGAAGGAGGAAGTATACACCCCAGACCCTAGGAAGTATATGAGTGGGTTTTGGGGGCTGGGTTTGTGCTGCAAAGAATATGAGCCCTGATGCTGAGATAGGGCCTGCCTCGTGCTTACTGTGTGACTGAAGGCGAGTCTACTTCTCTGTAAAATGGGCATAGTTTCACCACCTCAAAGGGTACAAAATTACATGTAAATAGCCCAGACCATAATAAATTCTTAATAAACGGTAGTCATCATTATGGTATTATTAGTTTCCAAATGCTAGACCTGCAGCTCGTGAAGCTTTGAGACCTTTGTGTGTGTGTTTTTAGCATCAGTCCAGACTTCAGAGCTGCAGCTTCGCTGTATAGAGAGCCTGGCTACTCCCGTTCAGAAAGGCTGGTTTAAAATTACAAAGTGAAAAGCAGAAGATAAGGTTTCCCACCACCTTAATAGGTGAGTTGTCTCTCTTCTCTGAAAGGGGAAGACAGGGGAACACGTGGGTTATGTGGTCAACACCAGGAAAAAATCCTGGGTTTAGACAGTAAATATACTAGTAGCTGGTTGGTTGCGTTCTTGTCTTCCTTCTTGCTGTCATTCCTGGAAGACTGTGGACACCTCACTGTGCTTAAAAAAAATTCTGCTTTTCATTACAGAGAAACCTTCAGTTGTTTTTTTCTCTCAACTAACATCTATACTTAGTTACACAGACGTGAGAGAAACTAATGATACCTTACAGTAAGACTGTGATTGAATTACCTTCTGTTAATTAGGAGTTTCTAAATCACCTTGATCCCCTTGGAGAAAAGGCTTGATATAAGCAGACAGTAATAAAAGTGGTACTATGTTTAATTCTAATTGTATCTTTTGAAATTTAATTAATGTAGTAATAATTGTTTTAAACAAGCATGTCAGAACTCAAAATGGTCCTTGGTGACTTGAAAGAGATAACATAGCATCCAGAAGTTCCTTAATCCCTCTCCGGAAGTAGCCGAATAATTGGGTTTAACGAGCTCAAGTTCCCCTTTCTTCCTGCAGGAATGGTTCTGGCCAAGTTTTAAGCCATTCTTATCAGTTCCTTGGAGACACTCCCCTCCATCCAAGGGGCAGCCTCTGAACTCCCTATCCCGAAAACTTCCGAGACTGGAAAGTTCCAGTGGTGCATTGCCCTTCTTTCCTTCCGGCTTTCCAGGCATTTACTGGAGGCAGAGGGAGTGGCCAGCTGTAGACTGTGTCCCCACTGGACTGTGCCTGGCTGCCCCTCAGGCCCAGGTGAAAGTCCCTTTGCAAGTTCCCGAGTCCCTCTGTGCTCCTGTCCCTCCCTTCTCTCCTGACCACAGAGGATGCCTGAGCACAGGCACACTTAGGTTTTGTGTTCCCCGAGGTGATCTGAGGGTGTCATGCAAGCACATTGTTATTATTATAGTTTGGGAAAGCGGGAGATGTATTTTACAGCATTAAGAGGCTGACATGACATGACCAAAGGCCTGGAGAGGATGAGGTCTGTGTGTGTGTCTCCTTGAGGCAGTCACGGTGTCCCGTGACTCATCACGCACCGTAGAGTAGCCCGTTGAGTGTGAGAATTTTAAGTTTTCCCACTGTAATCATTTAAACACCAAGTAATTCTGCGTAGCGCACCAAGTTATTCCCTGACGAGTAGAAGGCTGGCCATAAAATGGAGAGATAAGAGCATTATTACAGTTTAAGTGCATTTGAACTTTATGATACATGTGTTCACACAGAAAAGTCCAGCACGGTGTATTATCATATGGTAGGAATTATATGCTTTTTCTGGATAGTTGTATAATTTCGGTGGAGTTCCCCTTTAGGATAGCTTAGGTTCTGTTTTGTTGCTTAATTTTCAACAATTTTTGTTTCCTCAGAATATCATATTGTACAGGACCAACAACAGCCCAAGATCAAAACCAAAATTCTTTGCAACTTTCTGAAATTCTGTGTATTTCCTGAAGCTAAAACTATTCAGAAGTTTTAAAACTTTGCCAACAGTTTATAGTAGGATAAACATTTAAAATCTGTATACTGGCTTTATAACTAATCTCTTGATCTGTTAGATCCCTGGTATTTCCAGAGCCCTTCTCTATATCCCCCAAGCTATTTTGCACAATGGAGCTTCTCCAGCTCCTGGTCTATTTAAACATGTTTGGGAACATATGGAGACCTGCAGTAGTGCTAAACCCCAATTAATCTAGAAATAGGAGTGAATTTCTTTTAAATCAAAGTTTGGTTGTGTCTTTATAGTTTATTCAGTTGTCGGCATAAAATAAAATTTTCTTATTTGGTTTAAAGTATGATTTTTGATAAGATAAATCACCCTGGGGCATTTATTGTTTTAATTCCTCGGAGCTCTGCCTCTGTGATTTTGTCTTTTTTTAAATTTTATTTTAATTTAATTTTTTTTAAAATCTTTTATTCCTCTATGTAGCGCTCCCCCCAAACCCTTTTCTCTTTGCGGTGTTTTCTCTCATCTTTGCTCCTTTCTCCTCTCCTCCAGCCCAGCAAATGTGTATAACTAAGGACTTCTAGTGGCTGACACTGGAAGTGCCACTCAGAAATACCCGCACGGGTAAACACTTGGGCCCTCTGTGTACTGGGTACCAAGCAACTGGCAGAAAGCAAGAACCCAGGGCAATAAATTGGTTGTTTTGACTACATGATGCTCTTTATTTTCATGAATTTTATACTGAATCCAAGTGTTTCTTTTTATTTAAGTAGAGGAGAAATCTGTATTAGTCTGTGTATAATAAGCATAATGTCTTTGTCTTGTATTTACATGGTGATTCACTTGAGAATCCACAGTTTAATTAAAACTTGAGGTTTAATCTGTGAAACGCAGCCCTTTCTAAGTGCTGTGAATGTGATTATATATTAACTGAAAGTGAGAAGTGGTAGATGTGGTAGAGGAGGCTTTGTGTCATGTGAAAATTCAACTAGATACTTACGCACGAGATACAATGTAAAATATTACAGGCTTTGATCTGAAGTTTAGTGCATAAGGGATTCATATTATACCAATGCTCAGATCAAAGTTATATAACAGGAGAGCCATGTTCATTGCTTACGTACATACCACTCTAGCTCTGAAGGGAACTTTATGAAAAATCAGAGCATATTGAAAAGCTGGAGAATTCTTGGCTTCCTGAATGTGGACCCTGGGTCACTCATAACTCATAATTCGTTCCAGATTTATCTAGCACTACTCTCTGGCAAAAAAAAAAAAAAAAAAAAAAAAAAAAAAAAAAAAAAAAAAAAGATTGTTAAAATAGTTGAGTACAGTGTTGAGGCAGGCTTATACAATGCCAAAACCATGCTTCAGTTGAATGTCATAGAAACTGAGAGTTTAACTGTACTTCACAATAAAAGTGCATGGGAGATTTTGAAAAAACAAAATTCAGAAAGGTTTTCAAGTACTCTCCCTTTTATAGTCAGTTCAGCTATAACACTTTTGAAAATGCAAATTTATTTGAATGTGACGGATACATTAAGGAACAGTTCTAACCTAACTCACATTTTGTGTTTGGGTGTGCACAGTTTTGACCACAAGAAGCACTAGCGAACACAGAAAACGTCACCTGGTTGAACTGCACACACACACGCACCTCAAACAACACCCAGCCCCCCCAGTTTATGAGCGTGTCTGGAGCTGTGCCCATCCACAACTCCTATTACCGCTTTCATCAGATCGCACATCACCTCCTCCACTTCGGGTAACTCGCAAGCTGCGACCCTCAGAACACCCACTTCCCAAGCCGACCTCAGGTCTTTTTCAAGGTCAGTCGCCACATGCGTTGCAGTAGTTTTGCATTCCCTAACTATTTAACATAGGCAGAGCTGTGCTATCACTTTTATTCAGTTCCTGTCTTTTTTTAATGTGTCACTGCAAAATTTTTGAATGCTGTGCCCCTCACCCCATTTTCCCTACAAACCTTGTGATTTTTATTGCATGGTGCAAATGCAAAGATTTTTTTGCGTAGTACAGTGTTTTTTGGGAACCTGTACATCCCATTATAGCAGAACTATGGGTACAATCACCAAATGCCCGAACCCAGAGCTCCCAGTGCTCAGACCCACCCTCCTTCCAGAAACGCTCCTCGCACATCTGGAAACATTTACTTTCCTTGTTCTGTGCCTGCCCCTCTGAGCGCTCCTGCTGTGGCTCTTACACTCGGTCTCTCCGCTTCATTTCAGTGATTTTGGAGCATCACTGTGATGTTTTCATCTCCTTTATCTTTCAAATTCCTCCCTCGGAGATGTATACCTGTTTTCATCTCAGCCGCTACCTTGGTGCAGAAAAGCCCCAATTTTCCAGCACCAGAAACAAGCCTGGCTCTGATTGCTTCAGACTGCCCCGTTGTAGCCACGGCTCTGCTCCACCAAGGAGGAACTCCACACCCTAGATGAGTGAACACATTCAAGACACTTTGTAACCTGTGAAATCCTTTATGGGGGAGGGGGAGTTAAGTTTTTCTTATCTGTCGCTTCCCCTCTAAGAGGAAAGAGTCTTTGGCTCTCCCTCTGTGCCACAGCAAACCAGCCTCTGAGCCCTGCTCTGTTCCCTACACAGTCTCCCACTATCATCCTTTCTTTCCCAGTCCCGCTGCCACCTCCTGCGTCCCTAGTCCCTCCCGTCCCTCCCAGTGCTGTGGCTCCCTGCCTGCTTCCTGTCCCCACCTTCACGCTCCCCGCCCTGCCTTTCTGCCTGCACCTTGGTCTCTGCTCAGAGTTGTAATTCCGGTACCCCATCCAAGCTGACCCTTCACTCCTTTTCTTTTTTTTTTTTTTTTTTAAGATTTTATTTATTTATTTGACAGCGAGAGACAGTGAGAGAGGGAACACAAGCAGGGGGGAGTTGGAGAGGGAGAAGCAGGCTCCTTGCCGAGCGGGGAGCCGGATGCGGGGCTCGATCCCAGGATGCTGGGATCATGAGCTGAGCCGAAGGCAGACCTTAAGGACTGAGCCACCCAGGCGCCCCCTCACTCCTTTTCTAACCACGTTTCCCTGCTTTCTGTAACCTGATGGAAATGCCGGGAGAGGGTAATGAGATTTTACGTTGATTCATCTCCTGCCCCCTCGCCACCGTGCCTGCAGTGGGGCCCAGATGCCGTAGCGGCTGCCTGTGCGCCTCTCTGTATTCCGGTTAGCAATTCAGTGGTGGTTTGCATCTGGCAGAGCCTTAGGTTCTTCCTACAATTTTTCTCTCATATAGGGTTTTTTCTGTACTTTCCTCTGAGTTGTGTAGTGGAAAATGTGGAAGTGGAAGTGAGCTTTCCAGAGGCAACCAGGACAAATTACTCTGGAAACCGTTTGCTATGTGGAAAGTGTTTCTATAGTGACCTTGCTGGAAGGGATGATGATCGCAGCTGTTAATGCCGTGGCACACTCGGCCGCTGGATGGTGACCAGTTCTCGGCAAAATGTGGCTGCAGCCTTCCCCCCGTGTGAGCCGCAGAGCGGGCTGGGTTTAACTGTAGCAGGCAGCTGGGCAAAGACCCCCACAGTGATAGAACTTTGACGCCCCCATTCAAGTATGTGACTTTCAGATTACTTTCAAGTATTAAAAGTGATCTTGTATTTTCCATTGTTTCCACCCTGGGACGTTTTGCTGTACTTGGACACCTTACTCAAAGAAAATTGTTACCTCTGAGTTTCAGTTTTGAAGTCCTGGATCCCAGTGTTCTTGTATTTGATTCTAAAATTCTTCAAAATTCCAAAAACTTCTTTTTAAAATATTAAAAAGAAAGGTAGTGTTATTAACTCGGGGAGATACTACTTTTTCAAGAGCACAGAAAGAAACACCAAAGCTTACAGATTCCTGAGAGAATTTCCTTCTTCTCTGTCCCATTCTCAGCATTAGCGAACTGACTCAGTTTGTAGGGCTGCGTAGGACAGGGTGATAGTTCTCCGGTGACACTGAGCTTTAGAGACATCCATACAGATAATTCTGATTGAGGGGAGGACACTGCTTTCGATTGAATTGGGTGGTCTTCTGAAGACCTTGATCCTTGATTCATGTTTGCTGTTTTGCTACTCATTCCTGGAGTCCTGAGCGGCAAGTCCTGCTTTGGTCCAGGGTGGTACCTGAAGCCACACCTGCCACCGGGCATTCACTGGCCACCGAGGCCGTCCGTGGATCTCCACGACAGGAACCCAGGGGGCGTTCAGAGGTGGAGGCAAGTGTATCGTTTCTCTTAAGTCCGTTGGCAGGTTTGAGAATGAGGCTCAATTACTTGAGTCTGTTATATGTCACACGGTCACAGAATGTGTGTAAAGAAACAAACCTTCTTTGTTACCTATATATTCCCTTTGTAACTTCATGAGAGATAGCCACGGCCAAAGCAGCAGCAGCAGCCCTGTGTGAAGGTGGGGACGGGCAAAGCCAAGTCTTAAGAGGGAGGCATTTTCTGTCTGCAGCTGAGGTCAAAGCAAGATAAAGGGAAAGATCTAGGACTCAGAAGATGTTTTGATTAAACTTCTTTCACCCAAGGACTTGAAATTATTGGCAAATTGTTTTGGTAATTATCAAAATCTGTGTTCTGGGATGAAAGGAGATTCGGCGTATTGTCCAAAACCAGACGTAAGATCCTTACATAAAACTGTAAACTTGCTTATCCTGAAAACAGAATTTTCCTACTTGATGTGCAGATTTCAAAACAAAAAATTAAGCAGTCTGTAGAAATCTAGTGATATAAAATATATCACTATAGTAACAGTTCTCATAACCATATCTGTAAACAGAGAAGTTTGCCTTATACTAATATAGGGAGTTACTTTCAAAACGGAACATTCTTATGAAAGGCATTTCTGGTTCTGTCCAACTTAATAAAATACGAATTTTTACTGGCCTTTAGTTGAAACTTCCTGCTTTTCATCTGCTTGATTCCTGTATTAAAACCCTATATTAGGGTTGATCAAATTTATGAAATGGGTTCCTGGGCTATGTTAAATCCATAGATTGTCCTAATGCTTTAGTTCCAGAAATTTAGGGAGTTGCTGGTACCTGGACACTAATAGAAGATTTATTAGCAACAACTACACAAAAGCATCTTGTGCTTCATAAATAATAGGAGCTGTCCGTGTGGTAAGTTACTAGGGTTAGCAGCAGGATGATCTGATTGTTGAGCCAAGACCCATACCTCTGTGTTTAAAGGGATCAATGGAAATGTATTTGCATTAATGCAAAGAATGCTTCTAAAGCCAACCACTCTGCTGGGCCTTGCATTACACTGACATAGGCACGTAATATATACAGAGAAAATAATTTAAAGCAGTCTCTCCCTTTGACTCATCTCTTGATGTCACTCTCCACGTATTTGCTTTTGTCTACTCTGAAATGCTTTTTCTAGTAGTTTCACATTAAACGTAAATGATTTCTGTCTTATAATGATGAATTGTTAAGTGGAGCCAAGCAAAATGTTTACTGTTGTCATTTTAAAAGAAATGTTTTCCCTAAGCGCTTTACAGAAATGTTATTTTAAAAGACAATTCTTGGGGTTCCTGGGTGGCTCAGTGGGTTAAGCGTCTGCCTTCGGCTCAGGTCATGATCCCAGGGTCCTGGGATCGAGCCCCCCATTGGGCTCCCTGCTCAGCAGGGAGCCTGCTTCTCCCTCTGCCTCTGCCTGCCTCTCTGCCTACTTGTGCCCTCTGTCTCTCTGTCAAATAAATAAATAACATCTTAAAAACTTTTTAAAAAAATCTTTAAAAAAAAGACAATCTTAGGTGGAAGTCAGCAGTGGAAATATCCCACCTACTGTGTGTAGCACCTGTCAGTCGTGACTAAATTCCTTTCTGCTTTTGTATGTCTTTCCGGCGGGGATGCCCTTTGCTCAGCTTTCCTTGTGCAGTTGGTACTCCTGCGGCAAGATGCGTCACGGTGCTGTGGGAAAGCAGGGGCTTTGAGGTCAGACACAATGCATTGTCTCTCAGTTGCAGTCCGTTTGCCCATCTTACCAGAGGACCTTGGGGAAGCAGCTTCACTCTCAGGTCCTCAGTGTTCACACCTGTAAAGCCAATGCCATAAATACCCACCTCACATGGGTTTTGTGAGCCTTAAATGAAATAGAAAGCACCAAGTACACACCTGATGCCGAGGAGGCGTTCGATGACTTTCATTTTGATTCATTCAACCAACACTTGTACTATTTATAATCACAGCTTGTTACAAAGCAGCAGACCCAGGCGGAGATGGGCCCCCACTAGATGGAATGGCCTCCTCGTGCTGGCCCTGCTGTATCCTCCCTGCGTGCCATGTGCCTTGCGTCGTTCACAGCTGTGAGCTGGACGAAGCAAGACATCAGCCAGCTGGGTGGGCAGGCAGGAAGGTCCACTGCCTGGCCCCACCCCCTCGGCCCCCTGGACCCTGGTAGTGCACTTAGAGGAGCTCACAGCCCAGAGAGCTTGCTGGGAAATACCTAGCGGGGCTTCTTCACTCAAGGACAATTTACGCAAATAGTGCAGGAGTTGAGGATTAATGAACTCACTCCGTGGACGAGAACTATAAACTGTTTACTATACATTAATGTCAGTACCCACCCTAACTGTAAATATGTACCCTAAAACTATAAAAAGATATAAACTGGCAGTTCCTCCTCCCCAAGGAAGTGGTGGAAACATTTAGTAACAGGTGCGGCAAGATGAATCATCTCTGCTAAGGTTTGGATATGTTTTCTTCCTGCCTTCTCTAAGTTCTACTGATTGTTTACTGTTGTGCCTAACCTTCTCTGAGGCTGGTTCCCTCCAGAACGTCCCCCTAATAGGGTCTGCAAATACCTGCCGCGTTTGCTTCCAAACCTAGAGGAGCGGCTTTTCGCTGTGTTTGCATTCTCCACCCTGCCGGAGTAGCCAGCTTCCTACTTTACATACTGCTTGTAAATAAGGGGTGGGGTGTGTATTCAAATCCAGTCCACAGACAGAGCATCAGCAAGACCCGGGACACCGCCAGTCACACCCCCACTAACTACGTGGCTTAGGGGTAATTAACTTTGTCACACCCAGTAGCGCATGGGCTGCAATGGCAGTGCCACATCTTGTTGTTGATTATTTGCTCACAGTCCTGGGTCAGCAGCTAGTCTTTATTCACACACTCAGAGGGCCTCAGTGACTGTCCCAAGAGTAAAGGATTGATCCTTCAGGTATTATAGAGCATTGGAGGCAGCTTCTCTCCAGACCCTTGAAACGGATGTGCTATCCTTGAACCTTGCATGTATTTTACGCGAAAGGTGCTTAACTATTTAGCCTCTGGTGATACTTTAAACTGGAAGGTGCTTCTAAGAATAACGTGATTTGTTGTTTCTCTGAGCTTCATCACGCCAGGCTGTTCAAGTAAAACTAAAATTGGTAATGGATGTTTGAAACACTGCCAGTGAACATATGAAGGGAAGGCGTACTCATTCAGCTAATCTTGGGCTACCAGAAAATGTTCTGCCAGGGAGTCCATTGTCATATCTGTCTGCAAGTGTCTTCGTTGTGCATCCTTTCATTTAATCCTCACAGCATTATGCAGGTAGTGCCTTTTATTAAACTCATTGTATAGGTAGGAAATTATGGCTCCATGATGTCTAATACCCTGGCCTAGATGGCAGAGGTAATGAACAGCAGAACGAGGATTGGAGCCCATATAAATCTGAGCTTTTTCCGCCCCCACAGCACCCCCAGTAAGAGTGTGTTTTGACCACCTTTCCCCCACAGGTCATCTGTATGCATGAGCCTGTTCTTAATGCTGCTGTCTTGTTCTCCTACATTCCTTCTGTTATTGCTCCTGTCCTGCTCATCTGCTTCAGGACCAGCTTCATTCCATTGCTGGTATTTTTTTTCCCCTCCTTTTTCCTATTTGAGTGATGGAGGCACAGTTGGCCAGTTCTTTGATACTGAGTTGTGACAACCACCATCCTTGCTTAAAGAAGTCCTTGCTTCTTCATATCTCTCATTTTGGCTTGACTTCAAAGCTGAAAAAGGTTACTGATGACGGTATGAACCTTTTCAGTATGCAAATGATGTCATGGGACGAATGACTTTATATCAGTGTATTTGAGCTCTTAACTATTCATTTTTATCATTGCCTGTTCAATATGTCAAGCTGTAAAATAGAATATTTCAATTTACAGGCATGACTCAGATGTTGAAGAATGAATGTGAAAATACTGAATTCCAAAGTGCAAGCTCTTCCACTGGGATACGGGCTTCTTGAAGATTGAGTTATATCCTGTATGTCCCTGTGTCCCAGTTCCTGCTCTGGGCCATGGGTAATGAATGAAGGCATAAATGAACACCGGTGTTGGCCTTAAACCTTTTGGTGTTCACTATAATTTTCTTAGAACAGTGGACAAGTTGATAAATGCTGTGTGACTCATTTTAAGAGTCTGGTGTATTTCTTAAGAGGCATGTTGATTATGCTTTGGTTTAAATAAGTTTAACTAGTCAAAATAGGGTGTTCCTTCTTTGAATTATACAAATAATCCAACCTACATGTATTTGGTTTCTATAAAATAATAGCTGTGGCAGTTAGTGATAAATACTATAAAGAAAAACAAGACAGAATTTAAAGAAATAGAGAATGATGGATTGGTGTTTGTTATTTAAAATAAAATGGTCATTTAAAATAGATGAGTAATATTATAATATAAGATATTTGGACATTTAAATACAAAAAGTTGAAATCTATAATTAAGGCAAGCATCATAATTGTACCCATTTGAACTATGAGAGCTGAATCTGGCTATCCCATTTTCATAGTGATTTTAGAGCCAAAAGATTACTTCAGACAGATCTTTTCTTTACATTTTGGTAAATAAAATAATTGATCAGCTATGCCCTGATCCTTTTTTTTTTTGTTTTTTTGTAATTCAAGCTTGGCTGCTAAAACAAACACATGTAGTTTGGAATAAGACCTCAAAATTGGACTTTTTATTTTTATTTATTTTTCAAAATTAGATCTTTTAAAATCATTGATAGGAACATTAAAAATACTAGTTTGAGTGATATCATTAGTGATGTGTTACATAAACACCATTTTAAGGGTGCCTGGGTGGCTCAATCAGTTAAGTGTCTGGCTCTTGATTTTGGCTCAGGTCATGATCTCAGGGTTGTGAGATTGAGCCTTGCCTTGGGCTCTGCGCTCAGTGGGGAGTCTGCTTGAGAATCTCTCTCTCTCCCTCTGCTCCTCCACCCCGCACTCTCTCTCTCTAAAAAGAAATAAATAAATCTTAAAAAACAATAAATGCTGTTTTTTGATCCTCATGGTAAGTTTTAAACTAATTTTCAGATGAAAGCGTTTTAGCTGAAATGAGTAAGGTGTGTAGGTGGCAGAGCTTTCTGTAAGATGAAGTTGAAGATTTTGTTAAAATGAATGACCGAAAATGTAATTTAAAACACAGATCAGATGTGTGCACATATTTATTTGTAGCTTTTCACACTGAAACAGACTCCATTCGGTATTGACTCAAGGTTCAAGTTCAGTGTTGTACAAGCCTAACTATGAAACACGATACTCCCCAGTCTGTTGGAACCATTACATGGAAGGCAGGATTTTTCATTTTGTACGTACACATTTGGGCTGAGTTGTGGGAAGTCAGATAAGAGAGGGTTTTGCCCCAGCGCCTCGGCCTGTGTATAGAGGAGAGCCCCCTGCACGTGTGTAGACCAGCGTTCGGTCGTCAGGTGTAACCCCGTGTCTGGGTGTTCCCTTTGCAGATGATCCAGTCCCTCAAGGCTGTCATCGAAAACGCAGATGCGGTGTATGAAAAGATTGTACATTGTCAGAGGGCAGGTGAGTAAACGTTTGTTTCTTCTCTTTAAAATAAAATTAGTAGCATCATATATGTAGCCCCTTAAACTGTTTTATCTTTTAGACACTATATCCAGGAAATCAGATATAAGAATTATTTTTCCATGGCTAAAGAAAATACCGATTCACTGCTTCTCGAGCCCAGATAACAAACTCACCTGGGGGAAGCTTTTCAAATATACTGACATCGCTCTGGGGTGTGGTTGAAAGATTCATAGCTGTTAAAATCTCCCAGGCGTTTCTAGCGAACAGCCAAGATGGAGAGCCACTGCGCTGACCTCCCCTCCTCAGCGTACCCTGTGCTGCTGACCCCCCTCCAGTGCCCCCATGACCTTCCAGCAGACGGTGGGAAGGGTGAGTGAGGCTTGAGCAGAGAGAGAATAAATTCTCAGAAAGGAAAGTGGGCACCGGTTACAACCTCTCAACCTCTTGACACTTTTTAATGCACTGGCATGTTCAAATGCTGATGGATTCATCAATTTAATATCAAGATGTTATACCAGATCATAAAATGCTGACATCTAATTAATTTTAGCTGAGATAAAACCAAAAATCAAGTGTTCTGCATTGTACTTAAGAATAGACAAAATGGAATTCTTTCAATTTTCACATTTTGTTAGAGTGTCATTTTGGAAGATGTTAATACGGAGAATATTTGTAATACATAAATAACAGTATCTGTCCTCAAGCTTAAGATTTCTGGTTGCTATTCTTTTTTTTTTTTTTTTTTTTACCTTTTTTAAAAAGTTTATTTCTTTATTTTTTGTAGTCTCTACACCAAACGTGAGGCTCCAACTCACAACCCTAAGATCAAAAGTCTCATGTTCTAACTGAGTGAGCCTGGTGGCTATTCTTTAAAATCAAGAAAATAAGTACCACTTAGCCTGAAAAGAAATCATCTCTTATCTCAGAAATGAACTCGTTAAAAATAGATCAAAGATACATGAGACCATTTTCTTTTTTGGTGTTTATTGAAGGAATATTCACATTAGTGACTAATCAACAGACAAAAATCCTCATCTTGTTTTACTCATCTTGTTAGCAAAATATTATTAGCTAAGCACTCTTTCTACTTCCAGTCCTTTCTGGGCTAATACTCTCTACAACCGCAACTAAAATGAGACTTCAGACACCATTTTTTTTTTTTTTTTTAAGATTTTCATTTATTTATTTGACAGAGAGAGAGACAGCCAGAGAGAGAGAGGGAACACAAGCAGGGGGAGCGGGAGAGGAAGAAGCAGGCTCCCAGCAGAGGAGCCTGATGTGGGGCTCGATCCCATAACGCCAGGATCACGCCCTGAGCCAAAGGCAGACGCTAAACGACTGAGCCACCCAGGCACCCCCAGACACCATTTTTATGCTGTCACTGTTGTACGCAGAAATCATCCAGTAGCTGACTAGGGTCTGTTGTATCAAATCTAAACTTCTAACTTCCCAACTGGCCAGCCCGTTTTGCCAATACTATATAAAATTTGTTAGTTAAATCATCTATTCATCTAATAAATAGGTTTTAAACTTCTGCCATACCAAAGGTACTTGTAGGAGCTATCACATACCAAAATATTAAAAAATAAGCAAGATTGGTATTTGCCTTCTAGAACCTTCCAATCAAGCAGGAGGTAGGCAAGTAATCACACATACTCAAATGTATTGAATACTTATGCTGTGTTACTCAGGAGTCTGAATTTGGTTTGTGGGGCAGTGGGGAGCCATCGATTTTTGAGCAGAATCGGAAAGAACTTGAGCTTTAAGGTGATGACCACAATAGCTGTGTGCAGAGAATTTTCATGGGCGGAACCCAACTGGGAGGCTGTTGGGAACAGTGAGAAGGAAAGGAAGTGATGGTGTGCATCCAGCCTGGCCTTTGGGCTGCCCTTCCCCCTTCCCGGTGTGTTTCTCCTTAGTCAGATTTTCACAAGCCTCTCCTCTGGTAAGACTTCTCTCCTCCTCCTCTCTGCGCATCTGTACGTTTCTTCCTTTTGTCTCAACAGTCTTCCAGGAGACCTTTTATGATTGTCGGAGTTACGTTACCTAGCCATTGTTTTCAGCCCTGCAGAATGTGTTTGGTCCCGCTCACAGAGGTTCAGTTACTGTCTGTTTTATTAATGTATTCCGCGTCCTCTAAACAGGCTAGTAACCTGCTATGCTGGGGGGGTTGCTAGAATTACTCTGTACTTTATCCACGGCACCTGTTCTAACATTCTGCACAGAGTAGTCACGCGAATGCTAACTGACTCAATGTGATTTGGCTTGTATTAAGGATTCAGTTCTACTCAATGCATGTATTGTCATGAGAATTGTGGACTGTTAGAATCTGAAGGTGCATTTATCGGACAAAAAGAACTATTTATTAACAATATGAGTTATGGTCAGTTCTTTGCAACTTCATTGGTTTATGAAATTTGACCATTTCTAGCATAATGCAGCTTTCTGTTGTTCTGTTTAATTTCAGTGAGGGATAGATTTGCTTGTATTTGAAAAGCTGAAGGATCTTGCCTGTTAAGAATTTTGCTTGGAGGGCAAAAAAGAATAACCACTGTGTAATGGTTCACATTGCTCTGGGTTTGAAGATCTTGAGAAGCACATAGCGATTATCTTTTGGTTTCACAGTTACTGCTGACCGCCCACACAGCCCTTCTGTTATTCCAAGTGCTTATTTTAGAGTCCTTGATCTTTTGTTTCTCGTGTTTACAGTTATCGGAAGGACATATAGTCATTAGTCATATGAAGAATTGCTAATTTGTATTGGGCTCAAAAACATTTGCATGAGATTTTACTTCTGATAAATAATTGCTATTCTGCATACAGAACTTGAATCTGGCCGTGACAAAATGAAGATACAGGTACCAAAGTGCCCTAAGTGAGGATTCTTTTAGAAGCATTTCAAACTTCTAAACACAAGTTTATATTCTTATAGATAAACCTTCATCCAAACAGCTACATGAAATATGGAGTCACGCCACTGCCTCCAGTCCTGTGTTCGAAAGCATGCCTGGTTTGGACAGGTTCAGCCTCCTGGCTATGTTGTTCTTTTTTTTTTTTTTTTTTTTTCTTTTCTTTTTTTGAGATAGAAATGGGTTTTTGCTGATGGTGTTCTTGGGGAGAGGGGTTAAGGCAGGAGAGGAATGCTGAGAAGTGAAGACCCCCAGCCAAGGTGGGCTGGGATCCTGCAGGCCCCGGCAGGCAGGCACATGGCCCGAAGGGACTCTGGGGAGGACAGGGGAACCAACCAGGAGATGGGCAGTTCGGGCAGCCTGCGGAGTCTACTCTTTTAAGAGGAGAGTATTGCAGCACAGAGGGCTGAAGGGGACGAAGGGACATCTTCATAAGCAAGCCATATCCCTAAAAATAGGAAAGATCCACTGAAGAGGTGAAGAGGAAGACATCTCAAAAGATGAGACAGGGAGTAAGGAGGGAAGAAGTGAGGAGGGCAGAAATCCAGGACAGTTGTGAAACACTTGACCTTTGAAAAGGGGATGAGCCCCTCTTCTTCCCAGACACTCCGGAAAGCTGTGACATCGAGAGAAGTTCTGAGGAGGAGAGGACTGTTTTCCACTGGGCACGTGGGTGCGCACATAGTGGCGTTGGAGGGCACCAGCTTTGGGGGTGAGGGTGTGGAAGGGGGGGCCTCCGGACTGGGGCAGAGTCCAGCGGCCTAGCGCCAGCAGGGGTACCGGTGACACGGAGGAGGGCGCAGGAGTGATGCGGGGCAAGGGGGTCTGGGCCGACGGGTGAGTGAGAGAGAGGGGTCAGTGAGAAACGGCGTGGCTGTACAAGCACCATTGTGCGTAGATCCAGGAGCACAGGTGAACACACACACTCTCTCTCTCTCCTAAATGTAACGCATGCGTATTCTTCCAAGAAACAGCAAAGGAGGAGATGGCCGAGGAGCACGTGCGGGGAGCTGAGCGGGGATCCGTGGAGGGGGAAGCTTCCTCAGAGTTCTTCTTTAAAAAGTTTAAAAAAGGTGATGAAAGGGTAGCCAGACTCTTTCTGGGGAAAAGTCTTTTCCACTGTGTCCTCTCTCTCTCTCTCTCTTTCGCTGGCCCCCAAAATGGCAGCCTGTCTTTGAATTTTAATTTCCTCTTTGGTCACTGCATCGATCTGCTTCGTAAAGGATGGGAAGATGATGTAGAAGGAATCCCAAACTGCTTTTCTTCAGTGCGTTGGGTGTTTTTATCTGGTGAATTTAAATGGAAACTAATTTGCTCCCTGGAAAGGAAAAAGAAATCAAAGACATACTTCTTGTTAAAATGGTGAATTAACACATGCATTTCATTTCCCCTCCCTTCAGAACCTCATTAAAATGACAGTAAGGGCTTGTTGGTTTTTGCTTTTTTTTAAGGCATAAGCCCCTAAGGACAAAATGGGAGGAACAAAATTTTCGAAACTGAAAACTACTAGCTGAACAAGCGCTGATTGACTTAGCGGTGCCGGCGAGCTGAGTCTGAGGCCACCATGGGCACGGTGGGCACAGTGGGCACGGGCGTGCAGTCTCGTGCTGCAGGCCACCCCCCGCCTGCGCAGAACCGGGCTGCACCAGGGGCCTCTGCGAGTTGGGTGAAGGTAGGGATGAAATGGAACTTTACATCAAAAACTAGGGATGTACTGTATGGTGACTAACATAATATAATATAAAAAAAAATAATAAAAAATATTATTTAAAAAAAAAAAAGAGAGAAAGAACTGTCTGAAGGGTGGATTAAGGAGGAGTTAGGCTGCGGTTGGCTGGGAGGCTGCATGTGTCCTGACAGCAGAGATGTGAAAATAACAAAATTTTCCTCTTTCATTTGGGGAGTTAAATAGGTAATGCTCGGGGGAAAAAAAAATCTAAACATTATACACATGTTACTTAGAAATATGGACATAAACACTAAAACAGGAAACAAACAAAAAACCTCAGCTAAAGGGGTTGAATATAACTGCTTCTGGAAAAGGGGAGTGGGTAACAACAATTTGGCTCTTTATTTATTTATTTTTAAAGATTTTATTTATTTATTTGACAGAGAGAGAGAGAGACATCCAGAGAGAGAGGGAACACAAGCAGGGGGAGTGGGAGAGGAAGAAGCAGGCTCCCAGTGGAGGAGCCTGATGTGGGGCTTGATCCCATAACGCCGGGATCACGCCCTGAGCTGAAGGCAGACAATTAACGACTGAGCCACTGGGGCGCCCCACAATTTGGCTCTTTAAACTATGTGCATAATTTTGGTAAAAATCAAATTACTGATAAATTTAAATTTAATTTAAATGATTAAATTAAAAAAATAAAGAAAAAGGAAAGAAGGAATCAAGGACCAGAAGCTGTTACAAGGATCCCTGACTGAGGATATTCCAAGAGAAGGCATGGGCCACACTCCCAAGGCACGGGGACGGCATTGGGTGATGAGGTGGGGTTTCTGCCGAGGACCCCAGCCGGCACCTCTGGCATCATGGGCAGGCCCAGCGCACAGGTGACGTCTGGGTGCCTGGATGGGCGAGAGCCTCGTTCCTCTTCTGGCAGGAGAATTGGTTCTACCCTCTTTCTGAATGACAGGGGAAGTTCAAGCTCTAGATGAAAGAACCCCCAGCCCACCCCAGGGTTATTTAAATGGAAGCTCCTTCTCTAAAAGCTCTAAGGGATTCTCATGCATGGCAGGATCGCATCATTACCCAGTAAAGTGGGCTATAAGCTAACCTTCCAAATAATGAAAGCTTTTGTTACCCTTCGTTTTAATCCTTTTAATGGAACACTTCCCGTAATAGATTCTGTACGTCCCCGCTTCCTTAAACTTGGTTTGCTGAACATAATTTGAACTTTGATGACTGAGGGTCACTTTGAGAGGCATCCGTTATTATCTTGCGGTGTAACGGCGAGTCCCCCGGGAGCTTGTACATCCCAGAGGACCCCTAACCTGCTCTGCCCGCTCAGATCCTGTTCCAGGGTTAATGGTTTATTTGTTACTTCCATTCAATTTTCACTTCCTACTGCTAATTTGTACTGTATCCGACGGCCTATTAGTACAGCGACTCTTTTTTCCTTTCTAATTTGCTGCTTCTAGTCTGCCGAGCAGTTGGCATCTCCCCCGTGGCCAGGCTTGATAGATTTGTCTCAGGTGAAGCAGGTGAGAGCCCGACGCACTCCCACACGGAGAGCCCAAGCAGAGCAGCGGGCCAGGTCTGCATGTCCTGCATTTGATTGCTCCTTTTTTTATTTTGCAAAGTCCTTGGATCTCAGTGTGTTCCTAGGAGCTGGGGTTACCAGATAAGCAACCTGTCACCGTCCACCACTTGCTTTGCTCACATCAGTGTTTCTTACCCAACACAGTAAACATAAAAGCAGCCATAAGATTTATCCTGAAAGCACCTCGCAAGTGTTCGGTTTGGAAAAGTTTGCAAAAGGAGACCTGGGAGCCTGTAACTTCTGTTTTCATTTATGTCAGGATGTTTCTCAGCTGTGTCTGACAGAAGTAAGAGGTTCTTCCCTGGGGATCCAAAGACCTGTGTTCTTGTGTCTTGCTGGGTGACATTAGGTTAGTCGCTACCCCTCTCTGTCTCATTTTTCTCCTTCTGAGTGGCATTGGAGTATATGATTCCCTCCTGGCCCCATGGGTTCTGAAATGCAGTGACCTAAGATCAGTTGCCTAATTAGCAATTTTAGAATGGCTTGATTACAATTACTTAAAAAGATTACAAGATTAAACAAGCAATCCCATCCAGTGGCATGGGGATACTAAAATTACAGCCCATCAGCATGAGTTTCAAGGGGGAAAGTTAACGCCTAACATCAAAGGTGAAGAGTGACCTCTCTGAAGGTGAGACACAGACCTGAAGTGAGACCTGGTGTTGAATTGCCAGATCCTCCCCCCCGGCACTTCAGTTAACTCACAGTCAGTGGAGGCCTGGGAAGCCAAGAAGTTGCAAGTCTGCCCCACCTGCCCTTTTGTTCTCCCAAAGGGAACTTGCTGATCAGGGAGAGTAGAGAGAATGATCACAAAGGGGACATATAGGCCAATTCAGGGCAAAAAAATGTCAAAATAAGGGTTCTCTAGAACCCTCTGCCTCACCACACCCCTCCATCTCCTGTACCCATCATCCCGTCCCATTTTAAGATTCCCACATCAACCACCACACCAACAGTAGTTCTCCTAAGTGTGGTCGGAATCTCCTGGATGCTTATTTAAGATGCCGTTCCTTTACCTCACCCCCGATATCAAATCAGGAATTTGTCTTTGAATGAGGACATTCAGGTTTTGAGAACCTCTCAAAAAACCCCTTTGGGGTTCGTGCTCCACTCTGCCCCTCAGAGGAGCAAGAACTGTTCAGACGCAGATGTGCACTTGCTCGTGGGGTTGATTGGCAGCCAAGCTGTCTTTCTCGGGGGCATATTTCTTCTTCCTAACATACCTTTCATTGGTGAAACCTCTCCACAAATGAAAGGGAGGGAATGTGGGGGGATGCTTGACCTCGCTGGGATACCTGTCCTGTGAAAAAATCCCAGAGCTATGCTTTCTTGTCACTTCTTCCTCCCTCCTTCTTCATAAACCCACAGAGTCGAAAAGCATCACTAGGATGCAATAGGAACTGTCAGGGTCACCTCAGCAGGTGCTCTGCTGGAGAGGGGTCAGGCTGCTCTCAACTCTGGCACTCCCATAAAAATTTTTTGATACTATTCTATTACACTTATTAAAGCTGAGAAGAACCACAATTCAAATAAAGTCCACAGATAAATTAAATCATCTTTCTCAAATACCAGAAGGATAGATAGATAGATAGATAGATAGATAGATAGATAGATAGATACCGAATAGATATCCTTGGGTCTAAAATAAATAGTCGAGGTGATCTCTAAGGCTTTTCCAGCTCTCAAACTTGACGGTCTACAAGTCCCATAATATAATATAAATACGGGATTGTAGTGGTTAAAAGTGAACAAATGCATTCTAAGAATGTGTAAACAATAATAGAGATAAGTCTTCTTATAGAAATAAGGAGTTTAACGCAACTTTAATTAACTTGTATTTTTTCATTACTGGTCAGTCAGTGCCATGTCAAAAACATGTCATTATTCATGTTAACATATAACAGGAAAAACACAGTTATGCATTTGCGGAATGTGTTCAGTGACAAGATATACTAATTACTTATTAAAGATGCAAAAACAATAATGGAAGGTCTCTGCTATCATTGAAAGTTATAAACCACGACCAAGCACATGGTGTAAATAATAGGTACAGTTGAAGTTTGAAGAAAGGAATAAGCCCAGAAGGTTCTGTTGGTAGGGAAGGAGGTGGGCTTGAATCTAGGGACTTGAGGGAATGCAGGATCCATGGAGGCAGAGCAGAAGGAACAGGGCTTATGAGGTGGGCACAGTGTAGAAGGCCTCACTGTCGAGATGTACTTTCTGTGCACATGAAATATATCGTCCTGGCTAAAGGGAGATATTTGCTTCTGGAAGCAGCAGAAATTCGGATTGGAAAATAGAGCTTGCTTTGAATGATGGAAACCTTTTAATTCAAGGATCAAGTATTTGGGGTTGCATTTCTTGACCAGCATTTCTCAAAGCTTGTTTCAAGGACCACTAGTCATAGGAGGAGCTCATCATCAAGTTTCCGTAACAAAATGTAGTCCGCCTTGGAGATTCTCAGTACACATTAGCGTGCTAAATATCATCCAGTTTAACTCAGCATGTCCTGAACTTACATGGTTATAAAGCCCTTGTTTCAAGTTCTGTCACTGTCTTGAATACTTTAGGAAACTGCTGTGGGTGGTAGGGGTGTGAAATAGTTTGGAACAGGCCTGGGGACTCACTGACTGACTCATCTCTGCCCTTTGCCCTTCATGTTCACATGCTCCTCCCAGCAATGGAATGTGGGTGCTCGCACTGTGGGAATAGGACAGAGTTGATTGTGAAGGTCCGTTTCAGGTTTGGTGAACGAGATCACAGTAGGATGGCACTGCTATAACAGACACCACAGACTGGACAGTTTATAAACCACAGAAATTTATTTCTCCCAGGTCTAGAGACTGGGAAGTTTAAGATGATGGTGCCAGTAGATGTGATATGGTGGCGGGTGAAGGTCCACTTCCTGGTTCATAGATAGCAACTTGTTGCTGTGTCCTCACGTGGTGGGAGTGTCTAGGGAACTCTCTGGGATCCCTTTTATAAGGACACTAATCCCATTCGTGAAGGCTCCACTCTTATGACCTAAGCACCTCCTCAAAGCCCCACTTCCTAGTACCATGGCATTAAGCATTAGAATTACAAAATATAATTTGGAGGGGGACACAAACATTCAGACTTTAGCACAAGGTCCAGTGGAAAAAACTAGTCCGTTGTTGAAGCAGCTATAATGAAGCTTGGGATGGAGTCAGGCTTACAGATAGAATTGGTGTCATCCATATGGAAGAGTTACTTGCTTGGATGTGTTCTCTAAGGAAGAAAGGGTTGGGAGGAAATACTGAAAATCCAGGGAGATGATTATGAATCTTTAATTCAGAACTGGTTGTTTTATGTAACCTCAAGTCATAAAAGCATTCCCAGCACACTTGATACCATATAGTCGGCTTACTGTGTTTTCTTGCAGCTCGGATATAAACTCCTTGGGGGCAGAGTTTATTCATCACATATCCCAAACTCCAACAACAGTGCCTGGCATCCAGCAGGTATATGTTGAGTTGAATTGAATGTTGAATGCTGCACTTGTTAGTTCATTCTTTTAGTCACCAGACACTCCCTACTCCCAGTGTGACAGAAGCTGGGGACTTTGCTCCCTGTCCCCAGCAGGCTCCAGGTTGAGTGTCCAGAGACAGGTGTGTGAAGAGAACCCCACCGCACAACGAACGCCATGTGGGCTCCACAGCAGGGCCTGTGGTGAGCTCCGTCGGGCATGATCAGGGAACCAGATCTCAGAACAGGAGCTGAGTCCCGCCACTGCTGTGTCTGGGAGCAAGGCAGGTCGGGACAGAAATTCCAGGCAGGGAGAAGAGCCCATGCAGGACTGCCCACGCCCGCAGTGGCCGTGACAAAGGGGGGAGCAGCAAATGAGGCTGGAAGCGCGGGCAAGAAATGACACAAACCCAGAAGCTTAAATGTAACATTGAACAACAAGAAAAAAACTTGATATATTAGACTGCATGAAAAGAATTCTCTATAGCAAAAACTGTCAGGATCAAAGTTGCAACAAAAAGTACAAACAGAAAAAATGTCAGCAATACAGATCACAAAGGGCTAATACCCCTACTCTGTAAAGAACCCTTAAAATCAGTTAAGAAAAAGGCCAACAACCCTATATTCTTTGCAAAAAAATTGAACATAGTGCATGATAACAGAATTCAGAAGACTAAAAACAAAGTGAAAAGATGTTCAGCCTCATTTGTCAAAGATTCGGACCTGTTCCAAGTACAGGGAATACAGTTATGAACAAAAAGTCTGAATCCCTGCCTTCGTGAAGCCAGAATCTAGAAGATAGAAAGAAGATAGAAAAGAAACAAAAAGCAAATAGATAAAACATTTAGGTGTCAGGCAGTGGTGAGTGTTTTGGAAACAGTAAGGCAGAGAAGGGGAGAGAACGTGGGCCCGGAGTGTGGGCAGGGTGGCTCTTTTAAATAAAGTCCTCATTGAAGCCCTCAGTGACTTGATGGAAATATGATTGGAGGTGGGGAGCAAGCTTTCCAAACATCCGGAAAAGGGATGATCCCAGTAAGAGGGGCTATGGAGGCAGAGGCCTTGAGGTGAGAGCATTCCATGTATCAGTGGAAGAATTAGTAGGCCAGTGTGGCTGCCGTGGCTGCAGGACAGGGAGGGGTGGGCGAGGGCTAGGAGCCAGCGTGAACAATGAGCTGGAGTTACCAGGAGGCCAGACACACGGGCTGGCTTTGTTCTCGCTGAGATGAGAGGTCTTTTCCTGAGTCTGGGCAGATGAGTTGAGGATAGGGCATGGGGGCCAGAGCAGTGGCCAGACCATTCAGGAAGCTCTTGCAACAATTCAGCACAGTGTGTGGTGATGGTTTGACGGGTGGTAGTTGGGGTGGAGTGATACGAAATGTTTACATGCTGGATATTCAGCTATAGTCTAGATATGCAGATTGGTTGTGGGGTAGGAGGAAAGAAAGAGGGAAGTCAGTATGACTGCGAGATTTGGGGCTGGAAAGGGGATACTGCTATTTACTGAGGTGGGGGCGACTGAGGAGGAGAGGCTCGAGAGGGAAGGGCAGGGATTTTGTTTAGACAAGTTAAGTTATGCCTAGTTGAATTCCACGAGTAAGGTTTGGGTGGGAGGTCCAGACTGGAGGTGTAATGAGTTTGGAATCCATAAGCACAAAGGTGGTCTTTCGAGTCTGGAGACTGAAGTCATCTAAGAAGTGACTGTGGATGGAGAAGATGGAGCTCTGGCCCTGCAACATTCAGGTGTCAAGGAGGACATGTGGGAGAGCAAGCAAGGAGGTTAGAACACAGCCAGGCAGGAGAACACCGTGATATTCTAGAAGTTGAGTAAATGAGGTATTTCAAGGAAACGCCACTTTTCATGCATCAGATCCAAATGTTTGTACCCAAGCCTGCAAAGTCACATCACATATGGGTCATGATGGATTGGTGAGGATATAGGGGAAACTGATACCTGTCATATTGTTGGGGGGTCCACACCTAGGGAGGGCCATATTGCAGTAAATGTCAGATTTACAAGTTATGTACACTTTGAACCAACAGTTCCATTCTTTCAGCGTTTACAGATATGATCACATACTTGGGGAAGGACAATATGTACAGAATTTTCTTTGCAATACTGAGAACAAGCTAAATGTTACACCCTAAATATTCAATAGGAAGGCCTTCGTTAAATACATTCTGATAGATCCACATAATAGAACACTCTGCTACCATAAAAAAGAATAAAATATAAACCTGTATATATACATTTACCTGTACCCACACATGCTGTGTATTACGCGTACAAAAAGAAGGTCTTATATATACATACAGGTTAAATAAATATTTCATATATATATATGTATATATATATAAAATATATTGTTTTCAAAGTCAAACAGTGTGTGCTATTTGCTAATATTTGTTTTAAAAGGTGGGGTAGGAGAATAGGGCCCTGTGTGCTTGTGAGGGCGTGAGTCTGTCTGGGAGAATACGTAAGGGGGAGTAACAGCGGTTGCCTGATGGGAAGGGAGCAAGAGGACTGGGGGATGGGGAAAGGAAAGCTAACTCTCTGTATACCAGTTTATACTTTTTAAATTGCTGGGTCAAGGCACAATAATGTCTGATCAAAAATTCATACGAGAAGAGGTACAAAAAGCAAGGGAGGCACAGACAGGGTAAGGTGACGAGGCCGGTGTGTCGCGGTGATCGTGCCGAACTGTGGTAGAGAGCAAGGATCCGATTTAAGAGTGGCGATCCAAACAAAGGTGTCCTAGATTTAAAAAACTAATGTTTGAGTATAATTGGGGTGAAGAAGGCCCTTTTACGGCTCAGCAAAATGAAATGGGGAGGGTCCTGCTACCCACATCATCGCTCCTGGGACCCCACCCCATGTGCATCCCGTGGCTGCGTGTTGTGGATGGTGGCCTGGCACTTGGATTCCACAAAGGCCTGGAAGTTACACAACTTCCTCTCACCTAGATTTACCCAGATGGAGCAGGCTGGCGGAGGAAGGAAAACCTCCCTCGTGCGATTCATTCACAAAGTGTACCGCTGTGGATGTGGCATTCCGGGGATCTTGTCATCCATCTGGGTTTCAGGCATATATTTAAGAGACCTGGTTTGTCTATCCCACCTCATGTGGAACGGGATTTAACAGCTCAGAAATCCATCTTAAAATAATTTGGCTTTTGTTAATGCCAAGATTGGAAAAAAGGCCAAGAAAAAGAGACTACCAACTGGAACTGTATGAAAAATAATTAGGCATTTCCATGTCTCCGTGGGGGTTATGGTGTAAATGCCCACGTGTCAGCAGCACACACAAACTTCAGACCCCTGGACTTTAGGGGCAGAACGTACAGTTTACAAAGACTGTATATTTTAACGGGTGCTGTGTGTAAATTAGTTGGAAAAATAATCAGATAACCTCTTTTGTTTTCAAGATACTTTGATGTGCCACAAAACAACATGCAGACCGTACTTATTAAGGTACTTTTAATACTGTTGATAAATCATCCTCTTGAATGAGGTCCCAAATAGATCTGTGTTATATGGAACTCCATCTTCCGGGAAATATCTCGTTACACCTAATTTGGGATATTTGAAATAAAATATAAATATATATTTCTTTTGTCACCGTTTGAAAGATTTTGCCCTTTGCTTGTGGTTTCTATTTTCAACACATAAAAAAAAATACTTTCGCACTGAATGTGTTTGTGATAAAAGAGCTTTTTAGGGCAGCAAAGTAAATTTTCAGTTGAAGAACTAATCTTTTAGTATATAAGTTTAAGATCAATATGTCTCTCTTTTGAATATTTTTTAAAATTATATTTGTTTCTAAAAATATTTAGCCTTGCACTACATGGTGTATTTTAGATTCATATCTTTTAGATTGGTAGAGAAAATCCCAACCAGAATGTTTGAAAGGTCATCTGCTTTATGTTTGGCAAGAAGAAATGGCATTCGTTTCAGTCAAAGAGGAAATGATGCCTTGTTTCTGAGTCTCCCTTCCCTTCCAAGCAAAAGCCTCTTTTTTATATCTTAGTTATTTATTGTATGTATCATGTATTTTTAAATTTTTATTTTATTTTTATGGCTGTTTGGTTTTCATCTAAGTTTATCTGTGATGGAAAGCAGGAACCTTAATAGAAGCTCCATTACATCCCGTTCTTTACAGTTATAGTCACATGCTTAGTTAATTTAATTATATCATCCTGCCTGGAAAATTTACACTCAGTTATTAATTTTTACAAAACATGATACTTAATCTGCCAGCTTTATATTTTAGTTTTGGACAAGCTTTAAGCCCCTATTTAAAATATATAGGTTATAAAGTATTTTGAAATAATAATTGGAAAATTATGTGAAACCAGTACCTACCAGTATAAAAAAGCTTAGCTGTTTAGATTTTCAAGAGATGACATGGAAAGAAACAACTTTTCAAAATGTAGTTCTTAACGTAAAAAAACAAATCATATACTTTTGAGTGGCCAGACCAATTTTTAAAATTTAGTATTATAGCTCTAAATGGAAAGATTAAATGATTTATGCAGTCCCCACCATGGACGCATGGCCCTGTTCTTTGTTCACATGGCCTATGACTTCCATTTCCTTAGACCAGAACGGAACTAAATTCTCATAGAAACCACGTGACTATGGGTTTTCCATTTGTCTTTTCTTTGCTGCTAGATCACCAGCTATTCATTTCCTTAATTCTCAAGTTCATTATCACCAAGGAATTCGAGCAGATTTTCTTCTTGGTTAACATTCCTGAAGAAAAATAATTTACATCTTTTCCCTGGAAACAGAAACTTGGGGTCATGGAGTCAGAGGAACCTAACCGTAGGTTCTTTGGCACAGAGAAGAAGCCAGGGCTCAAAGACAGTCCTTTTAGCCAAAGAGCGGTCACAGCGGGCCCAGCCAGGTCTGCGCATGAGACATGACCATTCGCTGCTTTCTGGCTCATTTCCCCCAGGCTTTGGTCCATGTTCCCATGCACTTCATTGGATTTGCATAATATATGTTCACAGCCTTCAAACTTTAATGCCTTTATACACACCATGTATTTTGACTGTTAAATAATATAGCCCATTGCAATTGTATAGCGTGTCACCCTTTTCAAAGGACAGTTCACCTAGTTAGTATTGGTTTTCAAGTGAAGTTTCCTAAAACTTACAAAGATTTCCATTTCTTTGGCCAGAATTAACGGTTACCTCTTGTCTTAACTTGGGTGGCAATGTCCTGGTAGAATCAAGGAATCCTGTTTCCTTCCCCTCCCTTCACAGTTGCCCCCAAATGTTATAAATGTTAGCCAGGCTGTGCTTTCTTTGAGGCTCTTATAATGCCATTTAGTGTAAATCAGACAAGGAAATGGGACGTTGCTTATAGAAAAAATACAAGCTACTGTGAACAGCTACACATGGGTCTAAAGTACACAGATTTATGAATAAAATGTGTTGGTACAGCATTGGGAAGGTACTGGAAACTTACCGGGAAATACAGCTTGTTCCTGAAAGAAAAAAACAATCCCACTTCTTTTTCCCTCGTTATGATTGGCCTGGCTTCTATTTTCGCACCCGAAGATTGTTTTCACAGTGGGAGTTCTTGTCACTAAGCAGCGGGCAGCGGTGCATGCAAAAGCACGTGACCCTCACTTCTCTCCAGCGCCTGTCTGGGAGTGCTCTGGAAGTCCACCCGCGATGCTCAGGCCCCAGAAGCTAAGAGCCATGTTTTGTAAGAACATTAGAACTCTTTTGTCTTAAATCTGCAATTTCGGAACCTCTAAATAATGATTTTACAGATGGTCACAAAAGAAATTTTCTCAGGATCAACAAAATTCTAATTATTTTCAGAAGCATATAGGTTTGTCTTTTTTTTTTTTTAACCTATAATTCATCAATGAGAAGTACTTGTGTTTTAGAGCTAAAAAGCCCCCCCCTTTCAGCCCCCAATTGCCCCAGGTGAGTAAAGAATTTGCGCAGAAAGCCGTCTTGGTGTACATCTTCCCATGCAGCTGGCAGGGCTTGGGGGGAGGGGGCAGCCCTCCGTGGTGTCCACTGACCGGACCACAGCCTCAGTGTTCTGTTCTTTTTACTTTCTCAGGAGAAGCTGGTTTGGGTGGTTCTGCATCTTCTTAGCCTTTTAAGAATCCTGAAGGCTTCACTTGAGCCAAAAGCCCGCTGCGAGGGCTGCTTCTGAACACTGCCCGTATGTGAATGAACAGTCCCCTCCCCAGAGCGGAGGGGCTCTCACTCTAACACACCGGTAAATAGGCAGATAAAGACACTAATTGCTGAAGGAGGAACGTGCAAATATATCGGGTATTTACTTTGTGTAATCGCATGTCAGTTTGGTTAACAGTGAGGTAGAGCTAACCTGCGTAGGCTAACGCCAAGAACAGCTACCAGCAGTGGCCACGTCCTGTTTCTAAACGAAGGATTAGGAGGCACAGGTGTCCTGAGGCCCGGCCTGCGCTTGCCGGCTGCTTGCGGGCCCTGCTTCCCCGGCTCTGTCCGCTACAGGCCTGCCGGGGAGAGGAGTTAAGCCGAGAGCCTCTCTTGATTCAGAGTCCGGGGTTCTTATTGCTTCATTTAGACACTAACACTAGCAGAGATCAAGGGCAGGAAATGATCAAGGGCTCCCTGTCCACCTTGTTATGTATCTTTCCTATAGAATTGCTTTGAACTTTACAGTAGGTTCAAGGGTCATCAATGCTTAGGTCCGTTGGACGTATTTGTTATCTGCTCATTTTCTATCCAGTCACTTAAGTGAAAACACAGAATGGACTTATTCAGGTTTTCAGAAATCTAAATTTGTCTGATTTTTTATTTTCCATTCCTTTGTAAGATAAAACAATCCAGTCTTAAATTATTAGTTGTAATTTATTCTGTAAAAGTTTACATTATAAAATATAGGCCTTCTGCGCCTCCTAGATCTCCCATGCGTAGTGTCTGTTTCCTAGTACGGAAATCCTACTGCGGTGGTGTTCCTACAGAGTTTATTTTGGCAGTGATTTAAAAAGCAGCAGTTGTTATGTATTCTTACATCATTTTAATGCTATTGCCCTCTTTGCTATACTGATGTCTCTAAACTCCACCATTGTATTCCAGAACAAAACTGTAAATATTTCTTTACGAAAGAGTTGCCAGTGAGTTGATAATATAAGCACTAGTTCCCTTACCCTTACCTCAGTTTGTTCCCCATACTTGTAGAAATCTAGCTTTTTTGTTTACAGAATGGTCAGTAATGGGTTTAAGTAATGGGCTTACAGATTGAAGCAGTGGGTTTTAATAGAGCTCCATGCTGCACGTCGAATGACCTACACATGGTGGGTAATCAATAAATGTTACTCCCTGACTGGTTGCCCACCCAGGGCTCTTCCCAGTGCTCCCCCCCCCCCATAAATTCTAATTAAAGAAAAGGAGTTTTGAAACAAAAACAACTTGGCTTCCTTGTGGGGGTTGGGCGGGGGTGAGGGAAGTGCTAACCTAATCTGAAAAGTTTTGCTTATTGGATTTTCACCAGCTACTTTAAATCTCACTCTGCTCTTTAGACAGAATGGTATAATTTACGGACGGAAAAGAGGTAGTGCTTTCACATTTCTTAGTAAGTTAAAGACGCTTTCACTGGGCTAATATGTTTCTTTGCTGAAAATAATTAGGAAAATAGGGAGAAATTTACTTAACATCTAACCCAGACAGGTTCTTTATACTCAATGTTGATGTAAAGAACCAAAAAAGACCTCCCGTGACATGTTAGAGTAGATTTCCTGATAATTTAATATCAAGGGGATAATGTAATTTGCATCTAATATAATTAGATTTCCCTGTTATGTATGGGCTGACCCAGTTCAAATGCATAATCTCATTTGCTGTCCCTCCGTATTCTCTTAGAACTGGGTCAGTGCCTGAGCATTGGCCCTTACACTGCCCTACCTCACGGCATAATTATTGGATACACATAACCATCGCATGAGCTCCTATTAAGGGTAGAGAGGCTCTTGTTTAGAAATATGGCATGGCAGTTGGAAAACCGTGGGACATTGGGCTCAGACAAACCAGTATTCAAATCCTTCTTTCCCATTTCCTTGGGAAAGTGCTGTAGTCTCTTTCCAAGTTTCCTGTATAATATATGTAAAGCACCTGGCCAGTTGCCTTTTGCTTCCCTCAGTTGTGCACCCTTAGTCCTTGCTCTGGGCTTTGCACATCACAGGGGAGCAGTGAAAGGTACAGTCCTGTTATATGGGCCAAGGTCAGACTCCTTTGAGTTCCTTAAATAAAATCAATATGTGCTTTGAATCAGTGGATTAGCAGGTGTTTGCAAAGTTCCGTCTATATTAATACAAAAAACTGGTTAAAGAAACCATTGTGTTACACAGCACATAATGAAGTATATAACAGTGGGACTGATAGTCTTGGTTGTTTTTTGAAGTTTTGGGTTTTATGTATATTTTTTCCTTTTTGTCAGATTTTATATTTTTAATATAATTTTTCCAGTTTTCCACTTCTGACCTTTGTTGCATTTTTAAAGGAATTTCACTAATGATACATTTTGTACTTCCCTATGGACTTTTATTGGACTACTGATATTTCAAGAGGGGAGACAGAAGAGGGAGTTGTGTCGTCTCACTTTTTAATGAACACGTAAAATATGAGCTTTGTAGACTCAGCCACGTATCCAGCTACCCTTATTTCTTTAAATGTTTCCCTGTTTCTTCTTTATCGGTATCATTTTTTATCATTTTAACTGTGTTTCTTCTTCCTTGAATCCTCAGTCCTTCCCAGGGCAGCCTATTTTACTGCCTCTGGCCCTGGGTTCGTCTTTCCTGCAGAAAGCTGCTTACAATGTAGGGTAGATGTTCGTCTAAGCTCAGCACTCGCTCAGAGACCACGCAGTTGTTTACCTTCTTGTTTACAGAGAACTTCTCCCCCAGCACTTCTCTTGTGTCTCTTCTCTCTCCTGAATTCCAGTCATGAACTCCATCTGCCACCCCTCAGTGATGCTTTTAAGGCTAGAGTGCCCCCTGATGAACGGAATAGAAGCATTATGAGTCTTCATGACCTATCCTGAAATCCAGATCTTGCCAAAGTCTGGTATTAAGTCTTTACAGAAAAGCCAGCACATCAAGGTCTCAGCACTCAGGTTTCACCTAGCCACGTTCTATGAAGGGGGTCTGGGTCATCACAGCACGCTCCAAGAGGTCTCCCAGATGTGGCCGAGGAAAAAGTGTGTGTGTGTGTGTGTGTGTGTGAGCGCACACACACGCATGTGCATTGCATACAGTTAAATGCTCTCGCAAGAAACCTGGGTTTTAGAACAAGAGTGCTACCTACTCATGGTTATTTTGGTTTTAGGGTGTTTCTTTGTCTGTTTCTTAGTTCTGCAGTATGCTGAGCCAAGCACGTTCAGTAGAGTCAGAACTAGGCCTGGATGCAGCCCGCTGTCTGAGTCAGGTGGCCAGCACTGCGGTGGAGGGGGCTTAGCTAACCAGGTTGGGCTGCTCTTGAGTACCATCACTGGCAGAAGAGAAGTTGGAGAAAAGGGGAGTGGTTAGTGTGGTAGTTTTCTAAATGATGTAATGAATTTTACTGTTCTTTCTTGAAACCAGTGATGTTGTTAAGCCTTTAGTAAGAAATTAGAACCATCGTTCCTATTCAGTGAGGGGGAAAAAAAGAAGAAAAAAGACTAAATTGGCAGCTTTTACTGTATTTATCATATGTGTCAGCTTTTGCTTACTGTTTAAAGACACTAAGAAATAAAGTTGCTGTCAATCACAGTATAAAGAGTTACTTTGAAATGGTGTTGCATAGAAAGGGAGTAGGGAATTGGAATGCCCAACTGAACAGTCAGTGTGCACAGAGGAACCCAGGAAATGTAAAGATTACGACTGCTCCACATTATTTGTAACAGCAGATGCTTTTGAAACAACCCAGGTCCATCAGCAGGGGACTGGTTAAATAAATGCTGGTTCATCCACTCAAGGAGTCCATGTAGCTGTTAAAAAAGAAAAAAAAGAAGAGTGAGGATGAGCTCTCCATGCCGACATGGAGTGATCTCTGTCCTCTATGTACCAAGGTACAGAACGGCTTACTTCTGAACAGTGTACAGAAGACAAAACCCAAGTACAGAAATTTCATGTGCAAGAAAGGGAGGGTCATGGATATATGTACACAGTTGCTTATATTTTTTTTTAAAGAATTTGTTTATTTGTCAGAGAGAGAGAGAGCACAAGCAGGGGAAGTGACAGGCAGAGGGAGAAGCAGGCTCCCCGCTGAGTAGGGAGCCTGATGTGGGACTTGATCCCAGGACCCCGGGATCATGACCTGAGCCGAAGGGAGATGCTTAACCGACTGAGCCACCACGCGTTCCCCACCATTGCTTATATTTTCGAGGAGAAACAGTACAGGAGAAAGTAAATTAAAAACTACAAAAACTGTGTAGGGGGAGGGAGGGATCAGGGTGCGAGTCACCAGGAGGAAGCAGGACTTAACCTGAGCACACATTGGTATGAGGTTTGGCTTTGGAATCATGTAAAGCTTTGACATAATCATAAAACAGATTACATCCAAAAAAAAAAAAAAACCCACAGCCCTACCATACACACAGAGAGAATGAAAACAAAACAAAAGCTAAATGAACCTAATTGGACTTCGTTAGTGACATAGCGATGTAGAGAAAAAAATTATTCTGACTGATCTTGACAATATTCTTACTGTACATTCTTAATAAGATGTTCTCTAAGGGCCCTCCCCCCAAACGCAGATTTTAAGTCGGATTCAGCAGTCTTACTATTAATAGTTAGGTTGATGTGGTTAGGAAGTAAGATTTTCCACCTAAGAGATACAAAATAAACATTAAATTTAAAAACTGTGCAAAAATCTCATACACTTACATTTGAATTAGGAGTATTAGCAGGGCACCTGGGTGCTGCTGCGGGTTGAGCAGCAGACTCTTGGTTTCAGCTCAGGTGATCTCAGTGTCCTGGGATCCAGCCCTGGGTTGGGCTTCATGCTCAGCACCGAATCTGCTTAAAGGATTCTCTCTCCCTCCCTCTGTCCCTCCTCCCTGCACTCATGCTCACGCATGTGGCACTCTCCCTCTCTCTCACATAAATAAATAAATAAATAAATAAATAAATAAATAAATAAATAAATATAAAAAAAAAAAAAGCTGTATTAGCAAGATCTTATTCTTCCTTAAAAAAAAAAGTGCCTGATATCTGTCCAATGAAAAGGCCTAAAAAACAATGACAACTCAGCAAAAATGGGCATCTCTAACACCCAGGTTGTGGTCTTTAAATATCATTCCCCACTAAAAAAATCCAGAGGTCCTTGGAGAAATGTGTGGCTCCAGGCCCAGGGAAAGTGTCCTTGGTAAGTCTAGAACATCTTGTGCCAGGAGGCCGATTAGTCATTTCAAAAGGACATAGGAACCAGTCCGAAGGGTTCCCATTGGCCAGAGGTGGGATCACTGACTGCAGTTCAATATATAAAATTCCACGAGTTGTCATGGTATTAAAAGAGCCGAAGAACCATCATACTACTCCTGCATTATTGCATTGTTGTTGCAGAGGGAGCTTCTTTAAGACTATTTTGAATGGCAGTCGAGAATATTCATTTGATTGTGTAAACTATGTTAAAGAGTCATAATGGAAACGCAGAGTTAGAGCTCAGGGGCTTTGCCCCCATCTGCTCTCCTTCACCATAGGCTTGGCATCTGTGACAGGAAGTATGTTCCTTTGCCCTCATTTCATCTGCAGTTGCCAGCACGGTGTCAGCAGAGCTGAAATCTGCCTTCTGAGGTTCCAGAGACCTGGGTTCTAGTCGCAGGTCTTCCTCTTGCTCCCTCCACAGCCGTCCGTCTCTCACGCTTGCCGAGCCTCAGATTCCTCATCTCTAAACTAAGAATGAGAATGGTTGTATGTGCCCTGGTCACCCTTCAAGGCCATGAGCAGTGATTGCTGCCCTCTCAGATGCCTTCCGCCTTGCTGAGACCAGGAGTTGTCGGTGTTTCCCCTCAATTATTACATTCTTCCAGAGGACATTTATGAAATTCCACTGGAGACTGGAATTCTTTGCGCTATACGTAGAAAAGTAAGTGTCGCCAGTTCATTAGCACAGGTTGGACGTGGAAGTAAAATGCTCTGTTTCTTTCAGCCATGGAATTCCACGAGCACTTACACAGCATCGGCACCAAGGAGGGCTTGAAGGAACGAAAACTACAAAAGGCAGTGGAGAGCTTTACCTGGAATATCACCATCCTAAAGGTACGTGGCCAAGCTGTTTCTGATGCCGGAGACGCTGCAGTCTTTCTCAGCGCGTTTCCTCCTCTTCGTGGAACAGGTCTTGCCTTGTGCGTGTTCTCAGCCACTGAGGCGATAGCACGGCCACGGCGATCCAAAGGGAACTTGGCCCTCAGGAGAGCCCGCGGCACCGTCGCTGGGCAGTGCGGCTTGGACAGAGCATCGGTCCCATGGTTGGCACGTTGTGGATTCTGATAGGAAGGGAGGGGACCCTGGCTTCTATCCTTGAAGCACCGTCAAGTTCATAAATGCCCGTTGCTGTCTGTGAGATAGACAGTGCGGTTATAGAGGAATGATTGGGAATTTAGATTCTAATTACTCAGATGTCATTTAACACTTTCAAGTATAATCGCAGCCTTAATATTAATATGATCCCAGGACAAAAATAGGAAAGTCTTGTGTGGGGCATAATTAAAACAAATATGTAAAGGAATTGCCATTTGAAAGAAATTTTCCTTCAAGGGAGAAGCCATCTGTTTGTCTTCCTTCCTCCCTCCCTTCCTCTCTTCCTTCCTTTCTTCCTCAGCATGACCATTTTTTAAATGTTTATTATTTTTTATTATAAAAGTAATGCCTTATTGTTGAAACTGTCAAAATAGAAATAAGATGAACATGGTCCCACTGTTCAGAGGCAATTACCATCGGCCTTTTGCTATACATTCTCCCTGTCTTTATGCTGTGTATCATGTGACATGATTTTTTTAAAATAATGCTATGTATGTACCTTGAAACCTTTAAGTTTTGTCTCAGTGGTCTTTACTTTTCTTCTTCTCCATGTTTGAGAACTTGAATAATCATAACACAGAAACATTATTTCACTCCGGATCTTGGACAGCTAAATCTAAAATTACTCTCTGGTATTCACCCTGCAAACTTTCTGCTCCCTTGAAGTCAAAACTGTAAAGACGTTATCACAGCTGCCTCTTTTAATTTCCTTGTTCCTCCTCAAGTTAAAAGATCCATCCCTGCAGCAGACAAGGGTTTTTTGATTTGATTTAATAAAAGTCACCCTTCCAAAGCTAGCCAACTTGCATTTTCTCATGTTAAACCTCTACTCATTTTTATAATTAAAATCATTTTCTTGACTTCCTGAAACACTTCCCTTCCTTCACATGTACTTTCTTTTGTAATCTTTCAATCTTCTGCTTAGAAGTTAACTTTGATAGGTTGCAATTCAGTAAACAGCAGACAGAAGAATTTACAAGGAAAGGAATTTGGCTCTATAACTTGCTGACTCACTCCCCCCCAGAGGTGGGGTATACAACAAATCTCCCGCAAATCTCAGGGGAAAAGTAGCGCAGTGGTTTAAGCCCTGTGTGAACAAATGCTCATTTTGCTTTTATTTTATTATAGGTAAAACCAGACTTACCAGACTTACAAACCAAACTTTCACCTGTCAGCTATCCTTGTTACTCGTTTGTGGTCTAGGAACCGGAAGCCTGGGCATCACCTGGGAGCTTGTTCAAAGTGCAGACTCCCAAGCCCCACCCCAGAGCTACTGAATCAGAATCTGCATTTTTACAAGATCCCAGGGGATTCTCGTGCCCATTCAAGTCTGAGACGCACTTGGCTAAGAGCCACTGAAAATGGGAGCCTGGCGCACACATTAATGAAAAACAGCTGACATAAAGTAATATACCAGATTTTAGAAATAAGTAAGTGAACCAAATAGCTACCCTGAGAAAACCTATTTTCTTTTGAATTATGTCCAGGAGAGAGAATTAACACCTCAGACTCACGCTCATGTGAAAACTAATGTAAGGACAGGGTAATGGATCTTTTTAGAGTTTGCAGCATATTTGCTCTAGGTGGTCTTTGAGTATGGTAGAAGCCGAGCATGGAATGGGAAAGAGCCAAACACATCTGTGTGTCACTTCCGTGTAATGGAGGGGCTTTTTCCACTCCTGGGTGTTTCACAAGTTTTAACTTCGTTTGGGAGAATCCGTGACCCATTGGACGTGAATTTGGGTCTGAGTTGAGCTACCAGCCTTTTCCTGGCAGGAGGGAATCAGGTCCTCTGGATTCCTCTGACCACTTGTTCTTTGTGGTGAGCTTGGAGAGGTGGCAGCCCCCCAGGGCTGCGGGGGGTGGGCAATAGGCGGCCGTGCCCTCGTGGCGGACACAGAGGCCGGGGAAGGTTTCGGATGACACTGGGTACGGAGAAAAAAGAAGGAGGACACGGGAGCACATGTCCAGGGAGCCCTGGAACTGTGAGGCCAGACAGGAATTTCCTGCGGTGCTTAGAAATGCAGTCTCCTGAGCCCCACCTCAGAATCTGGATCAGAATCTCTAGGGGTAGAACATAGGAATCTGCTTGTTTAACGAGTTCCTTGGGGGATTCTGAGGTGCCCTAAAAAATGGAGTACCTCTGCCCTAGAATGAAATCAAAAGTATCTTGCTCCACTCATTTGGACAATAAGGGAGGCAGGGTGACCAGTCATCCTGGGACGTAGGACTTCCCATGTGAAAATCAGGATAGTCCTGGGCAAACCAGCAGATGATCGGTCACCCGACGTGGAGGCCTCCTGCCATAAATTCCTCTCATCTAAGGACATGCCTCCCAGTTTCTATGAAGTTTTGCTTGCTTTGCTTTGTTTTGCAATTTTAAGAATTGCTTTACAAGACGGAAATGAACAAAGAAAAACGTCAGCCGTGATCACCACACCCAGAGTTATCTACTATTGACACGTTGGCATATTTACTTCCAGACATTTTCTATTTTGAATAAAAATCATTCGTTTTTGTAAATGCATCTTCATTATACGGAGCCTGTTTTAATGTAGAAAAGATATAAGTTTTGAAATGACTTCAAACCCTCCGAGAAATAACTATTATTAAATGTAGGTGACCTTATTTGAGGAACCAGTTTAGATGCATAGGGCTGGATGGATGGATGGAGATACATTTTATTGATTCTGAATCATACTTCTGCCCTCTATTTTTGACATCTAGGAATCGGCCTGTATCTCAGAGGCCTTGGCATCTGTGTACTGTATACTCGTTCGTTGGCAGGGATCTTCTTTCTTAATGGGACCCCCGACAAGCGCTAGTGTCTCAGATATTATGAAATAAGGTACGCTAGCAGACGGAATCCTACTAGAATTGCTCTTTTTAAGTTTTTTAAAAAGTACCAAGTGTTACTTAATTTAACAGAAGAAAAGTAAACCATAAAGAGGCGAAATAAATTTCTGGTTATAGGAAATAAACATCTCTCACAGTAAGGATTGTTCAGCCATTCATTTCGCTTCCCTCATTTAGCATAATGCTTCGGATAGTCACGCAGGTGGAGGGTGTTTCCTCAGTCCGTTCCTGGCTATTGATGATCAGCGTTCCGTGTGCTGGCTGCACGACCCTGTCCGCACACTCACGAGCTGATGGGCGTCTGGCGTGTTTCCAGTTTCTGGCTATTGTGAATAAAGCTACAGCGAGCATTCCCATGCAGGCGTTTGTGCGGACATGTGCTTATTTTCTTGAATGAATACCTATGAGTGCAGTTGCTGGGTCATATGGTTCAGGGTATATCCGACTTTATAAGAAATTGCCAAACGGCTTTCCAAACTGGCCGGTGTAGTGTCCCCCCAGCAGTGTTGGGAGCATTCTAAGTGTCCCACATCCATGCCAACATTTGCTGTTGTCGGTTTAGCCAGCCTAGGAAGCGTGTCAGAGGTGGCGCATCTTTTTGTTTGTTTGTTTTCAGCTTTTTAAAAGAATTATGATGGGCTTTCGTCTGGTTTTCTTCATATTTCTTCTGCTTAGGATTTGTTGAGATTCTTCTACATGTGGGTTTATAGTTGCCATCAAATTTGGAAATTTTTTGCCTGTTTTTCTTTAAATCTTTTTTTCTGTCTTACCGTTTCTCTCCGCCTTCTGTAACTGCATTTATACGTATATACTGCTTGGTATCTTCCCAGAAGTGACAGATCCGCTATTCATTTCTTTTTAGGTCTTTTTTTCTTTCTTCCTTTTGTAATAGTTTCTGTTAGTTCTGCATCTTCAAGCAATAGTGCTGTATCTTCCACAGCGTCCCCTCAGCCATCAATCCTGCCCAGCCTCCCGCTTCTCTCTCCTTTGTGCCACCATATCCTCCATCTTCTCGGACGTAGATATTCACAATGATTGTTTAAGATCCCCTCCCTGAACTCCAGACTCTGTTTCCTTGGCTCGGTGGGGCCGCTGGGCTCTGCTTGGGCTCTGCTTGGGCTCTGCCTTCCCGCACCGCAGCCTGGAACCCCTAGATAGGGGCCGGACCCCCGTTTGTGTCTCTTCCCTCAGGGCTCGCTGTGTCACATTGTCTGAACACCATTGTTTAATTTTCATGTCCAGCTTTCTCCTTGTGCATCAGCCCTGTTCCTCACTTGTCTCGTGTCACCTCTTTCATCCCACCCTCTGTCCCGTCGTCTCTTCTGCTCCATCAAAGAGAAGTGAAAGAGAAGGACAATCATTTTGTGTCTTTCCAATTTGACTGGCTCTTAGAATTCTCAGGATTTTTATGAATTGCCACTGTGAATTCTGTGAGTTTTAGAAGTTGATTAATTGCGTCATACCCTTTTGTTTGTTTGCTGCTTGTGGTGTGTGTGTGTGTGTGTGTGTGTGTGTGTGTGTATCTGCCAATTTTACTTTTTGTTCATCAAGAATGTGGGAAGGAAATTCTGTTAATACATCCTTCCACCCACCAGCTTAATCAAGATGTTCCTCCCTTTATTTTCCATTTGCTAAAATATTCACTGAACTGGTGATCATTTTCATTGTTTCTATTTATTACCATTCCCAAAATGGTAGAATCTCATGGTAGAAGAGCCCTGTTTTAGTGGGTCTCTTGGTGACAAGAAGCCGAACTCCTGAAGCCAGCTCACAGAGGAGAGGTGAGTGATGCTGGCTCACAGAAGGGATCGTGAGAGGACAGGGAGCCCTGAGACCAGAAGCAGTGGTCCAGCCTCACAGGAGTGAAGGGCCGTCGGAAGCCCGGCAGCACCCGGGGCAGCTCTTCTCTGGGGGCCCGTGGTCATCCGCTCTGTCCTCCTCCCGCTGCCAGCAGCTCTTCTGCTCACTCGTGGTTTCTGCCACTCTGTGATTTGGTCTTGTCTTGCTTTGGGCCTGACTATACCTTATAGGTTTTTATTCCAAGTCCTCAATCTACTTGTATTTCCTAGTTCAAATTCCAAAGAAAGGAAATCTGATCGGCTCAGCCTATCCTTTCATATCACACCCAGACCAGCCAACCTTAAGTTATAAGCCTCCTCTTGTATTAAGTTCTCCTTGGATCAGGTTCTCTACCTGCTTCAGCCCACTGTGCTCAGAAAGGCACTGTCCCAAAGCACAAAATACGGCCGCCTTGACTGGCTATCTCAGGTTTTCTGTCCCCGTGTAACACACCAGGCCAAAACTCGCAGCTTAAAACAACGCCATCTTATTTCGCATGACTCTGTGGACTCGCTGAGCTCAGCTGGGTGGTTTTTCTGCTCCCTCTGGTGTTGACTAGGACCACCTGTGAGGCCTGGTTCAGCAGGGAGATCAGCTGGGCCTGGAATATCCACGAAGGCTCCACTCCCATGGCTGGCATCTCCCCAGGGATGGCCGGAATGGCTACGTGTCTCTCTTCTCTCTCCCTCTCTCCACATGGTCTGTCATCATTCAGTAGTCCAGCCCCAGCTTCCTTATATGGCTGTGAGATTCCAAGAAAACAAAAGGGGAAGCTGCCAGGCTTCGTCCCACCACTTCCTCCATGTTTAATTGACCAAAGCAAATCAAGGCCGGCCCAGATTCAAGGAAGGGGGAAGTGGACTCCACCTCCTAGTCGATGGAGGGGCATGCCTGGACAGGGATGGAAGCAATGACAGGCAGCTGTCGTTTCAGATAGTGTCCTACAGTGGCAGAACCTGCGAATGACGCATTTTCCCTTAGAAGGGTGGAGGCTTGGCCACACAACACCGTGGGGTCCTCAAATCCACCTTCCTGCTGCTTCCACTAGATTGCCAGCCTCCTCCACCGTCATGCAATTTTAGTTATGTTCCACCAAACAATAGATAGAATTTTATCTCCCTGTAGCTTCACTTCTTCCCACTGGTTACAGTGATACACTCACTCAAAGCAGCACAGAATTATTCTAGTCCCTCTTCCTCAACATCCCTTTATACCTTTGAGAACTCTCATTAGCTGCTCTTAGACCTCCCCGATTCAGTTCAGACACGCTCAGCCTGTGCAGCTTCCAGGATGAGGTGGCATCTGGTCCCCTCCTCCCTGGGTTCCTTGGCTTTCTGGTGGCTCTGGTTTGTCAGCGTCCTTCATAAGACGGGGTGGCCAGAACTATCCTCCTACTTGGGGCGCACAGGGCACTCACCACCCTGGGGCGGAATGCGTCAGGACGATTGTGTTCATAGTCTGAAAACCATCTTACTGTGAATACAGGCCAAAATGATGCTGGATTTTCTAGCCCCTGTGTCATAGCCTAAACTCAAATGAAGCTTATTACAATCCAAGATGTTTTCCAGATGGATTGCTGCCAAGCCAGCTCTCCCTGCTCTGTGCCGCTCCACCCTCAGAAGTAAGACTAAAAACTAAACCCTGAAAGCAATTAGAGATTTGTTCTCTTTAGGAACGTAAGACTTCTGCCAAAAATAAATAATTAAACCAGACGGTCTTTGCACCTGGTGAGACGTTAATCTTGATTTCGTTTTTACCTGAGGCGCAGGGCTTACCTTGAAGACCTGAAGACTAACATTTGTTTCTTTTCCGAAAATTACTGTGCTGGTCTTTGTACAACTCCTTTTCTTTACTGGTGGTAATATCCTTGAGTTATTTTATGTATTACAGGAGATGCTGCCTGTTTTCCTGAAAATCTATAATTGGCTGAAAGCCATTCCTCTGTTTAGCGTGTGGAGACATCAGCACAGCTCAGAAAACCAGACTGCAGCAGTGTTTGTCCTTAGGCAGGCTGTACTTCCTGGTCCATTGAAAACACAGTAAAACCTCAGACATCGGATCCCACTAATGAGGGATTTGTGATCTCTCAGCTAATGTTTAATTACGCAAAAGTTGTGCTTAAAAGAGTAATGGCGCGAAGGAAGTGCTTGTGCGTGCCGTTCTTACTAGTGTTTCAGCAGCTTTCATGCTCATGTCCTGGCCCCGCTCATCCCTCAACGCCCCCTCGCTCTGTCTGCACAGCAGGTGCACCACCCTCCCCTCTGGTCCTGGTCCTGCGGCCTGGAACACTCTCTTGACCTCCTGTCTCTGTGCTTCAGTCCTGGCTCACTTCCACCATCTGGAGCCTCCCGTGGCAGCTCCTGAAACCCTCACCCCACCTCTGCCGCCCGAGGTACCGGCTCTGTGTCAGGCGAGGTCCTCTCCCCGGGCAGGGGGCCGGCGCTCACCACCAGTGTGAAGTTTAGCCCTTCCCGTGGCCATCCCCATCATCAGAGGGAGGAGTCACCACGGTTGGAGCTCAGAAAGCTTGGTAGTGTAGAAATCATGCTACTAAGCCATGGTTAGGCCCCAAAGGCATCATTTGTTGGAGTCATGGAGTCACGCGTGGACGGCAGCATCCTCCACAACCTTGGGCTGCTGAAATCCTTTCCTGCCCGTCAGTCGGGCCCAACCCAGACACCACTCCTCCTCCACGGTGCTGCCTCGGAGCTCCTGGGAGCCCCGCACCCACCATTTTTGTTGAGTGAAATGTAAACTTGTTTCTGAGGTGAGAGATACCTGTTCTGAATTTAATCTGTATCTTATATTTAAAAATTTAAATTAAACTTTGTAGAAACCTTTGAGCACCACCATTGTGAAATTGAGGAACAGCTGGCAATGTGATGACACAGCCAAAATATTGGCAAGGGCGAGGGGATCGAGGGGAAAGGAGAGTCTCAGGATCCACCCACCGTGCCTGTGTGAGCCAGACACTGCATCATACAACTGGAACGTCTCTTTGGATTAAGGGAAAGACCAAGGGTTAGGAGCCATGTTTCCAGAACTATCCTCACACTCTCAGAGCCCCTCACCCACCCGGGTAGCACCCAGGAGCCCTTTGGGGGCTCCTCAGCAGAGTCTTCCTGCTGCAGAGAGATGAGGTTACATACAGTTCACATTCCACTCCCTTCAAACATGTGAATGAACGTAGTGGAAGCCAAAAGGACAGAAAAAATCCGGAAACATTTAAAATGAATTTAATGTCCTACAGAGAAGCACATGCCACTGTGCTCTGTTGCTCTAACTTTAGGTGACTGGTGGTCAGGGGATCTGTTTTCAAGTGCCAGGCTTATTGAGACTTCAGGGGGAGGAAGGCCTTCTGTACCTCGGATGAACGTGCTGCACACAGGTCTCTCACGGGAGCTGTCACGGTGTAATGAGGTGGCTTAGAACCAGGAGCCACGATCCCCACAGCCCCACCGTGGTGGTGCCCACTCCCTCTCATTCAGCAAATACGGAAGGAAAGCTGTATTTATGTGCCTGTGTTTAAGCCCAGGAAGAGTGAGTTGTCTGCACCATTGGTGACGTACTGAGGACGTGAGAGACAGTGGTGGACGCTCCACGTGGCTTGCCTGAAAGTGTCACATGCCACATGTGGGACTCAGCTCTATCGTTTGGGCCCAGTGGTTTAGTTAACCCCAAAAAGAAAACAGAACACACGGAGAAGAAGTTGCGTGTGTTTAAGTGTCATTTGCTGTGTAGGTGCTGCAAAGCCCTTAATCTTGCTAAACTCCGTTTCCTCATGTGTGAAAGTGGGGTAGGAAGAGTCCCTCTGGCGGAATTGAGAGACACATATGAGATAATCTTGGAGGGCTTAATACAATGCCTGGCACACAGCAGTCACTCTGTTCCCCATAAATGTTTCCTGGTCATGAGACTGTGTTAGGGTTTTGCAATTCCGATTCTCTGGTTTGGGTTGCAGAAGATGCCACGGTGAGAGGCAGCAGAAGAGCCCTAGACCCCCGTGCCGTCTTCTCAGAGCGATGCTGACGGAGGGGACGGGAGGCCTCTTGAAAACTTACAGGGTGACCGGAAAAATAAGGACAAGTGCATAGGAAATTGCTGAGTAAGGGCCCAGCTTGCGGGTTGGTGCTAGGCTCACGCGGGGTGGCAGCCTGTCTTCCCTCTGGGCCTTGGTGCTCTCTAGGTGTCTGCCCCCGTCTCTTTGTCCCAGAGTTAGCTTTGTCTCTTGGGGGAGCAGAAGGTATCAGTGAGGTTACCTAGAAGCTGCTGTGTTCCTCTGTGTTCCTGAGCGGATAAGGAAGAGGGAGGAGGCAGCCTAGTCCATTACCATCCAGGCGAACCTTCTCAGGTTGGGGATTTTAGCCCCAGAACAACCCAAAAGTCAGTGTGGGCCCCAGACATGCTGAGGTCAAACCAGACACTGATAACTTACGTTCTTATCTGCATTAAATTAAAAAATATTCGACTACCTTTATGCCTCCTTCAGACTCCCAAAATGGTATGAGTGTCCTCTTTTTTCTCTTCCCTCCCACTGCTTGTAATTTGAAAGAAACGTGTCTGCTAACTTACAGGGAGAGGCAGGTGGCCATCTTTGCCCGCTCCAGCTCTCAGCCACGTGGCCGTTGCATGGTTTGGTGGCAGAGGTTGGGGGAGTCTTTGTGGCCATTCTGGTTCACTCACCTCAGTAGGAAGGCAACTCTGTTCTTCTCTAATAGATAGTTGGATAGAAAAAGCTTTGAAAAAAAAATGACTGAAGTATAGAATCTCTATTGTTTTAGCTCTAGGTCTAAATATAAGCAGTGAATTGTGATTGTTAATTTTAGATTCAAAAACTATGCAGCACTAACAGATGTGCCTGGAAGTATTTTTAACATACATGAAAAGCTAGGACATGTTTTGTGGTCAGACAGAAAGTTTGGTGATTGGCCGAGTGTTGAGTATGGCTGAGATGCTGGCTCTGGTGTCTGTCCGGTATCTGCCATCGTCATTCCTTCCCTGGCTGCTCCAAGCCTCTGACCCCATCTCCGGCCAGGCCAGAAGGAACAGAGTTAGGACAGACTCTCAGCAAGAGCCGCTGGGATCCAACCCTCCCCTTAGCTCAGTCTTTTAAAGATTACGTTCTGAGTCTAAATAGGAACCTTAAATATTTTGACCTAAGGTTGTTATAACTCTTTCATGATGAAAACCGAATAGAATAAGTTATGAAATTCAAAACAGAATGTGTGAAACCAAATAGGGTTTGAGTTTCTCAACTGGAAACCTTGTGAAGCCAGTTTCGTAGGAGTCTTCAAACCCAGATACCCTGTGTCAGTGGGCGGCCGCGTTTTAAATAGCCTTTGCTCTTTTGCAGTCTTTCGAAGCAATAAGATGTGAACACTGCTACAGCAAACACCATCATCACCTCTTTCAGAATTGTTCTTTACTCCCGCTGGATGCCGCAATCCCGAGACACATCAGGCACGCAGTTTTAGATGCACAGAACAAAGTACAAGTAATATGGATAAAGCTCAGAAGCTCCCCAGCCCGGGCTTATGGCCTGTAGGGGTCCTTTGTGTCTCCCCAGGCTAGCGGCCAAACCCCTTGTCTGTCCAAGATACGGTAATGACCTGCCTGAACTGGGGGAACCGAAGACTCAACCAGATAAAGAATTCTGTTATTACCCATTAATTATCCTGTACCCTCTAGGAATTCTTGTATTTAAGAGCTCCGTCGTCCTGTGGCAGATCCATACAGGCTGACATGGAAAGATTGCCCAGACGTGATTTTTGGTGAACAAAAGGAAATGGAAGAATTTGATAGTTTGCTTGATTCCACTTCTGTAAAAGTAAAGTAAAATACTATTCATAATATATATAAATGCAGAGGAAAGGGTGCAGCACATCTTTGGGGAGGCAGCTGTGAAGATGAAAGAGGAGACTTTCACGTTTTATTCTCATTATATTCACTTAGTCTCTGCCCATGTTGTATGCCCGGTGCTGTTCTAGGCCTAAAGGGGGGAGGGCTCAACAGTGGTCTGAAGACATTAAAAAACCCTGTTCTCGTGGAGCTCACATTTAATGGAGAGACAGACAGTAAACAGCAACAGAGAACGTCAGCTGGTGGTGTGTATTATGGAGAAAGGAAGGCCAGGAAGGGGCAAGGAGAGCTGTGAGCAGGAGATGGCAGTTTTCATTTTGGAAAGGTGGTCAGGGAGTCAAGGCCTGAAGGAGGTGAGAGAGTCAACTGTGTGCCTTTTTGGGCAAGAGCCTGCCCTGCACAGGGAATGCTGACTGAAGCACCTTGAGGCCGGGCCAGAGACAATCTGCTATGTCTGAGGAGCACGTCAGGGCCCAGTATCACAGTGGCTGAGTGAACATGGTGGGGCAATCAGGGGGGGTGAGGACAGCTCAGGGGCAGGACATAGAGGGCTGTGGGAAAGGACTCTGGAGGGGAGATGTATTCTGACTGCATGTAATTGTATCTCTCTGGTTGTCATGTTGAGAAAAGAGAAGCAGGATGGCCAGTCGGAAGGGCATTGTCGTAAACTCAGGGAAAGGTGATGATGGCTCAGGCTGCGGTGGTGGCAATGAGGGTGGAAAGAAGTGCTGAGAACCTGTATATGTGTATATGTGTGTTGATGATAGTGGCAATGGAGGCTGCTGACAAGTGGGGTGAGGGATGCAGGAAAAGGAGAGAACTCAGAAGTTGGTACTGGGGCCTTTGGTCTAAGTCACTGAGAGAACTGAGGTGTCTTAACCTAAGAGGAGCTGGTTAGAGAAATTGGTAGAGTATCAGGAACTGAGTTTCGGACAGTGAAGTCTAAGAGGACATGCCAAATAAGCATTTTGAATGTAGACCCACTAATTTTTATTAATGAAAATATGAGAGCAGAAATCAATGAAATTGAACTCAGGAAATTGATAGAGAAAATCAACAAGACTAAAAACTGGCTCTTTAAAAAGATCATTAAAATCAGTGAGTCTCTAGCCAGGCTAACTAGGAAGGAAAAACAAAAAGAGGACACATATTACTAATATCAGAAATGAAAGAAGGGATGTCACTACAGATCCCATGGGTATTAAAAGGACAACAAAGTAATATGATGAACAGCTCTATTCCCACAAATTTGATAACTTAGATGAAATGGACCAACTTCTTGAAAGGCACAATCTACCAAAACTCACACAAAAAGAAATAGACAATTTGAATAGACCTATCTCTATTAAAGAAGTTGAATGAACAATTATAACCTTTTAAAACAGAAAGCACCAGCTCACATGGGTTGACTGGTGAATTCTATCAAACATTTAAGGATGAAATTATACCAGTTTTTTTTACAATCTCTTCCAGAAAATAGAGGCAGAGGGAATACTTTCTGATACCTTCTATGTGGCCAACATTACCCTAATACCAAAACCAGACAAAGACATTACAAGAAAAGAAAACTACAGATCAGTATCTCTTATAAACATAGATGCAGAAATTCTCAAGAAAATATTAAAAAGTTGAATCCAGCAATGTATAAAAAGAATTATACACTATGTCCAAGTGAGATGTATACCAGGTATGCAGGGTTGGTATAACAATTGAAAATAAATTAATGTAATCCATGACATCAGCAGGCTAAAGAAGAAAAATCATATGATCATCTCAGTAGATGTGAAAAAAGGCATTTGACAAAATCCAATGCCCATTCATGATTTAAAAAAAACCCCACCTCTCAGCAAACTAGAAGTAGAGAAGAACTTCCTCAAGTTGATAAAGAACATCTAAAAAGACCTATAACTAGCATCATACTTAATGAGACCTCAAGCCACTAAGATCTGGAACAAGGCAAGAATATCCCCTGACTCCACTGTTTTTCAACAGTGTACCAGAAGTCCTAGCAAATGCAATAAGATAAGAAAGAGAAATAAAAGGTGTACGTTGGGAAGGAAGAAGTAAAACTGTCTTTGTTCACAGATGACATGATTATCTATGTAGAAATTCCAAAAGAATTGACAAAAAAAAAACCTTTTGGAGCTAAGAAACAATTATAGCAAGGTTGCAAGATACAAATTAATGCGTAGAAGTTCATCACTTTCCTAGATAATAACAATGAACAAAGGTAATTTGACATTAAAAACATAATGCCGGTTATATTAGCACCTCCAAAAATGAAGTACTTAGGTATAAATCTAACAAAATATGTGCAAGGTCTATATTAGGAAAACTACAAGACTCTGAAGAAATATATCAATGGATAAATGAACAAATGCAGAGACATCTCCTGTTCATGGTTATGAAGCCTCGGTATTTTCAAGGTGTTGTTTCTTTCAAACTTGAGCTATAGATTCAACACAATCCCAATCAAAATTCTATCAGATTATTTTGTGGCTATGGACACACTGATTCTAAAGTTTATATGGAGATGCAGAAGACCCAGAATAACCAACACAGTATTAAAGGAGAGCAAAGTCTGAGGACTGACACTGCTTTGGGATTTACTATAAGGCTCCAGTAGTCGAGACAGTGTCATATTGCTGGAAGAGTAGACAATCAGATCAGTGGAACAGAAGAGAGCTCAGAAATAGACCCACATAAATACAGTCAACTGATTTTTGACTGAGGGGCAAAGGCAATACAATGGAGCAAAGATACTCTTTTAAACAATGGTGCTGAAACCACTGAACATCCACATGCAAAAAAAGAAAAAAATATATATAGAGAGAGAGAGAGACATAGACTTACACCCTGCACAAAAATTAACTTAAAGTAGATTATGGACTTAAATGTAAAATGGAAACTATAAAACTCCTGGAAGATAACATAGGAGAAAACTTAGATGACCTTGGGTACAGTGGTGACTTTTTAGATATAACACCAACAGCACAATGCATAAAAGAAAGACTTTGTAAGACCAGACTTTATTAAAATTAAAAATCTCTGCTCTGCAAAAAACAAGAGAACAAGAAGAAAAGCCATGTACTGGGAGAAAATATTTGTAAAAAACACAACTGATGAAGAACTGTTGCCCAGAATATACAGAGAACTCTTAGAATTCAACAATAAGAAAATGAACAATCTGATTTAAAAATGGGCAAAAGACCTGAGCAGACACTTTACAAAGGCAGATATGCAGATGGCAAGTGGGCATGTGAAAAGTCGTTCAAAGTTAGAGAATTGTGAATTAAAACAAAAATGAGACATCAGTGTTTACCTATTAGAATGACCAAAATCTAAAGCATTAACAGTATCAAATGCTGGCGAGGTCGTGGAGCCACAGGAACTCTCATTCATTGCTGGTGGGATGCAGAACAGCCCGGCCATTGTGGAAGACAGTATGGCAGTTTCCTACAAAGCGAAACATACTCTTCCTGTATGATGTGTCAATCATGCTCCTTTCGGTACCTACCAAAATGAATTGAAAACTTACGCCACACAAAATTCTGCTCGTGGATGCTTATAGCAGCTGTATTCATAATTGCCAAAACTTGGTTGTAACTGGGGTGTCCCTCAGTAGGTGAATGAATAAAGAAACTGTGGTCCATCCAGCATTAAAAACAAATGAGCTATCAAGCCGTAAAAGACATGGAGGAAAGTTAAGTGCATATTACTAAGGGAAAGAAGCCCATCTGAAAAGGCTACATACTGTATGACATTCTGGAAAAGGCAAAACTATTGAGTTAATAAAAAGATCAGCGGTTGCCAGGGATTAGGCGGAAGGGAGGAATGAATCGGTGGGGCACAGAGGATTTCTAGGGCAGTGAAACTTACCCTGTGTGTACTGTAATGGTGGATACATGTCACTATATGTTTGTCCAAACCCATAGGCTGTACACCATCAAGAGTGAGCCCTGATGTAAACTATGGACTTGGAGTGATAACGACGTGCAGCGTAGGCTCATCGGTTATAACAAATGGACGTACCACGTGGGGCAGGATGTCAGTGGTGTGGAGGTGGTCGTGCCTGTTGTGTGGTTGGGGGCATATGGGAAATCTCTGTACTTACTGCTCAGTTTTGCTGTGAACCTGAAACTGCTCTAAAAAATAAAGTTATTAATTTTAAAAAATAATGTTTGGAATTTTAAAGCACAAATGGAATATCTAGTTACAATTTATTAACCATAAATGTATGTAGCAATCCCACATGTGAGGGCAAATAAACTCTTTAACAAGAAATTATATTTTTGGTGCAATATGCTATATTTATATACAAAGACCTTACCACTTGTAAAATTTCAGTATATGAATCCAGTGACTAGTAAGAATGAATAAGAAATGAAGCCCCTTCAATTAAACTAAGCAGTGGAACATCTATATAATTTATAGTGACTAATTAAAGGTCTTTGTAAAGCAGGAAAATCATGAACAGTAAGTGGTAAACAGCAAACCATTCTGTGGATTCTGGCCTCCGAGTGGCTTAAAATTACATTGCAATTTGGTCTCACCAGAGACTTGAGATTTGATTATAGTCCAGTTGCCTGCCAAGCTAAGTCCTTACCTGTTACCCTGGGCAGCTGGCCCCCAGCTCTTGTTGTGCAGGAGTACTTTCGTGGAGATGCACATTGGGAGGCAGTTGAAAAAAAAAAAAAAACAGAAAGGGAGGAAGAAGGGATAGTATCAAGACTGTAAGTATGACAAAGAAAAAGCCAAACTATGGAGGGATGATAAAGAGAATGACAGAATAAATTTAGAGCCTGGGGGAGGGGTAAAAATAGCAAACAAGAAACAAGAAAAATAAGGGAAGTTACGTAATAGAATAAGTAGAAAGACTATTAATGGAAGGCAATTAAAGATAGGAAGGAAAAATAGAACAAAAGACCAAAACAGGAACGTTGGAACTTACCGTGGAACACCACATCACCTCTCCTAACCGGTAATCTTCGTGATTGGCTGATATATGGGCAGTTTCAGCCCCCAGGGATATTTGACCACATCTGCAGACATCGCGGCTGTCTGCTGAGGGTGTGCTTCTGGTCTCTAGTGGATAAAAGCCAGGGCGCTGCCAACCGGCCTAAGATGCACAAGACCGCTGCCCGCTCACCCACCCAGCCAGCAAAAGAATGCTCTGGTCAAAATGTCAAGAGTGATGAGGCTGGCAGAGTCTGCATTGACCCATCATCAGCTCAAATTCCAGACTCCCAGTGACTGTGCTTCGGTCTGTCCCATTGTGTTTGGACCTATATGTGGTCAGACGCATATATGTCAAATTGATGGCCACGCCCTATAAAAGAAATTAAAATTTGGCCAAGAAAGTGTATCCAAAGTAAAGAATCCCTTCCTTCCTTCTTTAGCAAGTAGTCAGTGAAAACCTGCCGTGTGCTTGTCTGCCAAAGCTTGCTTCCAAAGCCCATCTTTATAAATGGAGAACACACTCAGGGTTGTCAAGGGGCTGCAGGGAGGGGGGGTGCGGGTGGGGGTGACTGTAGCGTCATGGTGCCAGGGAGATCTTTGTGGTGGCAGATTAGTTCTGCGTGTTGGTCGCAGTGGTGGCTGCACGAATCTCCCCACAGGACGAAGCGACCCAGAGCTATACACGTGCCTCGTGCCTGTGTCAGCTGCCTGGTTTGTGGATATTGGACTATAGTTATGGAAGATGTAACCACTGGGAGAAATTCGGGAAAAAGTATCTAAGACCTCTCTGTACTATATTTGCGTCCTTCTGTGAATTTATACTTATTTCAGAATGCAAAGCAAAAATAAAGCAATTCTTAAAAGGGAAAAACCAAGATGGGCCAAACAAGCAAAAGTGATAATTCCAGCCAGGGTAGACAGCAGGGGTCCACACACATAGAATTCTATTCAGACTGATAAATAGAAAAGCCGGAAGAGGCAGCACACTCTTGGAGTTTGGTGTGGAAAACTGGGGAAGCAAACTGGTTTTTTATTGAAATTGACATATTCGGATGCAGAGCCAGTATCAAATAATATGCCCTCTTGCAGCCTCAAAATATCTCTGTTTCAGTGGAAGACCTATATTGTCAAACTGCAGCAAGAAGTCATGTCACACCTAACATTTAATTGCATGTCTTGTTACAGGGACAAGCGGATCTTTTGAAATACGCTAAGAACGAGACTTTGGAGAACCTGAAACAAATCCATTATGCTGCTCTTTCATGTGGGCTGAATAAACCAGGCACAGAAAATGCTGACGTTCAGAAGCCGCGCCGGAGCTTGGAAGTCATACCTGAAAAAGCAAATGATGAAACTGGAGATTGAAGGAATTTTCTGGAAACCATTATGGAGTTTATAACTCTAGGACCAATTGTAGTCAGATGGGACATTTGCTTTGCACTCACTAATGAAAATAATATTTGGGATTTTAAAGCACAACTGGAATAGCTAATTACAGTCTATTAAAACTGTGAATGTATGTAGCAATTCTGCGTGTGAAGGCAAATAAACTCTTTAACAAGAAGTTATATTCCTGGCCAAAATATGCTATATTTGTATACAAAGACATCATTCAGTTCCAGTGTGAACAACAAGACTATTCGCTCTAGTTCCATTGAGAAAAAAATGTTTTCCCTGACCGAAAACAGTTTCTTGAGACGGAAATGGATTGTATTGTTCAAGTAGTATTTATTGGAGAGAAACCTAACCTACGCATTTTGCTTATAGATGCTTGCCAGAGTCTCTGGGTTCTAGATGATTCCGGTGGCGTGCCTGCTGAGCCATAATCACTAGGGAGAATGTAAGTGGACAGATGCCCCGAGTCCCCGGGGGCCTCGGCGAGCCATCGAGTACAAGGAGAACGTGCAGTCGGACTGAAGCTCCCCGCTGAGGACGCTCGCTGGGTCGCCGTGCCATGTAACGGCAACCAGTCTGGAAGCAACACACTGTAAATAGTTTTTCATTGTATGAAGTAGTGTTCACATTAAAAAGATGTTTTATGATATTTCTCCAATATCAGTACCTGCATTTCATGGAAGTTTAACTTTCAAAATTTCTGGTTAATGATATTCTCCTCTTCAGCGTAGCCGGTAGTTGAACAGCTTTGGCAGAAGTGAGTTGCTTGTCTGCGGTAACAGGTTTGTCTCGAGGAAGGTGTCCCCGACTTTGCCCAAGGGCAGCTGACTGCTGGTTCCTCAAACCCCGACGCCTTTCTCGGCTTTGGGTCCACACTGTCGTGGTAGCAGTGCTGCCAACTGCGGAGCGGGCGACGGAGGCAGGGAGAGGGGCTGGGGTGCTCGTAGCTGTCCTCGACCAGCTGCGATGTTAAGCCAAGCCTTTATTTTCTAAATCAGTGACACTTCGTGCTATATTTGAAAAGATACCGGACACTGCAGCCTAATTACCGCTTCTCCCAAACCCAACTTGCTTTCAGATTTCGGAAGAGTAAGAGCTAGGTCTTCAGCAACCCTTCTTGATCTGTCCATTTTCTTCTCTGTGGCTCAGGCTTGGGAGCAGATTAAGTATGAGGAATCTGCTACGTAACGTCCTCACAGGAAGATGCTCAGGCTGATACATTTCATTTATTTCTGCCCAGACTCCTGAATACCCTCTCTAAAAACACTTTCCCTGCTCCGCTCTTGTCATTTGCATTCTAATAGTATGCCCAAGTTAAGGTGTGCATCTGCGCTGGCTCTCGGCTAAATGTAATTCCAGTTAGGAAGTTAAACCTGTTACTTGACTAACGGCACAGTTCCCTGCACACCCCAGCACACAGCCGGCCGGTAGCTCTGGCTCTGAGCTCAGGTGGGAACTCTACACAGAAAAAAGAGAAGGGAAAATAGCGAAGAATTAAAAGTAGTTTCATAGAATGAGAAAATAATGTCTAATTCAGACTAATGTTAGCAATCCTCGAACTTAGCTGGCAAATATATAGCAATATTCAGCTTAAAACCAGAAATAATAAAAAATGACTTTTTAAATGTAATGAAATTGGAACCAGTGCCACGCTTCCAGTCCTGGCAGGCGTTGTCGAAGATGTGGCTTGAACGAGCGAGAGCGAGGCACCTGAGATTTGCTGCAGCTGTTACAGGTGCAGCACCAGCAACCTGAGAGCAGGAGTCTGAGACGACTGCGTCTGACGGTGGCCCAGAGGCAGGAGCTGCAGGCGAGAAGGGCAGAACGCGCTGCCCCGTGTCACAAAGTCTGGTAGCGCAGTGTCACCACTGCACGCAGCCCCGAATTTGCCCCACCTTCCCTCAATAAAAAAAGATCAGCCTTCTTTTGACCCATCTTTTCAAAGGAATTAGCCGCGTGATGGGGAGAAGGAGGCACACTTGAGGAGTTGCCCCAAAGCCGCCCTGTTCCGTGTGTGCCTCGCCCCCCAGGCAGGCCCCACCCCCCGGTCAAGACGACGGCTCCAACCGGAGCGCGTTCACGGCGCAGAGCGACTTACTCTCTTCTGTTCGCACTCACGCTGAAATGGAACCAGTCGTCACGTGGCCTAGGGCCAAGGTTAGGATTTACGACCTTTGTAAGCAGTTTTCTTCATAAGGGACGAGCTGGTCCGCTCTGAATTGAACCTGTGGGGGCCTTAGTCTAACGCCACCGGTCGAACGAAAGTGAGTCATGCTCCCGAGTTCATAAATTGTGGCGATAGCGGGGTGACACACCGGCTCGCTCCATCATCCACATTCCTTCAATGGGGGGACCCCCACATGAGTCTCCTACTGTGAATACCAGTAATGCCCTTTAGTTTGACTAACGCGCCCGTGACTCGCGCTGTGCACACGGGCAGTGCGCCGGCCCCCGATGCACAGACTATGGCGAACGCCCGTCAGTGCAGTGGGGACAGACGTCCCACAGGCAGCAGGCCAGCAGAGCGGCGTGCCAGGTTGCCAGCGGTCGTGTGGAGGACCTGTCCATGGGGTAGATCCCGAGGCATCTGCTTGTCCGGTGGATCCTGTCTGTTACCTGAGCCGTTGCAAGCGTTGGTCTCTGCTTGCAGCAGCTACAGCTTCTGAACAGTGGGAAAGAAAGCCTCTAAGCCCCAAATGCTCACCCCCTCCGTCTCAGGGTACGTGTGGCCGGGGAGTCTGGGCCTGGGTCGAGTCCCTCCCCTGCTGGGTGGCCTGCATCCTAGGGACCAGCTCTCCACCTGCGTGGAGGTGGGGCTGTCGAGCCTGGATGGGGAGAGGCGTCCTGCTTGGGGTGTGCATCACGTGGCCTCATTTGGTGTATTGAATACTTTGCATTGAATCTTTAATCAAGGGTTGAAACAATAGAATGCAAATTTGAACGTAGTCAACAGCATCGCTCCCCTGAGCCTCACCCACTGAGTGAGAAAGCCCAGGCTCAGTTTCTCGACCCGTATTCAGTAGGTGCTCATGTCTGAGCCAGGGTTTGATCTGAGCTGACCTAATATCTACCACGAGTTGGAAGAGTTTTCTATTTGTTATGTTGACAGTGGGGCCGTTTGCTGGCGTGGTGTGCCAATGGCTTGTTTAGGGGCTTTGCATGTGTCATTTCATCCTCTCAACAACCGGCCAGGTATTTATCCAGCCTTATAGATGAAGAAATGATGACTTTAGCCAAGGTCACAGACTACTCAAGTCAGGATTTTGCACCCAGATCTGCCTGCTCGAAGTCTGTGTCCCCAAGAACTATATCTGTACTCAGAATCGCCTCTAAACTACAAAGTGGGTACTGCGTCGTAAGAATAATGAGGGAATTGGCATTTTATTCCTCTTTCACACTGAACATGAGCTCCCTAGAAGCCACTGAGATTCACTCACTGATTTTATTGAGCACTTTTGGACACTAGGGATCACCTGAACAAAAGCAGACATGGTCCCAACCCCTGTGGAGCTCACGATTTGGTTTTGAGGAGCAGGAGATATTAATCCAAATAATTACAAAGATAAGATATAATTAGAACCCTGTTGAGGGCAATGAAAGGGCTCCCTGGGCTCACATCCGAGCTGAGTTCTGAGGGGCAGTGTTCTCAACCTCCCTTGCTTCTGTAACTCAAGGATCGAAAAACAAAATTCTGCTTTCCTGCACAGGATTCTTGTGAGGACTGAATAAGATGGTGTTTATAAGGTGCCTGGCTCAGAGTGGGCTTGTATTATTACCATTAGTTATTCTTGAAAGGTGGGTCCATGAGAGTATAATAAGCAGGGTCCTCGCCCTCTTGAGAAGATGGACTGAATATCTATTGCTCTGAAACACAACCCTCAGAACCTAAAACAGTCATTATATCTTTCGTGGTTCTGTGGGTTGGCTGGGCTCACTTGCGTGGTTCTTGCTTGGGGTCTATCGTGCAGTTGCTGGCAGACGTCAGCTGGGGCCGCGGTCATCAGCTGGCTACACATGCAAGATGGCTCCCTCACAGGGCTCTTGGCAGGGCGCTGTCAACCAGAGCGTCTGCATGCGGTCTCTCCATGTGACTTGGACTTCCTATAACAGGGCACTGGGTTCCAAGAGTGAGTGTTCCAGAAGACCCATATATATGGAAGCTGCAGGTCTTTTTGAGACTTTTTGAGCCTATCCTGAAGATACCGCATTCTGCTGTATTCTCTTGTTCAAGTATGTCACTAAGTCTGCCCAGGCTCAAGGGGGCAGAGAAATCAACTCCCTCTCTTGAGAAGGGAGTGGTAAGGTCACATTGCAGAAGAGGATATGGGATAGGAGATATTAGGGCCACTTTTGGAAGATACAAGCTGCCACAGAAGATTCCCTGAAAAAGTAGTATTTCGCTGAGACCTGAAGGCAAAAATGGTCGGGGGAGGGTGAAGCACTTCAGGCAATTTAGGCAGGGAACCCAGCATGTTGCAAAAGCCGGTGATGGGAGGGAGAGTGGCATGCTTGGGGATCAAAGAAGCAGAGTGAGACCGGTGTGCAGACAATGAGAGGGGAATGAGTGGTGAGGGTGCTGGTTAGAGCCCATCATGAAGGGCTCTGTAGGCCTTGTCAGGGATTTTGGTCTTGTTTTCCTACAAAGCTGGTGCCAAACATTTAGTTTTATATTTAATCCACCTTTTATTGGTTTTATTTAATTACAAAAGGAATATAGCCTCCTTGTTAAGGAGGTCAAATGCTAAAGAATGTAAATTCAAAAGTGCCCATGCCCCTCACACTGCCCACCTCCTGCTCCCCATGGGAAATGGTTCGGCCAGCTCCTCCTCACACGGAGATGTTCAGATGCCACCAAGAAATGCCGTTCTTCTCTCTCTCCTAAGTTCCTGCTTTTACTGTCGAGAAAAGATAGAACTTTCCTTAAGGATCACAGAAATCAAAGAATCGAGTATTTAAGAAGTAAAGCTCCGGCCTGCGGAGTGACGAATAGTAATTCAATTTTATGAACTACGACAATTTCGCATTTTATCAAAGCCACAGATGTGAGGTAGAAAAGAGAAATTAACAACTTAGGTGAAATAGGACTATTAGAATTTCTAAGAACAAATGTCTTCCCTCTAAAAAGATTTTTTAGGGACGCCTGGGTGACCCAGTCAGTTAAGTGTCTGCCTTTAGCTCAGGTCATGATTCCAGGCTCCTGGGATCGAGTCTCGCATCGGGCTCCTTGTTCAGTGGGGAGCCTGCTTCTCCCTCTGCCTGCTGCTCCCCCTGCTTGTGCTCTCCCTCTCTCTCTCTCTGACAAATAAATGAATAAAATCTTTAAAATACAATTAAAAAAAAAATAAAAGGATTTTTTACTCCAAACCAAAAATCACAAAAATTCTTCAGGAATGGATTGTTGTGGCCATTGAGATTGATTATAGGTTGAGATGAGCATTCTGGACACATAGTAAGATATGATATAGGTAATGAGGAGTCAAAGCATTAGGTAGGTGTGATATGGAGAGGAAAACCTCCCTGCATTTCCCCCAGCGTCAGTGCCAAGCACTTGTCATGCATAATCACTTCTTAATCATTTTGATTCTTCTGATAATTGTCTCCCAAACTCTAGACCAGTCCTGTCCAAAGAACTTTCTATGATGACGGAAACATCTGTATCTGTGCTATCTAATGAAATAGCCGCTAGCCACATGTGGCTACAAATTTAAATTTTAATTAGTAAAAACTCAATGAAATAAAAAATAATTTGGTTCCTCCATCACCTTAGCCACATTTCGGTCATTCCTTTGCCACATGTAGCCAGCGGCTACCATAATGGACAGTTGGAGCTATAGAGGACATACTCATCCCTCTCCTTCTGCTTTATCAACTTGAAAAGATCTGTGACGTCACACGAAGGAAAATGAAAAATACAGCTCACTTCACGGCTTCTTTGCTTTGCCCTCCCTTCATTCCCAAGCCCTGCTAGGAGCATTTTAGTTTTAGTGCTGTTGGTTTATCGTGATAGCTTTTAGTAGTATGTGTTACACTGTTTCTCGATACATCTGTTGCTGACTGTCATGCTTTGACTCACCACCATGGTAGGTCAGGATATTAGAGTTCTCCCCTGTTGCCCCCCATGGCACCTGCACTCACAGCTGCCAACCAGCACACCACTACTTGTCCCATTGGTAAGGTCTCTGGATAGCATGACATTCTATCCTGGAACCGTCAACTTCCCATGCTCTCTTTCAGATTGGTTCTAAAATTAAATAACCAGCCTTTATAACATTATAATTTCAGAAGAATTCATTTGTTATGGAAATAGTGTGACTCAGCCTTCCTAGAAGGAGACTGTTGGGATCCCAGGCCACCAAACCTGCACCATTCAAGGTGAACGGAACTAACTTCCACTGCCCGCCAAGACAAAGTCATGGGGAACGGATTTGCCTTCCTGCATAAAACAACCAGAACCCAGAAAACAATGGTTTTCAAGACACTGGACCTCAAGTCTGGACGTTTTTTCCCCTGCTGTTTACGTAATTATAACCTCTGCATTCTGCCTGTCCTTTCTTTCCAGAATTTCTATTAGGTGGATGTCAAGTTCCTTGGATCAATGCTCATTTCGTTATTTTCCTCCATTTTATTCATCTCTTTGCACTTTTGTTCCGTGTCTTTCTTGACCCTTTTGTCTGGTGTCATCTTGATCCAGGTGATGTTGGCTTTAATATTTTGTATTTCCAAGACCTCTTTGTTGTTTTCCACTGGTTGTTTCTTCTTTCTGGCAATCTGTTCTTGGTTTGTGACCGGAATTGGAGCCCTATTTAGATCTTCCATAGGTGCATTTCTTTTTCCTGTGTTATTTCCTAGGTGGTCAGCTGTTCTGTTTGTCTTCGGCCTTCTCTTCTGTACTGTGTTTTACATTGATCGTCAGGAGGGCTGTGGTGCTCTGTTCCTGATTATGAATGAAAAGCTACTAGCATGGTCAACATGGCGGGGAGGGTTTCCATGCCTGTGTGTGTTCTCCTCGTCCTTCCCTGAGTGGGGACTCCCCGAGAGGATGGAGTGTGTCTGTTAGGGGCTTCCCTGCAGCACATAAGCAGGAATTGCCCATCAAGCTGATATCTCAGATGCTTGTAAATTGACAGGAGCGTGGACTCTTTGGACAGATTGCATTATAATCTAGAAAAGAAGTGGTGAACAGATGTTACCCCTCCCTGAAAACACAGGCAAATATTACCAGTTAATCAAACCTCTTTCTGAGCCATTGATCGATTGCTGACGCCTGCCCTGCGTGGGGGAGGAGGGGCTCTGCTGTGTGCTTCCCGCTTCAGACCACACCACTGTCAGAGGGTCATAGCTCTGGAGACTGTAGTTCACACTCAGCCTGGAGGAGATGCTCAGGAATTGGTCTGAGGGCCTTTACCACCATCACTGCATTCAGTGGTGACTCACGGTTAAATGCATGTAGACTTACTTTGGTCTCTGTTGCCAGAATGCAAAAGGAGGGCTTGAGAGGAAATCAGGTTGTCCATGAGGTAGCTGCGTGCATCCGTCCTAAAATGTGTGTGCCTGATTAGGTAAGAGATTGTGTCCCAAGCTAGATGCAAGTTAGTTTTGGAATATACATACCTCGGTTAATTCCACAGACATGGTTCACCAGAGTGCACTGCGTTTGATGGTGTTTTAATGGCTGTTGTGACAGACAAGTATTTATCAGCCCTACTAAGGAAGACAAACTGGATGTTGTCATTAACAACTTGGGAAGACAGATTTGAATGGCTTAAGAAGGACGCCTGAGTAAAAGTATCATCGGATGTTGTATCCACAAGGAAGACTTCAGAGGAATGACGACAGGGAGGACAGAGTTCAAATCCAAGGTGGGCTAGATCTGCTGCATGCGGGGTTAACAGGGCACCCACTGGGAAGGTTTACAGTGAGTCAGTCCCAGCTTCGTGAGTCAGTGAGGCTAAATGTTAATCAGAAATATGAAAGAGAAGCGTGATGGTGGGATAAATGACGATCAGGAGAGGGAACTGGGCCAGTAAGCATAAGTGCTTCCAGAAGCCAGAAGCCAGGCTGGTGGTGTAAATGGGTGAAATAGCTGGGAGGGCAGTAGGGAGTAGTGAAGCCTGCAGCTAAGTGGAGAGTTAATATCACGTCTGCAGACACTCTAGTTCAGATTCACCAGCACCAACGACATACAGGCATACAGAAATTTCTGAGAACCCATAGCCTACTGTATTTGTGGCATCACGGGCAGTCGGCCGCCCCTGTCCCCAGAACTGTTGCATCATTCATGGTCAGGGCAGTCGGCCACCCCTGAGGTGCTTGTGAGTTGTGATAGTGTGCCCAGTTGGCCAGCCATTGCTGTTTTGCAGTCCTTTCGATTTACTTCGAAGTTACCTTCAGTGTAGAGAGCATTATCACCAGAATCTCCTTTTAATTTGCAGACACATAGAGGCGAAGGAAAAGAATTGCCCTGATTGGGGTGGGGTTGGGGTGGAGAATCTTCTTGCAGCTTTCCACCCACATCTGCTGTTGGCTCATGGCATTCACTATGAACCTGAATATTCATGTGAATATAATATGAATGCTGATTAAATGAAAAAGGCAAATTGAGGTCATGTTCATAAGATTTGGGGGAGCTCATGACACTCGAGCCTTGGAATTTTGTAATCTCTGTAGGAACATATCAGGGATGAAAATGTGTCTCCCGTGGGCTTCGGTAAAGGAATTGGATGGCACAATAGTATTTCAGATCTGGCCATGGCTCCTGGGTTCATCAAATCCAATATATTTTTCAAAATGCAGAAACTGAGGCCAGAGATGTTAAGAGATTATCCAAGGCCACAGAACTAACCAGGGTCAGATGTAAGACCAGACCCTGGGAACTCTGGTTCCAAATGCAATTCCCTTCCAATTCTGTTCTTATAATTTTGTTTAATTTTGGGATGATGCCTATTAGGGTTGTATCTTCTCTGGAAATGACTCCTGGGTCCATGTACTTTGGCAGCTTGGAACGTATCAGCCAAAGTGATGTCACGTGTCAGATATACACGTAGATGTTTTCCATCCTGGTTGCTCTGAACCCAGCACCTAAGCGGTAGTGGTAGAAATGGTGTGGGCCGTGCCAAACTTCAGTTCTCGAATTTTGCACCCATCTTCATTTAGGAATTTTAACACCATATTTTTATTAGTAATAAAATTTCTGAAATTGATGTAATGCTGTCTGCTACCTCACTTAAACAGGAAGTAGAAATTTTGGTCTAAAAAATAAAAATCCATATTTCCTTAGTAAATATACTTAATCTTCCTACCGCGTAAATTATATCTACTATTAAAATAACTCTAGGAAGCACGAGATTTATCTTAGATACAGAATAATTAAGATCAGCTCTTGAAGGTAGCAGAAAAAGGCTGATGATGTTGACCAGTAAAATATAGCTAGAAAAAACACTCATAAAAATACACCTTAATAGAACAAACATATAGATTGATTTTTATTGGCACGTCTATACCAACAGCACAAAACAGTTTCCTATCTGTAACATGTCACGTTTTCTCTAAAAAAGAACCTGACCTGGATTTGAGTACAGAGCATTAGTGATGACAGTAAGAGAGAGAGAGAAGTATTTGGGGGAAAATACCCTCAAAAACCAAAATGTCAATATAGGTCTGAGGCCTGGGATTCTGCATTTATAACAAATTGCCAGGTCATGCCTGCACTGTGTGTTCAAAGATCACATTTGAATAGCAAGAGTCTAGAGATTATCCTGATTATCTGTGCAAAGACAGTTACATGAATGAATTCTGCCAATAACATATACAAGGCATTTAGATCTGCCCAGTGATTTTCACTGGAAAAATTGGACGTTTGGGGAAAATTGAGTGGATTTATAAGTGAGAGTATATGACATGTTCGTAATCACTACTTAAATTTATCATAAATTTCTATGATATACCGTATATATTCACCATAATTTGTAATAAATCATCAGTAAATGTTCATTTCTATCCTGGATATTTCCTAAGTTCAGAAAATCTTAGTGTTGGCTCACGTGAGCAAGAGAAAGCTTCTCCCGTTGTCCCCGTGCCTGTGGCCCAGAGAGGGGAGCACCGGGGACCGTCAGGCAGACCGACAACACAGAAGGGTTGGCTGGAGCCACCAGCTGTGGGAGGCTTTGCGTTCCACAGAGGTGACTCGGGGGCTGCCGTGGGGGAGACGCAAATGTACATTATAGCTTGGTTTTTTAAAATTGTGAATATTTAAAAAGGGAAGTTTGGAAACCAAGCCTTCTAGATGAGGAAATTGTGGCCCCGAGAGGCGACTTCCCCAGCGAGACCAAGCCCCAGGCCTGCCAGTGCTCCTGTCAGCTCTGTTCTCACAGCGCCGCTCTTCCCTAAATGACCCCCCACTCTTTTTGTCATCCTTGGTCTTTTCTTTCTGAAAAACAGGTACTGTCTCAGACACATGACCAGATTTGGGATTCAAATGGATTCCTCCTTGTGGTGGATCCCACCCCCTGCCCCCAATGCCCAGTGTGAACTTGGACAAGTGTTCTAGAAATAAGAGTGCCTGGCCGCTGGGGCTAGCCAAGAGAGGTTCTTGCTCCCCAGTGTCGGGTCATTTGGCTGAGCTAAATTAGGTAATCGAGCAGCGCTGAGCTGTAATCACACAACAGACCTTAACAAGTGCGCTCGGTGTGCCACGCACACCACAGCTTCCCCCAGGATCTCTGACTCAGAGTTCTTTGTCTTCTTCACCTAAGTATTTTTTGGACCTATTTCTCTCTTTTGATACTTCTTTGACCTAAATGGAACACATCTTGTGTAAGAAATTTATCAGCAAGAAAATTCTCACAAAGTATGCTTCATCAGTGTATGCTGGTGACAGGATCCGTGTTCTTCCTAATCAGAAAACGAAGGCCTTACGTGGTCTGCATTCATTCTGCTCTTACTGTTGAGCTCCTGTGTGTGCCAGGCACTGTTCGAGGTGCTGCGGAAAGAGAACACTGGCTGCCTCTCTACAGGGGTCGGGCAACAAGCAAACTGGCCTCTGAGTAAATGGCGAGCTGTAATGGGGGTTTTATGGAAGCAAGTCAAGAGTTATGTCAAAAAATTGGCAGGAGGGATTCTACTTCGGGTCTAAGTGCCAAGGAAGGCAAGGCCTTCTGACTTTGAAAAGACTGGATTTACCCAAACAAAGAGTGGTAGAGCTGGCATTCCGGGCAGAGAGAAGAACACATGTGCAGGCTCTGAGGTGGGGAAGCTCGGTATGTTGAGGGACAAGAGGTGACATGCCAAGGGAAGAGTGACCGAGATGAGTCTGGGAAGATAGGCCGGGACTGGACAACGTGGAGCTTTGTAGGCCAAAGGTGTGAGAGGAGTGAGTTTTATTCTAAATATGACGGGACAGCTGCTGAAGGGTTTTAAGGGTATGAGTCCATTTTTGCTGCAAGATCCTGCTTTGTTGCTTGATGGAGGAAGCAGTGGAGGGTTGCAAGAGTTGCAGTGGAGGGACCAGAGTGCAGACGCAGTAGCGTATTGGCCGGGGGTGGGGGCCTCCGTTACAAACGCTGCAATAGAGGAGAGAGGAGGGTGCGTCCAGGATGTGTGTCGCACTCTCTGTGCAATGGTTCGGTTGGGTGAATAGAAGGAGGGATGAAGGATAGCTTCTAGGATTCTAACTTAAGAAACAGTACCTGAAAGAACAGGGAAAAAGCACATTTTGGGGAGATCAAGACTTCCTTTTTGGACATGTTGAGGTTGAGATCCCATTAAACGTCTAAGTGGAGATGTCCAGTAGGCAGGTGGATATATGAATTTGGAACGTGGAGGGGCAGTCAAGGATGGGAAGACACATTTGGGGGTCATTAGCATGGCCTGTATTGCTGAGGGGGTTGATGGGAACATCTGGGAGAGGGTGTTGGTAAAGTGGAGGATTCAGGGCCGAGCCGTGAGGAGCCCAACATGTAGAGCTGACAAGCGGCTTGTTGTTTGGAATTCTCACCATTGACGTCATTGTTTCTTCTTACGGTATTGGGTGACATTGCTTTGAGTCATGTTTCCCACATACTTTGAAACAGCACAAGAGATACTTTATATGAAGAACCAAATGTATCATTTTGGAGACGGTGTAGGAGGCCGGAAGCAGCGGAGGTGCTCACCGTCAGTGGATCATCACTGGCGCCATTTGTATTTTTTAACCATTTACGTCACCGACGTTGTTGTATGAGAGGAAATGATGCAGGGCAAGATTTCTGTGTGTCGTGGAAAGCAAACAACACTATGACATGGTGTGTAGTTTGTGTCTCCTTCAGAATAAAGTCCAAACGCCTTCATGGGCAATGCCCTCCATGAGAAGCCAGTCCCCTTGCCCATCCTCCCACCACCCTCCCTGGAGCACCTTTTTTTTCCTGCCACACAGGTGAGATACTGATCCCCCTCCTGGCATGTATGTCTCCCTGCCCCGTTTCCTACCACTCAGACCCCTGGCCACCTTCTTCTTATCCTTTATCCACCCTTTCTGCATACCCTGCTTGGGGAATACATTCTTCCCATCCCTTTCCAGACCCAAACACTGGCCCAGGGGTTCTCTCTGCCCCACCATGTAACTCTGGGCACCTTGTATTAGATGGGATGATGAATGTGAGATCCCAACCTGGAATTTTTATTCTCGTACTGCTCTCACCTCCTTCCTGCCCTTTCTTAGGCTCTGCCTTACGGATTTTGGACTTTCCAGCAGCCTCCACAATCACTTTAGCCATTTCGTTGCAATAAATTTCTTGGTATATATCTCCTACTAATTCTGGACTCTGACTGCTATAGACAGGTTTCCAGGTAGCCATGGCTGCATTAACAAACCTCCATAAAGCTATGTGGTTAAACCAACCACCGGTTTATTCTCTTCATGGTGTCTATGAGTCAAGAAGTTGGAAAGGGCGCAGCAGGCATTTCTCTCTCCTCCATCGATGGCTGGGGCCTCCACTGGGATGACTTCAATGGCTGTGGGAAGGGGGGTGGGATTCAGTTGACTGGGGGAATCAAACTACCAGCGCTGGGGGACCCAAGGCCAAGGTGACTTCCTCATACCTACTCCTGGCTCTGGGGCTAGGCTAGAGGGAGGCTGGGCTCCGCCAGACTGCCAACCAGAGTGTCTCCGTGTGACTGTCCTGATGGCAGTGTCAGGGAGGTTCAGCTTCTCAGGGCCCCAGTAGGGAACGTTCCTTGGTGACAAGGCAGAGAGCTGCGTGGCCTTTTACAGTCTCACCTTAGGAGTCACATAGCAGTACTCCTGCCATAATCCTTTCCTTGAAGTAGTCACAGACCCAGCCAGGTCAAGGGGAAATGACATAGCCCCAACCTCTTCATGGGAGCAATGTCAAGAATTAACTGCCGTATTTCAAAACTACCAACAGCAATCAGCCAGGGCCCAAGTCTCAGCAAGATGGGCTCAAATTAGGGTTAATCCCCCATTGGATCCCTGGTGTGGACAAGTCCCCAGTGCATCCATAAACCCAAGAGACATTGGGTGAGACTCTGGCCTCATGGCGGGATGGAGGTGGGGTGGAGATCCCACTTAGAACCTGGATATCTGCCCAGAGCCGACAGGGAAAGACATCTCCACTTCCTTTGCTCCTGGCTGACTCCCACTCCCACTGAGAACAAAAGTATCACCTGGGTCTGGCAAAGTCTCATATTTCAAACCATCTTCCTAAGTGCCATTGAATGAATGAATGAATGCGTGCATGAATAAGTGAGTAAGAGAACTGTAAGTAAAGACAAGCAGTTAAGGCAGGGTGTTTATTCCACCCCTGCTCAGGTTCTAGGCTCTATCACCTTTGCATACCGTTTCCACTGTCCAGGAATGACAGGGAAGCAAATGCATAAGGAAGATAAATGCATGCACTTATTTCTCTTATCTTTTGCTTTCTAGGCATTGGAGTCAGATTGCCTGGGTTTGAATCCCAGCTTGGCCATTGCCTGACCGTGTGGTCCTGAGCAATTCAATGGACCTTAGTTTCTGTATCTGCAAATAGAAATCATTGCAGCACCTACCCCAGAATGATGTTGTGAGGAATGTATGAGCTCATACATGTAACATGCTTAGAACCATGCCTGGGATGTTGTAGGAGCTGAGTAAATGTTGGCTGCGATGGTCCTGCTCAGGGTTTCCATTGAGAGTATTACTACTCTGGTTCTTTGTAGCTCTCTCATCAAGGATGAAATTTAGTCATCAAAGCAATTCTCACTCCAGCTGAGGCAGGAAATCGGTCTGGGGAGGCAGATGTGATATTCCGAAGGCTTCACAACTGCCACCACACGCAGGTACAATCTTTCCAACGTGGGTCTGTTCACCTTCAGCGAGGTGGGGACAAATGGGCCGAACACTGAAAGCCCTGCCCCCATCACTACAGCCTCCTGCAGACACTTTCCCGGTCACAGATCTGGGTGGTGGATGTTCAGTTATCTGAAATCGGTTAGCTCAGGTTCAAAGAATGGGGCTTGGGCCAGGGCTTGTGGGGAACTCACACTCATGGCTGCTCTCCGTGTCTGGTAGGACCTGCAGAACTCAAGGGGGCCTCCAGGGACCCCGGAGCCAGCCTGATGCGACCCGGGGCCTGGCTGTGGGCCCACCTCTGGGTGCTGACACCAGAATCAAACCTTTGAGGGCTCCTGGCTGCCCAAATATTTCTTGCTGTGGCAACAGGAAATGTGTAAATAAATTGTGATATGTTCACACAGTGGAATACCTTAGAGCAGTGGTAAACAAAATACCACAACTCACCACATTAGGTGTTCATGGGTGTGACGGTGAGAGAAGGAAGCCAGACCCAAAGCCATTCTTACTCAATACAAGGAAGGTGCATTTTTGTGTGTGTTCTTCTTCCTCTTCCTTTCCCTCCCTCCCCCACATCGTCTTCTTGTTCTCCCGCTCCTCTTCCTCCTCTGCCTCTCTTCTTTTAATTCTCCTCACTGGTTGGCTTTGAATGCTCCTGGGGATTCTGTGAGAGCACCTGGGGGCCCTGCTATAATTCAGCATGTTATTGGTGTGACCCCCCAATGGAAGTCATAAACACAGGTCAGACCACGGCGTCCTCCTGCTCGATGCCTTCTAATGGCCACGCATTTTACCTGGAAACTTCAAACTCATTACCATGATTTAAACCAAGGACTGGCCAACTGTAGTCTGTGGATCAAATCCCACTTGCTGTCTGTTTTCTTGGTGTGGATTTTTAAAAATTTTGAATTCAACTTAGTTAATATATAGTGTATTATTAGTTTCAGGGGTAGAATTTAGTGATTCGTCAGTTGCATATAATACCCAGTGCTCATTACACCATGTGCCCTCCTTCATGCCCATCACCCAGTTACCCTATCCCCGCACTCCCCTCCCCTACAGTGACCCTCAGTTTGTTTCCTATAGTTAAGAGTCTCCCATGGCCTCCCTCTCTGTTTTCATCTTATTTTATGTTTCCTTCCCTTCCCCTCTGTTCATCTGTTTTGTTTCTTAAATTCCGCATATGAGTGAAATCATACAGTATTTGTCTTTCTCTGACTGACTTATTTTGCTTAGCATAATACCCTCTAGTTCCATCCACGTCATTGCAAATGGCAAGATTTCATCCTTTTTGATGGCTGAGTAATATTCCATTGTATGTATGTATATATATATATATATATATATATATATATATATATACACATACCACATCTTCTTTATCCATTCATTCATCGATAGACATCTGGGTTCTTTCCATATCATATTTTGGCTATTGGGGACATTACTGCAAAAAACATTGGGGTGTAGGTGCCCCTTTGAATCACTGTTTTTTTATCCTTTGGATAAACACCTAGTAGTGGCATCTGTTTTTATCAACAAAGTTTTATTGGAACACAGCCATGCCCAATCTTTACATATTGCCTATGGCTGTTTTCGGGTACAGGAGAATTGACTAGTTGTGACAGAGCCCACATGATCTACAAAGCTTTCAACATGTATTACCTGGCCTCCTGACAGAAAAAATTTGCCAACGTCTAATGAGAAGGTCCCACATAATGTGGCCCCTGCCCAGCCCCAGCCTCATGTCCAGGTTCTACAGGTCCTGTCTCCCTCCCGATCTCCAGCCACACCCCATGCTCACCGCCCCCCCAGGGGCTGGGTACCCACTCCTCCCAGCACTTCCCAAGACTGGTCCTTTCTCATCATTCTGGTCTCAGTACTAATGTTTCCAGGGCCTTCCTTGGCCACCAGATCTCACTCCTCACTCTAGCTTATCAACCTTATTGATTCTTTTCAAGATTTGTTGTTGTTGTTTACTTGTATACTGACTCTCTCCCTCAGTGAGAATGGATTTGGTCCATCTTGTTCACGGGTGTATCCCCAGCACCCAGCACCACAGCCCATCATAGGGGCTCAGTAAATATTAGTTGAACAAATGAACGAAGGGATGAACCTTTTCTAAAAGACAACACTACACAGTGAAGACCTGGCGTTAATAGGGCATGTCGTTTATAAAGCTCTTACCACCCAATGATCACGTACTCTGCAATTTAATTCCCTTTAACAGCCTGTGCAGTAGGGAGTATCATGTCCATTTTATAGATGAGGAAACAGAAGCTCAGAGTGGTGACTCTACTTGCCCGCAGTCACACAGTTAGCAAGTGACAGAATGAGATCAGACCCATCTGAATTCAGTGCTCAGACTTTCCCCAGTTGCCCTGCTCTCGAACCCAGCCCAGTGGGCTTTGGCTCCTGCTAAAACTTGACAGGCACCATCCTCCCAGAAGCTTCCCTCTGTGGACGTAGCTTCAGAAGGCCACAGAACCCAGCTGGCAGACAACATCTTAGAATTTGAGTCCAGGCTGTACATATGCTATTGATCTGCTACCCTCATTCATTTTTTTAAATCCCAATAAAAATGAAGCCCAGCAGTCAATCTGAATTAATTAGCTTCTCTGGCAGCTGCCATCTGAGAATTAGGGATTATCCTGAGCCAGTAAATCCTAACTGATTCTTTTTTGCAGTGTCAGATTGGATTAAAGGAAACGTTGTGGGTAAAATTAAATGCTACGCCTTTCTTATTGCTTTAGTTGCCTGAAGATAAATGCTTTTCATGATGATAAATATACCATAAATTCTCGTAACAATAACTGAAATTCAAATAAATAGGCTGTGTAACTCCATGCAACTGTAATTTTCCTTTTATAGTCTGCTTGTTTACTGTTTATTGAAGAAAATGCCTGGTCCTTGCCTTTGAGGGATTTTAAATCAAGGGTTTGCCTGGACCTCTTAAAGAAAGTGCCAAGCCAAGCACCTGTCTATATCTTTGATTATGTTCTCTTGATTAAGAGATCACAAGGTCACAAGGTCCTTGACCCAGACAGTTGGAATGGGCACAGGGGTGTAAAGGAGAGGGGTAGCAAGAAACAAGGATCTGGGCAGAAGGCAGGAGCCTTGGGCTCTGGCCCTGTAATTTGACCTTGGCCCACTTGCTTCATCTCTTTATGGCCCAGTTTTCTCATCTATTAAATGAGGATATTAATAACTGCCCTGCATACATTGTAAAGTGTTTCACCCATACCTGAGCTATTGGGCATGAAAAAGGATACAACTTGTTTCTTAGGGTGATTCTTGGCATCAGAGTGAGTGAGTAGCTTCACCTGGTGTCCAAAGGCCACTCTAGACACCTGAATCACAAACTACAATGACAGTAACGAGGCAGAAATCACCAGGCACAGGCATTTATAAGTTAAATGTTAGCTGCAATAAGCAAAAGGTAAAGTGAAACCAACAGACACATTTCTAGCAATGCAACAGCATGTTAAGTTGGGAGTTTTGACTAAGGCACCATAACATAATAACCGTGAAATCCCAAAGATTCAGCCTACAGATTCAGTGCAATCCCTATCAAAGTTCAAAGGCATTTTTATAGAAATAGAAAAAAAAAATACTGAAATTCATAAGGAACCACAAAAGATCCTGAAGAGCTAAAGCAATCTTGAGAAAGAAGAACAAAGCTGGAGGCATCATACTTCCTATTTAAAAATATATGACAAAGCTACAATAATCAAAATAGTATGGCATGACATTAAAAACAGACACGTAGGTCAATGGAACAGAATGGAGAGCCTGGAAATCAATCCACAAATGTACCGTCAACGATCTTTGACAAGGGTACCATGAACACAACATGGGGAAAGGACAGTCTCTTCAGTAAATGGTGTTGGGAAAACTGGGTAGTCACCTGCAGAAGAAATTGGATCCCCATCTCATCCCATGTACAAAAATCAACATAAAATGGATTAAAGACTTAAACGTCAGACCTGAAACTATAAACTCCCAGAAGAAAACACAGGGAAAGTTCTTCTTGACAGTGGTCTGAGCAGTGATTTCTTAGATATGATCCCAAAAGCACAGGCAACAAAACTAAAAATAGACGTGTGGGAGTGCAACAAGCCGAAAGCTTCTGCACAGCAAAGGAAACAGTCAACAGGGTGGAGAGACAACCTATGGAACGGGAAGAATATTTGTAAGCCCCATATCTGATACGAGATTAATATCCAAAATATATAAGGAACTCCAACAACTCAACAGCAAAGCAACAACAATAAAACTATGTTAAAAAATGGGCAAAGGACCTGAACAGACATTTTCCCAAAGCAGACATCCAGATGGCCAACAGACACGTGAACAGAAGCTCAGCATCACTCGGCATCAGGGAAATGCAGATCAAAACCACGATTTTCTTGGGTCTTGAACTCATGACCCCCGGTTCCCCTGGAGCCAGGCTAGCTGGGGGAGGGGAAGATTTAACTCTAAATCAAGTTGGAAATTTTGATTATTGTGATTCTGGGAAATTTAATTAGTAAATTGAGCCTGTGTTTGTAAGTGACTGTAAGACTAATAATCTAAGAATGAGCAGAAAAGTAACACAAGAGTTTTCATCCCAGGCAGGCTGGAAACTTCCCCACTGAATACATTTTAAAGAGGCAGGATTGTGTTTTTGTTGTAACCTACATGTCACTGTGTTCACTGTATCAGTTACAGTTTTTAATATTTTATGCTTCTTTACAGTGACAGAAATTACTAGATCCTACTTTGTAGGATTATACAGCGATATGCAGTAATACACATATTTCCCTATGATGAATATTTTTGTGTTTTAAGTTTAAATTTCCATATATTACACAATGCTCTTTGAGAATAGTGATTTTCATATTTCTATAGAATAATAAAACATTAGAAAAAATATATTTGACATCACTAGTAATCAGGGAGACATAAGCTAAACAAGACACTATTTTCCATCTACGACATTGGCAAAGATAAAAAAACAATAATGTTCAGACCAGACTTGGAACAAGTGCCGTGAGGAGGGCAGTCTAATATCCCCCTGAAAGGAACGCGAGCTGCCACTGTATTTTGGAAAAACAATCTATTCTACAGTATGTATCAAGAACTTTAAAAATGTCCATAATTCTTTGACCCAGCCACCTCGCTTGTAAAAAACATGCCAGGAAATAATCAGAGAGCTACAGACAGATGTATATAAAGCAGAAACCTGGAAATGATGTCAGTGGCTGTTAATGAGAGGTTGATTAAATACTTATTTCATGTACTGGACTTTATACAGCTGTTAAAATCATGTCATAGCAAATTATTGAATGCTCTGCAAAAATGCTTCTAATTGAGGTTAATTGCCATATAAGCTTCTAATGCTTTTTAAACGAGACTATACTACATTTTTTCTATGATATATACATATACATAAGGAGTTTTAAAAAATCAGTCAAAATGTTAACAATAGTTATCTCTGGGAGTTGGAAATAGTGACAGCTTTTTTTCTTTTTCATTTAATTTTGTGAACTTTCTACAAAGTGCACAGACTGCCTTTCTTAGTATCTGTCATGTTTGCCGGGCTCATCCACACTGGTGGGCATTGACCCGGAATTGGAGTTGCTGTGTGTGTGTGTGTGTGTGTGTGTGTGTGTGTGCATGTGTTTAGCTTCAACAGATGCTGCTGGTCTCCAAACAAATAAACAGACAATATGACGTCCTTCAGTAACACTTCTGCCTTCAAGGTTCAGGACGGGGGCACCTGGGTGGCTCAGTGGGTAAAGCATCGGACTCTTGTTCTCAGCTCAGTTCTCGATCTCGGGATCATGAGTTCAAGCCCCAAGCTGGGCTCCATGCTGCTGGGTGTGGAGCCGACTTAGAAAAAAAGAAACAAGAGAACCTTCGCAGCAAACATCCTCTCCGGTCTGCAGTGTACGTGAACGGCGGTTGCTCCCGTCCCTGTCGGCACTTGGCATTATCAGTGTTGTTCACCTGAACCACTCTGGTGGGTGTGTGGTGGTCGCATCGCAGCACTAACTTGCAGCCTGGGCCAGAGGGGCCCTGCTCTGTGGCCTGGACTTCAGAGAGCCCACGTTTCTTCCTAACCCTGCCAAGGCCTCGGAGAACCATTTCTGCGGATTTCTTGCCCTCCGTCCTCAACCAAATGTAACCATGTCCAAATCTGGTGAAGGTGTGTGGGTTGTTCCACAGCCAGCGTCAGGGACCTTGGGAGGCGGGTGGGTTGAAATGGAGGAAGCCCTTAGCGAGAAGAAACACAATTCATTAACTTGTCACATCTGCCCTGTCCCGTAGCAGGGATGCAGGAGATCCCCGCATAATGGGGCTCCGCAGTCTGTGGTTCTAGGGGTGCTCGTGAACTCCTGCAGCGTCACACCCCCCGCATCGCAGCAGAGCAGCGTTTGCTGCAGGAACCACCCGTAACCCTCCCGCGTTTGCAGTTACGTAAGTCTAGACCAGGGCTTTTCCGTCTCGGCGCTATCGACGTTTGGGGCCAGATCATTCTTTCCGTGGGTGTCTGTATATAGAATGTTTAGCGGCATCCCCGGCTTCCTCCTGCCAGACGCCAGGAGCACCAGCATCTCCGTTATGACAATCAAAACTGTATCCAGACATTTCTATCCAAATGGGTCCAGAACTGCCCCCGGTTGAGAATGACTGGTCTAGCCACAACCACCATGATGGGGGACACTAGTCCTTTAGGCGAGCAGTAGGTGGGTATCGAATGCTGTAACGATGGCGATTTGATTTATAAAAAAATACTAAGATTCAATTAAAATTAAAATTTTTAAAATTTTGAAAACATTTAAAATAATTTTTATTTTTACACTTCAATTTAAATTTTTAATAAAAATTAATAAAATTATATATACATTGAATATATTTTTAATCCTTTAGATTATTACTGTTAATTGAATAAAAATTATATGGAAATGTTATGGCTTTGCTGAAATTAGCAATTTTGCTGAAATGAAGGCAAGAAGAATAACTTCTGTGAAAATAACATATATAAACATTTATGAATTATTATGTCTTTATTTTACTCCCCATCCAAACATCACTGGCCCAGTAACAGAAGATAGAGGCAAAATATCAATTAAATTAAGTCATTTTTAATATTTCTTGACTGAATCGTATAAAAACTATAGTTTTATTCATATTTGCAATGTTGTCTTTAAGAACGTGTATTTGTTTTTTTTTGATTTTGGGTTTTTTTGTTTGTTTTTGAGGGAGAGAGAGAGAGAGCACGTGTGCATGCATGAGGGAGCCAGGGAGAGGCAGAGGGAGAGAGAGAGAATCTTGAGCAGGTTTCATGCTCCGCGTGGAGCCCTATGCGGGGCTCGATCTCATGACCTCAAGATCATGACCTGAGCCGAAATCAAGTCAGTAGCTCAACGGACTGAGCCACCCAGGCCCCCAAGGTATATGTGAAAGTATATTTGTTGTATGAAGATATATTATGACGATTATAACTGAAAGGATAAAACATATTTTTTATAATAATATTTTTTTATTATATTATGTTAGTCACCATACAGTACATCCCCAGTTTTTGATGTAAAGTTCCATGATTCAGTACTTGCGTATAACACCCAGTGCACCATGCAATATGTATTTTTTAACAGTTTTCCCAGTTTAATGGAAAACTTTAAAATATTTAGATAAATGCACATGGGCCTTCAATTCTTGCTTTCCCCCTAAATCACATAGTGGTGGGGACAGGCTCTTCTCCTTTGGTCTTTGTTTGTATTTTTCTGATTACTAGTGGAGTTTGAGCCACTTTCCTAAGTTTATTGGCCCCCTTTTGTGACTGTGATTGAGACCTTTGCACGTTTTCCTATGGGCTCTCTGCCTTTTTCGTACTGGGTTCTAGGCTTCTCTGTGCATTCTGAATTACCAGCCCTTTCTGGACTGGGTGTCTTGCGCTCCCACTCTGCTGCTTGGATTGTTCCTTCCACAGGGCCTCTCCATTGCTGTACAGACTTTGTTCCCAAGGAAGCCTCAGCGTGGGCCACCTTAGCCACCCAGGCTGTTCCCCTGCCCTGGCTGTCCTCTCCATGATTCCTCTCCCACCCGCCCTGCTTGCTTCTCTATTCCCTTTAAACTCTCCAGTTGTGAGGGAGTAATTCTGGCCAAGAGGAGTGCTGGTCACCACACCTCTTTGGAAGAGTCTTGAATATTCTTAGGGGTCAAGGAGGGCCTGGGAGCAAGGAAGCAGTCCGTGGTGAGTGTTAGATCAGATCATGGATGGAAAGGTTTAGTATGCAGCCCAGCCCCAGGCCTTGTTGGGACCTTTGTCAACACTTTCTCCACAAAAATGTGTGAAAGACAATCATTGATAATTGTGTTGCGATAAAGATAGCTTTACTAATTTATATATTGAAACATGTTCCTTGACCTTGAAGTTCAGTTTTTTCCTTCTGATGTCAAAAGAGATTAAAACATTTTTGTGGGCCCCTAAACATATCGTGAGCCCTGGCCCTGTGCCTGCCGTGCTGACCGCGGAAGGCGGCCCTGCCTGGCACAGTCTGTGGCGGGGGTCAGGGGCAGGCTGCCTATAGAAAGGGTGGGCTAGTCTAGTTCCTGTGTTTGAGCTGGGAGCCCACAGCTCTCACACCATGATGAGGGGGCCAGAACCCCGCCTGCAGTCAGACCGTGAGGTAGCCGTGCTCCCCACAGCTCCCCCTGGACACAGCTTCATCTCCTAGCTCGGCCGTGTCACCGCACCTGGGCAGCACAGGTCAATGTTATCAAGGGTGGCTGTGTGTCCTGCCTGGGGTCCATCGTCACCCCAGCATTCTCTCTCTGGGGAGAGATTACTAATAAATATCCACTCCCAGGAAAAGGTACGCTTTTGTTGTGGTGTTAATGATGGTTAATGGTTGTTAACCTTGACCTGAAAGGCTCTGTGAACTCTTTCCCTCTTTGCTTTGGCTGTCAGGAAGCTCACAGCTGGCATCTCTCTGGGACCTGCACGGCAGGCATTTCTGTGGAGGACACTTACACCCAACTTTGTTCTATTTACTACCTTGTTTCTTCATTTCTCTCAGCTATGTTTTTGTGACTCCAGAAACGTATTATAAGAACATACATAATAGATTACAACTATTTTATTTTTTTTATTTTTATTTTTTTTGTAATAATATTTTTATTATATTATGTTATTCACCATACAGTACATCCCTGGCTTTTGATGTAAAATTCGATGATTCATTAGTTGCATATAACACCCAGTGCACCATGCAATACGTGCCCTCCTTACTACCCATCACCAGCCTATCCCACTCCCCCACCCTCCACCCCTCTGAAGCCCTCAGTTTGTTTCTCAGAGTTCGTAGTCTCTCATGTTTCATTCCCCCTTCTGATTACCCCCCTTTCTTTATCCCTTTCTTCCCCTACTGATCTTCCTAGTTCTTATGTTCCATAGATGAGAGAAACCATATGATAATTGTCTTTCTCTGCTTGCCTTATTTCACTTAGCATTATCTAAGTGCCGTCCATGTTGCAGTGCCGTCCATGTTGCAGCAAATGTTGAGAAATCGTTCCTTCTGATGGCTGAGTAATATTCCATTGTATATATGGACCACAACTTCTTAATCCAGTCATCTGTTGAAGGGCATCTTGGTTCCTTCCACAATTTAGCTATTGTGGACATTGCTGCTATGAACATTGGGGTGCAGATGGCCCTTCTCTTCACTACGTCTGTATCTTTGGGGTAAATACCCAGTAGTGCAATGGCTGGGTCATAGGGTAGCTCAATTTTTAACTTTTTAAGGGACCTCCACACTTTTCCAGAGTGGCTGTACCAACTATTTTAGCAAATACTTTTTAATTTTTAAAAGTAACGTATTCTAAATTACAGAAGACTTTGAAAACAAAGGACAAAGGCAAAACCCAGAACCCTGCAGACCAAATAGCTGAGAGTGTTTTCATATAGTTCCTTCTAGAGTTTTTTCTAGGTACATTATTGCAGTCATACCATGTAAAAACACTTGGAATTTTTCCAGTTCAATCGCCCACATCGTTGTATGTTTTAAACTGAATGTAAGCATTTTAGTGTACCAATGTGTTGTGCTCTGCCTGTGCCCCTGTCATTTTTCTCACCCCGATTCTTCTCCACCATGGACCACTCTGTGAGGGATATGGACACACCCCTGTGGGTACGTCGCTTCTATGTGAGTCCATGACCCAATAGGTAGGAGAGTTTGGGAGGAATTTCCTTCTGGTATTTACTTGATTTTCTGATGGAGGGACCTGGGGAGCTGCCTCAGCTCCCTTGCTAGGCGAGGCATGGCGCGAGTGAAGAGATGAGTGGATAAAATAAACTACCGAACAAATAAATAATGTCCCACCTCCAGGCCAGGACCTTCGGAGTCCTTGGCTTCTCCCATTCCGGCAGTAAGTCATCGCTCAAATACCACTTCTGCCATCTCTCCTCACGTGGTGAAGAATGCCACAGTGTTGCAGGTCTGTTTCTAGCTTCCGGGTCTTTGCCCTTGCCCTGTCTTCTACCTGTGCGTCTTCCTCTCCCTGGGCCCCCTGACATCCGCTCTCCATCCTTTAAACCCCTGCTCTGGCGTCACTAACCTCCATGGGCCTTTCCCCGGGGAGGAACGTGAACCCCCCACGGGCTTCGGCAGTCCTCAGCTGCAGGCTTCTCCTGGGCTGTCAGGCTGTGGGTTTCCAGGCCTCCCTGTAGGAGACGATGGAGAAGAGTGGTCAAGAGTCTGACTAACTGGACTCGAACCTTGGCTCTGCTTCCTCATGTGGAAAACCAGTTAACTGGACCTTCTCTATGTGATGTGGAGACAGGGCATTAACACTTCAAGGGCTTAGCACAGTCCCTGGCCCCGGTACACCCTCGACCACAGTTAGCTTAAAAATGGAACTGTCTGGAAAACCAGAGTACAAATTTGATGATAATTTGATTTTTAGTTTGGCTTTCTTTTTCCTCTAAATATTCTTTAAAAAAATTATTTATTTATTTGACAGAGAGAGCAAGCCCAGGCAGGGGGAGTGGCAGAGGGAGAGGGAGAAGCAGGCTCCCCTCTGAGCAAGGAGCCCAATCGGGACTCCATTCCAGGACCTTGGGATCATGACCTGAGCCAAAGGCAGACACTTAACCGACTGAGCCATCCAGGCGCCCCCTAAATATTCTTAACATGAACATAAAATTGATTTCTTACGACTCAGTGAATTCCTTATGAGTCGATTCCTGAGGAGGAAGCCCACAGTGCGTGGTTCTGGCCAGACCCAGCTGGATGCAGGAGATGTGGGAGGGCTGAGGCCTGGAAAGAGCGGAGTGCGTTCTGCCTCCGGGGAGGGGGCCTTTAAAAATTCCCTGATCAGACTCCTCCATCTCTGGCACCTCTAACACTCCAGAGAAACCAGTGAGAACCTCCCAGCAGCAGCATTTGGGGGGAATGTAGCTGTGAGCGCTGCTGCCATGTTCCCAAGGGGCCAAAGGTGGGGGGATCATGAAGCAACATGTACGCCTGGAGTCAGAGAGGACAAGTTCAAACCCCATCTCTGTCCTTCCATCCTGTGTGACCATTGGCAAGTTGCTTTACCTCTCTGAGCTTCAGTGTCTTCATCTGCAATCTCGGTTCCTCCCTCACAGGGGCTCCGTGATGGGGACAAGCCAGTTAGAAAAGTGTCCAGCATTATAAATGTTACTTCCCTTCCCAGCAAGCTTGAGAAGAAAGTGTAAGTATTGTTTTTTGTTGTTGTTCTTCTATTTTAAACAATAATAACAGCAATGATAATATGCATTTCCCATTGTATACGGCATCTATTCTGGTTTTGGCACCTCCTCCTGCAAGAAGTCTTCCCTGATGCTACCGGACAGACAAGGCACCCCTGTGCATCTGTGGTAGGCAGTTGTGCCATTCATCCAACTTTCCAGCTCTTCTTCCAGGCACGTGGTAGGTCTCCAGCACCCCACCTCCCTGAGGTTGGGCATGCCACGTGATTCCCTTTGGTCGACTGGCCGATGTACATGGAAGTGATGTGTGTCCTGTCTGGATGGAAGTTTTAAGAACCAGCCCGTGATTTGCTCTTCTCTCCTTCCAGGCAACGGGCAATGGGGGAGGCTCTGTCAGCCTGGTTCCCAAGTGGGGGGCATGAGGGACAGAGCTCCGCTGTTTAACGCCTCACAGAGTTTTGTTGCTGCAGCGTAACCCTGCCCCACCTGACTGAACCAGCGGCTCTGTAAATAACATGTCCCATAGGCCCGAGCAGCTCATTCACTTCGACCCCCAGCACCTGGCCCAGTCCTGGCCATCCTGGGCACTCAGGGAAAAAAGCCCATTTCGCTCATTCCTGTTTCCTTTGGTCTGCAACTCAGTGGCTTGGACCTGGAAGTGCAGAGGGCGCAGGGGGGTCATCCTTCCCCTCCTTCACCTGCCCCACTCCATTTCAGTCAACCCATTTCAATGATCATAGTAACCTGTGACCTTCTGGTTCCTCCTCCAGATGTTTCTTCTGACAGGTGGTTGAGTCTATCTCTCTGGCTTCTCCATGCACATGACCTTATTGCTTATTTTATTTTTTAACACGACAGACTTGTGGATAAAAACATCAGCTAATGATCAATATGTGCTTATATAGTAACTCATTAATCCTCAAATTGCTTAAGCTCTTTGTCTTTCAATTTTCTCATCAGTAAAATGGGGGAGAGAATAGCTGTTCCTATATTCATTCTTCATTTCTTCCTTTCCAATAGACCAACCACCACCACCACCACCACCACCACCAAGTTTAAAGGCACACATGCCTTCCTGGGATAATGAGTACATTTTCCAGGATTCTTTGAGGCATGTGACTTAAGTTCTGGACAATGGGATACAAGCAGAAATGTCATATGTAATTTCTGGGAGTGCCCCAAGAGAGCCAGTATGCCCTTCTTCAGCTATTCCTTTTCCCTGCTGGCTGAACTATGGATGTGATGGCTGGTTCTTGGGCAGTCATCTTGTGCTAGGAGGAAGACCCTAGATATTGAGGATGGCAGAGCAAAGGAATACCATCAAGACATGTATGAGCCTAGGGCTGCTTCTCTTTGAACATCACTTACCTGGCAGAGAAGTTAATCCCTATCTCATTGAAGCCTCCGATGCTTGATCAGCAGCACTGGTACCACCTGTCAGTTTGTTAGAAATGCAGAATCTCGCTCCCCACCCCAGACCTGCTGAATCAAAGACTGCATTTTAACAAGATCCCCAGGTGATTTGTGTGCAAAATAAAGTGAGAAGCACTCACGTTCGAGCTATGGTTATTTGAGATGGGCCTGTGACTTGTAGCTGAACTCAGTCCCAGCTAGAGCAGCCCCCACTGCACTGCTGGGAAGGTTAAGCAAGTTCGTGAAGGAAAGGCACCTAGTACAGGGCTCTGCCCAGCGTGGGAGCTAGAGTTATGGAGTTGAGTTGCCTTGGGGTGTGGGTTCTGTGATACAGCTTAGGCTATGGCACCCTTGCCATCTGCCCCTACAAGCCCAAGGACAACCCCAGATTCTGTGAAATCTTGGACACAGAGCAGAGAGAGCCCAGTATTTGTTGAGTAACAACTTATTTTGCATAACCCATTGATTTGGGACCAGGGGAAAGGAGGGGTCCTGCCTCACAGCCTGACCCCAAATAATGCAGGCCTAGGGGGCTGAAGGGAGAGGAGGTTTCAGAATGTTGTTGCCAAAGCCCTTGGGGGGGGTAGCATTAGGGGGCACAAGGGACCCCTTCATACTGTGCTCTTGCATGAGAACAGCCGTGTCCTGCCCTTTCAAGCCAGCACCCTGGCTGCAGAGGGAAAAGCCTTCTGGATGGTGACTGGTTCTGCGGCTGTACTTATCCTCAATTTTCCAGCCGGTCAAGCTTCATTCTGTCCTGTTACGTGACTGACGGAGCTCTCCGCAGTGCCCCTCATTATGGTCTGAAGGACACAGTGGCCTAGTTTTCGTGGGGATGCAGGGCGCCTGCTAATGCAGGACTGCAGCCTGCCGTGGGGTGTTGCTGGGGAGGGATGGAGTCTCTCTGGCTCAGGACCTGATGGGGGTGGTCCTGAGGCAAGGGGCCCTGAAGACATCCTTGGGCTCAGCCGATGCACAGAGAGCCCTGGAACGGAAGAGGGTGTGTCTGGCTGGGCCTGTGTTTCTCCAGCCTGTTGTCCCCCTTCTCCTCTGCCGGCAGGACCTTCCCAGACCGAGCAGCCTTGAGTGGGTTTAGGTGGGCATGGCTGCCGGGAGGTCCATCCCGTCCCCCATTCCTGCACACAGAATCCCATAGCAATGAAGAGGCCTTTGGAGCTAGATCACCTGGGACATTCAAAACACCACCACCCCCAAACCCTGCCCGTACCATTTACCAGCTGAAAAATGGGGATCCTGGGGGTGTTGTGAGATTCAAATGAGGCGCAGTCCTCACTCTGAGCCGTCCATCGGTCCTAGTTGCTGGTATTGACATTCTTGAGCCTGTCGGGTCACCGCTCCCCTCGGCCGGCCCCGCACTGTCCACCAGGAGGACAGACACGTCCTCGGGCCCCGGGAGTGGGAGGCTCGGCGCAGGTAGCGTGCAAAGCAGGAGCGTTCTGTCCTGCTCAGAGTAAGTCATCAGGAACCCCTTCTCCCGTGAAATCCCCTAATTCCTTACACTTACAAACAAAAGGGGATTCTGTTCCCCAAGAGCCACTGATCCCTTAATTAGTTCTCCTTGTTTCTTATTAAGGTGACTTGGGACTGAATCGCACTCTCAAGTGACAGCGCAGCATCAGGGAAGTGATTGGCAGAGTCCAGGTCCCTAGAGCCTGCCGCCAGACCTTCTTGCACCAGCGCTCGGCTCTAATCTCTTTTTTATTATTATTTTCTGCTTAAATCCATTGTTGCCGCCTGGGTGCCTCTGACATTTAGCAGCTAAATGTCTTGCTGGAAGGCACCATCCTGTCTTTGAAAGACGGAATTCTTTTGGCGGGATTTTGCCCAGAGATAGAGAGGGAGAGGCCTGGGTGGCGGGGTGGGAGTCACCAGACCCTGGGGTGAAGCCCATTCCCCTGGGCAGAGGGGCCCTGTGGCGCCCCTGGGGACAGGGGTAGGAAGCTCGGGGTGGCCCGTCAGAACCATTCTCCCCTCTGAGCCGGGTCCTGGCTCCTCTGGGGCCCTGCGTGGTTTGGGTTACCCAGAAGCTGACTCTAAGACAAGGATTCAAGCGCAAGCGGTTCATTTAGGGTGATCCCGGGAAGCAGCGCGGAGATGGACCCGGGGGGACGGGAAGGGGCAGTGCCCCGCGCGGTGCTGGCGCGCCACCAGGCTGGGGTGCTGACCGCTCTGCTCTCCAGCAAGGGCCCCGGCTGCTTAGGGGACGGAATTCCCCAGCTTGTCAGCTTGCCCCGTGCATTCCTGCAGGACAGAAGCCCTCAGACAGAACATTTGGGGTGGGGGAGGGGAGTGGAGGGTTGCAATGTGCAGTCTTCTGCCGGTAGAGGTGGATGTCCCTGAGCTCGGAGCCGAATCCGATCGGGGAGCGTGTCCAACACCCCCCCCCCCCCCCGCCAAACCCCTGCAGCTTGATGGGCTCGACTGGGCACGCGACCCCAGTTAGGCAGCAGTGAGGCCCAGGATTTGGCAGGTTTGGGGGTGGGGGAACAGTCCATTGGTGTGTGGGCGGACTTGATGAGCTGGAGGGGGCGGCCTGGCCATTTTGTCACTGGGTGGGAAGAGATGGCTTTCCAGTGAAGCCAACACGAGGAACGCAGAGCTGAGAAATCCTGATGGCATTGCTTGAACCCCTCATTTTAAAAAAGATTTATAATAAAAAAACTAAAACATATATAGCATTACATTTGCCATTTCAACCATTTTTAAGTGCACCGTGCTGTGGCCTTAAGTATGTTCACACTGTTGTGAGTCTTTTTTTTTTTTAAAAAAAAAGGTTTTTGAATGTTTATTCTTAGTAAGGGCCCAACAACTATAATCTATTTTGGGGGGCAGTTGGTGCATGTGTCTGCACGGTTGGTCAGCAGACAGGAAGAGTGCCCTTTGGGGAGGGGTTGGAATAGGCACGGGCCCACAGGACTGCTGGACCGTGTGGTGGCAGCGGGGCGCCCGGCTGCCCTGCCAGCAGCCAGTGTGGCCGCGTTGGCCTGCATCCGTGACTTGGAGAAACACTTAATCCCAGGCTTGAGGGAAGTGCTCTGTGCTGCTGGTGGAAAGTCTCTTTCATCAGGGGCCAGCATGTGTTCTAACCCTGAAATAGCTCCCTGGTCTGAACCCACGTGGCTCCGGGTTTATTTATACCCGTCACGTTGAGGAACATCCCTTTCCCCAGGCTTCCTCGGGGGAGCAGCTGTGGACAGACAGACACACAGGACAAGTCAGGCCACGGTTGAGACGGTGATCCCAAGTCATCTCTCTCTCTGTCTTCTCTGCCTTTACTGGGCCGTACCGCAGGGACAGCTGGCGTGCTGAGAGGCGGCAGGACCCAGCTCCAGGGTCTCAGCGTTTCTCCTGCCTCCTCGGAGTGGGGGTGGTTTCTGAGTTGTGCCCTTGGAGACCCAGCCTGTGGCCACTGTGAGCAGCTGGTAGCTGTCCCTCCACGTGGCCTCGGCCATGTCACAGCGGAGACAGGCTGGAGACTGGGGGGGGGGGGGGCTCATTCTCCATTGCAGTGGGGGAGGGGTGCGTTCCCAGCCAAGATTATTCGTGAAGCCCTTTCTGAGAAAGCATTCTGGGCTAGGATCTGGGTTTGGGTGAGAAGGTTATTAGACTCTTGAAGAGCCATCCACGTGTGATCTTTCAGGCAGGTGGGGGCTTGATGAAGGGCTGGAGGGGACCCCATGATTGGTGCTTTGCGTAGCCCCCCGAGGAGTTTTCTGCTTGTCTCCCGCAGATTTTAAGTCTTTCCCTCTTTTGTGCTGTTTCTTCTTCTCTCCATCCCTGCGTCTGCTTCTGTGTCTCGGTACGCTTCTCTGTGTGTCTCTGAGTCTGTGTCTCTGAGTGCCTCAGTATCTTGCTGACATTCTGGGTGTGTGTGTCTGTGTGCGAATGTGAGTGTGTGTGGCCCTCTGTCACTCTTTCTCCCACTCTGTGTCTCTCTCACTAGTATTTTCTCTTTCTTGGTCTGGCTCTCTCGATCTGTATATTCTGTTTATCTCTTTCTCTCTCTGTCTCTGTCTCTGTTTCTCACTCTCTCTCTGGTCTAATCCAGAAACCTTTGCATGGGGACATGGGTGAGTCAGGACTGGCTGTGACTGGAAACCACAGGGAAACCAGCCAGGGCTGGTCTATCTGAAGGGGGAATGATCCGTTTACCTCCTGGAGAAGCCTGGGCATACATTCTGTGTAGCCCCTTCTGCCTTGCCTACCCCAAGGACCCTCAAGAGAACTTCGGTCCCAGTTGTCCCCACCATGCCGCCCCCTATCCCCATCATGGGGCTGTTCTTGGGCTGTGCAAAGCAGCTCTAAATTCAGACTTGGTCAGACCTAACAGGGAAGAAAAGGAGCACAAGACAATCCAGTCTCAAGAAATGCTTATGATTTATGTGCAACCAATTAGTAAATAAAATACACAGAACTTTTGAGTAGTTTCACTCGATCCCTAAATGTCTAGATGGTCACAAACGATCCGGAAGATCTTACTGGGAAAACGTCATATTTGGGGGTCACTTATACTTGAGCAAAGGTGGCCTTCACCTTTACCTGCGCATTTAGGGGATGTGGGGAATGGCATGTCCACTGGGGAGCAGCCCCTGTCCTCAAAGCCAAGGTTGCCGAGGACCAAGATCTGTCTCTACCACACCTGATTCACACTGCCCACCACTGCCACCCCCTGTTAGGCTAGACACGCAGACCTCTCCTGGCAGCCCAAAACTGCAGGGTCTGGCCTTGACACACCTGACTGAGTCTCCTTTCCTCTCCAGCCCTGCTCCTAGGTGGTCACAAAAATAATGACAGCAGGGAGAGGGCTGGGACAGGTGACAGTGTGTCTGCAGGGCGAGATCTTGGGTAGAGGGTCGGGGCTGCTGGCATTTGGCAATGGCTTCATCCTGGAGGGGGCGACTGACCCGGCTTTAGGCTTAGATAAAGCAGGAGGGCCCTCCAGGCTAAAGCCCCAAAGCCCTGCAGTGGGAACAGGTGTGGAGTGTGTGCAGGAGGGAGCTGGGGGGAGCAGCCGCCTGAGGCCTGTGGAGATCAGATTGGGGGCATGGAAGGTGCTGGAGCAGCAGGTGACGTGAGCAAAACAGTATCTTACGTAGAAAGAGAAATCTGGCAGCTTCGGGATCGACGGGCAGAGTGGGAGGCAAGACAGGCAGCTAGAAAACAGACTGTGATGTGACGCCTTCATGAGGGGGAGCTGATCTAAGGGGATTCTGCCCATCCCCACTGATGATACTGGCTTGGCCGTGTGTGTGCACGTGTACATGCCTCCATGCGTGCCAGCGTGCATGTGCGTGCAGGCCTCTCTGTGCCTGTGCGCATGCGTGTGTCTGTGCTTGTGCGTGCAGGCCGCTGTGTGTGCCTGTGCGCATGCGTGTATGTCTGCCCATACGCATGCGTGTGTGTGTGTGTGTGCGTGTGATGTAGCACTCTTTCACTAAATTCCCATCTGTGGCTGGTCCCCTCCCCGCTCTGTCCCTCCTCCCAAACCCTTCACTCTGTGAGCCACAGAAAGGGTGGGCGAACAAGACAGGGAGAGATTTTCTACGTGGGGGAGGGGAGGGGGATCAGGAAGCCTGGGCCTGATCTGCATTCTCTCCTCCCCCATGAAGGTGAAGGGTTTAGAGATTCCAGCAAATTCCCTGATGCCTGTTCACGCATCAGCGTTCTTCCCACCAGCCCATCAGTGACTCGGTTGTCCACCAGCAGGAGGATGGCTCCGCCGGATGTGATACGGCCCCATAGTGGAATAAAAAGGAAGCCCTGGGGAGACCTGCGGCGATGGGCCAGTCTGACAGATGGTATGTGGAGCGACAGAGGATGCGCCCCGAAAAGTACCCCTGTGGGATCCATCGCTCTGACGGCCCAGAACGGGCGAAGGCTTTCCCGCCGACGGAAGGCACGTCGTGGGCCGTCAGCGAGGTGAGGCGCCTGGGAGGGCGGGAGAGCTTTCCGGGGACAGGCAAGTACTCTGTATCTCGCTGGGGCCGTTGTTACACGGTGCAAACACCTGTCAGAACTCACTGAGCTGAATCTTTAAGATCCACTGAACTATATTGAATTCGAATTCAGTTAAGAAAAAAATAGGCTGCCAAATATTTAAAAAGGAAAGCAAAGGGTAAGGAGGGGAGCAGAAAGAGTAGGATGTGGCTCGGTTTCTCAAGGGTCCACTCAGGGTAAATGGAGGCATCCCCCAAACCTAAAAGCGGGCCTGACAAACACGATGCCCCGTCACCGCTGTGGCTGTCTGGAGGGGGCGGGGGGGGGGGGGGGACCAGGGAGCCGGGCTCCTCAGATTGTGCACCTCGGGTGTCTCCCTGGCTCCCTAGCCCGGCGTGGTGTGGCCTGTGGGCAGAGCCTCGCAGGCTTCAGGAGAAGCCGTCCTGCTTTTGGGTTGGATCTCCCCGTTTTGAGCGGGTACTAGCAGCCCACTGTTGACCACAAGCCTTACTGCTAACGTCATCACCGAAGACAGATTCTCTGTGCGGGGCACCTGGGTGGCTTCGTCGGTTGGGCATCTGACTCTGATTTCATCTGGGCTCATGCTCGCAGGGTCGTGGCGTGGAACCTGGCATTGGGCTCCCTCTGAGATTCTCCCTCCCTCTGCGCCTCCCCCTGCTCACGTGCTCTCTCTCTCTCCAAAGACAGATTCTGTATGTGTGTTATGTACCGTATTCCTATACTAATATCTCACTTCTTCTTAAAATTTTTTCTGTTTCTAGCCTATATGGTTTGTCTGTGAGTTTTTTCAAATTGTTGCCAATCTCCGAAGCGTTTTCCCCGCACGTTCACTGAACAAAGCGCATCGCGGTGGCCCGGCCTCAGCTGCACATCATTCAGGGGCCTCCCAAACACCTCAGCTGCTGCCCGCTAACCACCTCGTCTTAAAAGGTTCGTCCTGGGAGCGCTTCCGTAGACAACGGGGCTGCTGGGAGCTCCCGTGCCTTTGGGGCGCACACACCGCAGACTCCTGACGCTCCCCGGGTCACGCACGCGGCCGAGCAGCTGCGGCAGAGTCAGGAAGAGGCCATCATGGGCCAAGACGCGAGGAGTGGTAAGTGCTCCTAGAGGGAAAGGTCGGGCGGGAAAGACTTCTAAGGGAGAACACGCTGAGATCAAACGTGTGTTTCCTCTGCTGTGGATCGGGGGAAGGGCCAAGGTTCGGGTTTGGCTGGAGGTCAGCCCCCCAGGACGCCCCTGTAGGAGCGCCTCACGGGAGGCCCCCCTGGAAAACAACAGCCCTGCCCCCTATCAGGGATACCCCAATGTTATGCCACAGCCAGGACCCTGAGCCCCCACCCACCCCAGGGCTGGGAGCTACTGGGCCCCCCTCCCTCTCTTCTCAGGCCCCCGGGTTCCCATGCTGGCTCCAGGAAGACGCCACGGTGGTGGCTCCCTCCCCACCCCTCAAGCTCCTTGCCTGTAAAATGGGTATCCCAGCAGCTGGGGGGCCTAAGTGAGGCCCTGTCTGCGAAAGCAGCAATGTGTGCTCGCAGCAGAGGGAGTCTTCTGGCAGCGCGGAACCAGAGCTGGGGCTGCTCACCCCACCGAGTGGGGTGGGGGCATGAAGAGGGCCTTTCCCCGCGGCCCACTGAGCCCCCCCCCCCGGCAGTCTTTCAGGGCTGCCCCCGTCCCAGGCCGGCCCAAAGGGAGAGCCCATGTGCTAGAGGGAGCCAGTGTCATATCCTCTCGATGCCTCTTACTTACTGTGAGACTCTGGGCAAGTTATTTAACCTTTCTGTGCTCAGTTTTTTCTTCTCTAAAATGGGGTAAGAACACCACCTACCTCACAGGGAAGTTACATGGTTGTTATATGTAAAGCACTCCCAGTCCTAGCCCATAAAATCTTGCTAAGTAGGCCTTTCCCTGCTGGGAAAACAACTGAAGGCCAATCACAGAAGGATATTAATAAAGGACTCGTTCCTACAAGTAAAAAAAAAAATTGAGTATTCATTCTTGAGTCAGTGCAGGTTAATAATGTAGAGATTTCACCCTCAAAGAGAATGTGGGTGCAAATCTCAGCTCAACCATATTCCACCTGTGGCCAACTGGAGTATTGTTCTAGCCTTCCCTCCCCCGTCCCTCCCTCATCCCACTGGGGGCCACTTCCCCTCCCCCTGGGTCAGGTGACTTGTTTCGGCCAATGGCACAAGCCGGGGTCTGAGCTGTATGTGCACAGTGGGGCTTACTCTCTTGCAGGGCTGCCCTCGCCATGGGAAAAATGTGTCCTCACCTGCTTGTCTAGGGACAGTGACCTTCTAGAGAACCTTACAGAAATTATCTCCTTTAATTCCTACCACTATCCTAGGAGAGGGTCTTGTGATCCCATTTTGCAGATGAGGAAACTGAGGTCTCACTTGGGTCCCAGGATTTTTACTCCAATCACATCCCTGGTTGGTGGCACCAGACTTCACCCCTCTGGACTCAGGGCAGAGCTTGGGATTTGAGCTTCCTCTGAGCAAGCGTTTCTCCAGGATCAGACTCTCCGTTGAAAAACCCCGTCCCCTCCGGTAGGCATGAGTAGGTCCCAGAGCGGCAAAGAGGGTGGCTGCATTTTCCTGCTCAGGCAGACAGGGGCATTGAACAGGTTCTTGCCGAAAGAAAACCTTTGCCCCAGTGAATCTAATTAAGTGGGCGGCGTCTAGACGGATGAGCCTCTTCTGACTGTCACTGGGAGGTTTAGACGTTGACAGGTATTGGAAGATAATTTCTTGAGAAGAGGCCGAAGCTTTTAGATGCTGCCTCCAGGAGACCTCAGGTCTCCAGAGATGAGAGACCGTGCTTGTCTGCTGGTGGGGATGGAGAGAGGGGGTGTGGACAGGAATCCTGGGGTCGGGGAGTATCCAGGGGCCCTGAGTCAGATTCCTCACCAGCCAGCTTGTCCACGAGGGTCCCAGAGTCCAGTGAAACAGCCTTTGATGTTGGCAATGAGGACAGAGGGAGGAGTTGGATAGGGGAGGGACAGAGGGGACACTGAGACGGGAAGTGGCTGAGGAGAGCGATTTCACTGCCATGACCAATTGGCCCCATTCACACCCACACCCAGGAGGGTTGGAAGTTGAAACTGCTTCAAGGGAAGGTTCACACATGAAAGTTGTTCCTTCCCAAGACCCTGACGTGCTACAGATCTTCATCCCATCCCTTTGTCGTTACGACCCCTGCAGGTATGACTGCCATTCCCATTCACTGATGGAGAAACCGAGGCTCAGTGAGATTAAGTGACTTGACCAAGGTCACTGACTATCACATCCGGGTGTGTGTGTGACTTCAGAGCCATGCTCTTTGGGAAAAGTTGGCTTCAGTTCCTATCTCTGCCCTGCTTGTGGGCATAAAGCATATGTGGGACTCCTGGCCTGGCTTCTGTTGGGATGTGTTCACTAAAATTAAAACCTGATACCTTATTTATTTGGCATTAGAGGATGTGGTATGCAAGTCTGTTTGCTAGAGCTCACTCGTTGAAGCGTTTCAATTTCTGTAATTGTCAATGAGTTGAGGTGAAAATCGCTCTCAAATGCATGCCATCTGTTGTTGTCTTGTTGAGGTGCACACGAAGCAGAGTTCAGCCTTTTCCAGAGGATTCTGGTAACTGTTATGAAGGGCGCTCAGCTGCAGTGATACAGATGCCCTCTGGCTTGCTAACAGGACTTGGATTATTCATCCTGCCCCGAACGGCCGCATTTTCAGCCTTATGGGTGGCTTTTCCAGTCTCACCCCCACTGTCACACTGTCCGCTGCAATTCCAGCTGCTGTCAGAAGCCGTCTCCGTGCCTTCCACACCGCTGTGGCCAGGAGACAACATGGCCAAGCCTTTAGGTGGGTGTAAAATATGCATTAAAAATGTGAGGCAATGGCTGACGGCCTTCTACCGGGACTTTGTGACATTTACAAATTCCTGTCGCTCCTCCGTGTCTTGTCTGCATTCTTCCCAGCTCTCAGTTCTGTTATCGTCTGTGTCGCTACATACATGACGTCCAGATGAGTGAAGATTTGCACGTGACAGTGGAGTAATATTAACGAACATCTATGGCTGGAGGTGAGCAGGGAAAGTACAGTCCACGTGTCAAAGGCCTTTTAAGAGCCTGTACACCAATGTAATTAGCAACTTTATTGTAACAGCGCAAACTACCCCCTGCCCGAACGTCCTTCGGTGGATGAGTGCGTAAGCAAACCGTGGTACGTCCACACTGAGGAATTCTTACGCAGCAACAAAGGGGGCGAACGATTGGTACACCTAGCATGGCTCACAAGAGCGTTAGGGCTGAGGGGACAAGCCAGTCGCTGAGAGGGCTCACGTACCGGTTCACTGTATAGAACACTCTCAAATGACAAGATGATTGCAATGGAGCACAGGCCACCAGGGGTTCGGGTGACAGGGAGGCCACAGCTGTAGAGGGAGTGCTGACTGCGGCGGAGGCTCTGCGAGTCTGTTCGTGGGGCAGCATTTCACAGAAACACGTGTGTGCGCGCGCATGCGCACACACACACACACGAGTGCATGTGAAAACGGGTGAAGTCTGAGTAAGATCTGCAGTGTACTTGATAGTAACATACCAACGTCAATTTCCTGGTCACGAGGACTGTTCTGAGTTGGAAGATGCTCTTGGCAGAGGAAGCCGGGTGAGGGGGAATGGGAACTCTCCGCACACTATTCTGGGTTTTTTTTTTTTTTTTTTTAAAGATTTTATTTATTTTATTTCACAGAGACAGACAGCGAGAGAGGGAACACAAGGGGAGTGTGAGAGGGAGAAGCAGGCTTCCTGCTGATCAGGGAGCCCAATGCGGGGCTCAGTCCCAAGACCCTGGGATCATGACCTGAGCCGAAGGCACACACTTAATGTCTGAGTCACCCAGGCGCCCCTGGAATTTTTTTTTTTTTTTATTAGAGCGCAAGAGAGCACACAAGCACGGGGAGCAGCAGGCAGAGGGAGAAGCAGGTAGCATGGTGTGGGACTCGATTCCAGAACCCTGGGATTATGACCTGAGATCAAGGCAGACGCTTAAGACTGAGCCACCTAGGCGTCCCTATTTTGGCAATTTCTATGTGAGTCTAATATTATTTCAAAATAAAGAGGAAAATCATTTTCTTTTCTTTTTTCTTTCTTTCTTTCTTTTTTTTTTTTTAATACCCTGTGTAAGAGGGGCACCTGGGTGGCTCAGTGAGTTAAGCATCTGTCTCTTGATTTTGGCTCAGGTCATGACCTCAGGGTCATGATATTGAGCCCTGCATCAGGCCTTGCGCTGAGTGTGGAGCCTGCTTAAGATGTTCCCTCTCCCCCGCCCCCCCCCCCAAAGCCTATACAAGAGAGCCAGTAGAAACCTTGAGTTACCAATTCTCTCTCCCATCTTTCCACCCAACTATGACCTTTCCATTTGCCTGTAATGTTGAAATATGAAGTCACTTTTTTAATTGTTAGTCACCATACAGTACATCATTAGTTTTTGATGTAGTGTTCCATGATTCATTATTTGCATATAACACCCAGTGCTCATTACAACACGTGCCCTCCTTACTACCCATCATTGGGCAAACCCATCCCCCCAACCCCCTCCCCTCTGAAACCCTCAGATTGTTTCCCGGAGTCCATAGTCTCTCATGGTTCGTCTCCCCCTCTGATGTCCCCTCCCCCGTTTTCCCTTCCTTCCCCTAATGTCCTCCGTGCTATTGCTTATGTTCCACATATGAGTGAAACCATATGATAATTGTCTTTCTCTGCTTGGCTTTTTTCGCTTAGCATAATCCCCTCCAGTTCTATCCATGTCGATGCAAATAGTGGGTTATTCATCCTTTCTGATGGCTGAGTAATATTCCATTGTATATATGGACCACATCTTCTTTATCCATTTGTCTGTTGAAAGGCATCTCGGCTCCTTCCACTGTTTGGCTATTGTGGACATTGTTGCTATGAACATTGGGGTGCGTGTGCCCCTTCTTTTCACTGTATTTGTATCTTTGGGGTAAATACCCAGTAGTGCAATTGCTGGATCATAGGGTAGCTCTATTTTTAACTTTCTGAGGAAACTCCACACTGTTTTCCAAAGTGGCTGTACCAACTTGGATTCCCACCAACAGTGTAAGAGGGTTCCCCTTTCTCCACATCCTCTCCAACATTTGTTTCCTGCCTTGTTAATTTTTGCCATTCTAACTGGTGTAAGGTGGTATCTCAATGTGGTTTTGATTTGAATTTCCCTGATGGCTAATGATGTTGAACGTTTTTTTTCATGTGTTTGTTAGCCATTCATATGTCTTCATTGGAAAAGTGTCTGTTCATATCTTCTGCCCATTTTTTGACTTGATTATTTGTTTTTTGGGTGTTGAGTTTGAGAAGTTTTTTTTATAGATCTTGGATACCAGCCCTTTATCTGTAGGGTGATTTGCAAATATCTTCTCCCATTCCGTGGGTTGCCTCTTAGTTTTGTTGACTGTTTCCTTGGCTGTGCAGAAGCGTTTTATCTTAATGAAGTCCCAAAAGTTCATTTTTATTTTTGTTTCCCTTGTCTTTGGAAGGGACATGTCATGAAAGAATGTGGTGGCTGATGTCGAAAGGTTACTGCCTATGTTGTCTTCTAGGATTTTGATGGATTCCTGTCTCACACTGAGGTCTTTCATCCATTTAGAGTTTACCTTTGTGTACAGTGTAAGAGAATGGTCAAGTTTCATTCTTCTGTATATAGCTGTCCAGTTTTCCCAGCACCATTTATTGAAGAGACTGTCTTTTCTTCCACTGGATATTTTTTCCTGATTTGTTGAAGATTAGTCAACCATAGAATTGAGAGTCCATTTCTGGAGTCTGTATTCTGTTCCATTGGTCTATGTGTCTGTTTTCATGCCAGTACCATGTTGTCTTGGTGATCACAGCTTTGTAATATAGCATGAAATCAGGCAACATAATGCCTCCAGCTTTGTTTTTCTTTTTCAACATTTCCTTGGTGATTCAGGGTCTTTTCTGGTTCCATACAAATTTTAGGATTGTTTCTTCCAGCTCTTTGAAAAAATGTCATTGGTATTTTGATAGGGATGGCTTTGAAAGTATAGATTGCTCTGGGCAGCATAGACATTTTAACAATGTTTATTCTTCCAACCCTTGAGCATGGAATGTTTTTTCATCTTTTTATGTCGTCTTCAATTTCTTTCATAAGTGTTCTGTAATTTCTAGAGTATAGCTCCTTTACCTCTTTGGTTAGGTTTATTCCTAGGTATCTTATGGTTTTTGGTGCTATTGTAAATGGAATCAATTCCCTAATTTCTCTTTCTACAGTTACATTGTTAGTGTATAGGAAAGCAACTGATTTCTGTGCATTGATTTTTGTATCCTGCCACATTACTGAATTGCTTTGAGTTCTAGTAATTTGGGGGTGGAGTCTTTTGGATTTTCCACATAAAGTATCACCTCATCTACAAAGAGAGAGAGTTTGACTTCTTCTTTGCCAATTTGAATACCTTTTATTTCTTTTTGTTGTCTGATTGCTGATGCTAGGACTTCTAGTACTATGTTTAACAATAGTGGTGAGAGTGGGCATCCTTGTCATGTTCCTGATCTTAAGGGAAAAGCTCTCAGCTTTTCCCCATTGAGAATGATATTCGCTCTGGGCTTTTCATAGATGGTTTTTATTGAGGAATGTTCCCTCTATCCCTACACTCTGAAGAGTGTAATCAGGAAAGGATGCTGTATTTTGTCAAATGCTTTTTCTGCATCAATTGAGAGGATCGCATGGTTCTTGTCTCTTCTTTTATTAATGTGTTGTATCACAGTGATTGATTTGCAAATGTTGAACCATCCTTGCATCTCAGGAATAAATCCCACCTGGTTGTGATGGATAATCTTGTTGAGAATTTTGGCATCCATATTCATCAGGGATATTGGTCTGTAATTCTCCTTTTTGATGGGGTCTTTGCCTGGTTTTGGGATCAAGATAGTGCCTCATAGAACGAGTTTGGAAGTTTTTCTTCTATTTTTTGAAACAGCTTCAGGAGAATAGGTGTTATTTCTTCTTTAAATGTTTGGTAGAATTCTCCTGGGAATCCATCAGGCCCTGGACTCTTGTTTTTTGGGGGAGGTTTTTGATTACTGCTTCAATTTTGTTACTGGTTACAATTCAGATTGTCAATTTCTTCCTGTTTCAGTCTTGGTAGTTTATAGGTTTCCAGGAAGGCATCCATTTCTTTTAGGTTGCTTAATTTATTGACATATAGTTGCTGATAATAATTTCTAATAATTGTTTCTATTTCCTTGGTGTTAGTCGTGATCTCTCCCCTTTCATAGTTTTATTAATTTGGGTCCTTTCTCTTTTCTTTCTGAAAAGTCTGGCCAGAGGTTTATTGATCTTATTAATTCTTTCAAAGAACCAGCTTCTACTTTCGTTGATCTACTCTACTGTTTTTCTGGTTTCTATTTCATTGATCTCTGCTCTAATCTTTATTATTTCTCTTCTGCTGGGTTTAGGTTTCACTTGATCTTCTTTCTCCAGTTCCTTTAGGTGTAAGGTTAGCTTATGCATTCAGGATTTTTCTACTTTTTTGAGTGAGGCTTGGATTGCTATGTATTTCCCACTTAGGACCACCTTTGCTGTATCACATAGGTTTTGGACTGATGTGTTTTCATTCTCATTGGTTTCCATGAATTGTTTAAGTTCTTCTTTAATTTCCTGGTTGACCCAAACATTCTTAAGCAGGATGTTCTTTAGCTTCCAAGTGATGAATTCCATCTAGATTTTTTCTTGTGATTGAATTCCAGTTCCAAAGCATTCTGGTCTGAGAATATGCAGGGAATTATCTCAATCTTTTGGTATTGGTTGAGACCTGATTTGTGACCCAGTATGTGGTCTATTCTGTGTGCGTTCGAGAAGAATGAGTATTCTGTTGTTTTTATGGTGGAATGTTCTATATATATCTATGAAGTCCATCTGGTCCAATGTGTCATTCAAAGCTGTTGTTTCTTTGTTGATCTTCTGCTTAGATGATGTGTCTATTGCTTGCGTGGAGTGTTGAGGTCTCCTACTATTAAAGTATTATCATCAGTATGTCTTTTTATTTTGGTTAACAGTTGGCTGCTCCCATATTGGGGACATAGATCTTTACAACTGCTAGCTCTTGTTGGATAGACCCTTTAAGAATGATGTAGTGTCCCTCTGTATCTCTTACTACAGTCTTTAGCTTAAAATCTAATTTGTCTGATATGAGAATTGCTACCCCAGTTTTCTTTTGAGGTCTGTTGGCATGAAAAATGGTTTTCCATCCCTCGGTTCCTCACTTTCAGTCTGGATGTATCTTTAGGTTCAAAATGAATCTCTTGTAGACAGCATATGGATGGGTCATGTCTTTTTATCCAATCTGCAACTCTGTGCCATTTCATGGGAGCATTTAGGCTATTCATGTTGAGAATGATTATTGAAAGATATGATTTTAGTGCCATCATGTTGCCTGTGAAGTCCTTGTTTCTATAGATCATCTCCGTAAATTTCTGGTCTCTATTACTCTTGGGGTCTTTTTACTTTTATAGAACCCCCCACCCCCTTAATATTTCTTGCAGGGCTGGCTTGGTGGTCACATATTCATTCAGTTTCTGCTGGTCCTGGAAGCTCCTTGTCTCTCCATCCATTCTAAATGACAGCCTTGCTGGATACAGTATCCTTGCCTGCATGTTCTTCTCATTTAATACCCTGAATATGTCTTGCCAGCTCTTTCTGGCTTGCCAGGTCTCTGGACAGGTCTGACGTTATTCTGGTGTTCCTCCCTCTGTATGTAAGAAATCTCTTCCTCCTAGCTGCTCTCAGGATTGCTTCCTTGGTTCTAAGATGTTCATGTTTTACTATTATATGCCAGGGTATTGGTCTGTTCTCATTGATCTTGGGAGGGGTCCTCTCTGCCTCTTGGATACAAATGCTTGTTTCCTTCCCCAGATTAGGGAAATTCTCAGCTATGATTTGCTCAACTATATCTTCTAGACCGATCTCTCTCTCTCCCTCCCTCCTCTCAGGGATTCCAATAATTCTGACATTGGAATGTTTCATAGTGATCTCTTGGGCTTTAAGCTGTTTTTCCCAGGCCTCCTTGGTTTCCTTCTTTTCTATCTTCTAGCTCACTAATTCGTTCTTCTGCCTCATTTACTCTGGCAGTCAGAGTATCCAGTTTAGATTGCATTTCATTCAAAGCATTTTTAAGTTCGGCCTGATTAGATTTCATTTTTGCCCTTAGAGATTCTAATTGTCACTAATATTTTTCTCAAGCCTAGATATTGACTTCATAATTGTTACTCTGAAGTCTGACATCTTGCTTATGTCCAAAGCTATTAGGTCTGTGGCACAGGCCCTAGTCTCTGATTCTTTTCTTTGTTGGGGGTTCTTCCTCCTAGTCATTCTGCTGGGGGGTGGTTGAGGGAATGTACAGATTCCAAAGTATTAACCATGACCCAAGCAAGATGTACCTGTTTTATAGGGACCCTAAGGTTGTCATCTGCTTGTTCTTCCAGTCTGTCTTCTGGGGGAGGGGCCTGCTGCGGTGTTACTCAGGCAACCCTGCTTGGGCAGCATTGCCCTGCCCCCTGTGTGTGGGGGTGGGCTCAGTGAAAGCCAATTTTGGGGGGGGGCTTTTGTTCTTTGGTGGCTTTCCCTGGTGACTTTCTTCATCTCTTCTGAGAGAGCAGAAGTGACCGCACCCAAACCTCTGTCCCAGGGCAGAGAAATCACAGTATGCTCTTCACTGAGCTCTCCAGGACACACAGTCTCTGTTTCGGTCTGCGCTGCTAAAAACTACAGCCTCCCCATTTGTGCACCTCGTAGCAACTCTCCCGGAGGTTGATCCCAGGGCCGTGCACATCTCTGCCCTTTATGCTTTTAAAACTGTGAGCCACTCCTGGTTCATGTGTGCACAGCCACAGCTCCTGGATCCTGTCTGGGGGCTGCCCTAAAGTCCTTTCCCTGCTGCTACCAGTCTGCAAGTCTGTGTCCTGTCCCCAGCATGGGACGCTTTTGCACTCTGGTGTTATATCACCTTCCCAGTGCCAGCTTATGGAGGTTCCCTCCCCCTTCTGTTTATCTTTCAATATCTGTCAGCAGAATTATAGCTCTGCCCTTCATACCTTGAGACCACTGGAGATTTTCTGCTTGTAGAGATCCAGATATATAGTCTTACGTCCCAGGGTGATTTCATGGGTGTTCAGAATGGTTTGGTAGATATTCAGCTAAATTCAGGGGACCGGTTGAAATAGGGTCCTTTTTCCTCTGCCATCTTCCCTCCTCTCTAAAATCACTTTTTCTAAGTTATTTTTTCTGGTTTATTATTATTATAATTATAACCATAATTATTATTCATAATGACTTTTTCTGAGCTCTTTCATTTACCCAAACTAATGACCCAGATTTGTTGTAACATCTCTGAGACCAGAGGAGGCTGGGGTAGAGAGGGGGCTGGCAAGAATGGTGACATTAGACTGTCACCTCCAGAAGGACATATCTGTTTTTCCCCCCATTACTGCTTCCCTAGTGCCTAGAATAGTGTTTGAAATGCTCAATAAATATTTGTTGAATACATGTATGCAGGTCCAGAGGTGTGTGTCCGTATGACTGTAGGATATGGATGTGTCCTTTTCTTGGGTACTCACAACTATATTCGACTATTTGGAGATGGAATACAGCTTTATTGAGAGCGAAGAGGGAAATGGAGGGAGGGGGGACAAGGCAGGGGGAGGGGGGAGGAGGGTATTTACTGAACATAGTGCAGAACGTTCTCTCAGGTCTCTTCCCAGGCAACTCACTGACTGGCTGTAACCGTTCTCTGATGTCTGTCACTGTAGACTCATTTTTGTCTTTTCTTGAGCTTTATCGGAACGGAACCCAAGTAGGTACTCCTCCTGGTTTGGTTTTGGTAGCTCGCCCTTCTGTCTGAGACTCATCCATGTTGCGTGTAGCACAAGCTCATTCCTTTGTACTGCTGAGCAGCTTCCCGTCGTATGGCTGTTCATCTGCTTGTCCGTTCACCTGCCGCCGGATGGGAGTCGTTTCTGGTTTGGGGCTATAATGAACAAGGCTGCTGTGAGTGTGCATGTGTGAGCCTTTTTGTGAGACGCGTGTTTCATTTTGCTGGAGTATGATTGTTAGTAGGTATGTTTGATGGTATTAGAAGCTGCTGAACTATTTTTCAAAGTCATCGCACCATTCTATACTCCCATTAGAAATTCAGAGTTCTAGTTCCTCCACGTCTTTGCCCTCCTGATCAGAAACAGCCTGTCATTGCAGAAAGATTGTAGACTCCGCCAGTGATGGGCTGATTCCCTCCACCCCTTCCTTCTCCCGTCTGCAGCCGTTTGTGCAATGCCCAGATCCCATGCCCTGGACGGATAGTGAGCAGCGCCCACACCCTGAGCTCTGGGAGTCCCCACTCTAGACCCTACAGGTGATTTCTGTCCAGTACTGCCTCTCATTTCATCAATAAGGAGACAAGACTGGCCCAAGGTCATCCAGTAAGAAGCAGGGTCAGGGCAGAAACTCTGATTCTTATTTCCAGCTCATGCTCCTTCCTGACACCAGAAAGGTCTCTCTAGAGATCTTTCCTTTCCTTCTTTTATCCCAGCCTCTCTGCCTTTGCTTGTGCTGTTCTCCTGCTGCACTGCCAATCTCCCTAGGTTCCCATCTGACACAGCCTGGCTGTTCTGAGGTGATTCCTTAAATCTGAGCTTTAAACCTCAGCTTTGAACCACAGACCTTCTAGAAGCCTTCACCTCCAATAAACAACCCCAGGGTGAAAAGGTCCCAGAGAGGCCTCGGAGTCCTCAGACCTTGCTGGGGTGGGGGTGGGGCCCTCGCTGAGGGCCTGCCCCAACGAGGAACTTCCCCCACTCCCTCCCTGCTCAGCACCTCACCTCCGCACATGCTGCTGCTCCCGCTGTCTGGAACACCTCCCCCTAAAACTGCCTGGTCACCTCCCAAGTTCCAGCACAACACTTCACTTCCTTGGGCAAGGCCACCTGCTACCCCTTCTTCCTGGTTTAGGGCACATCCCTCCTCTACTCCTGAGTCTGCCTTTTCCAGAGTCACAAGTTGTCATACTTGGACTTGTGAGGAGATATACATGGGGGTGGCAAGTTCCCCGAGGTCAGTCCCTTGGCTGGGCTGGGTATGTGGCCCTGAGGATACACCACAGTCCACCACAGATGGGTTCCTAGCAAAGGGCTCATGTGGCCTGTCACGTCCACGTAGAAGGGCAGTGAAGTTTACACCTTAGAAAATAAATGTGGTTTTATGGCCGGTCCTCATGAACAGGGGTTGGGGGTGGACAGGCCAGTGTCTGCTGGGCATTCACCATGAGTCCTGCCCTTTCCTAACTTTAACTAACCTGCTCCGCACACATGTTCTGAGAGGCAGGCAATGTACCCCACTCCCGGGTAAGAAAATGGAGGTCCAAGGTTGTGCAAGTTGCTCTAGGGCTCACAGCTTACGTGGGGCGGAGGCCCTTCTCGAACCCAGATCCGTTGTCTGCACAGTCCCATATTCCTGCCCTCACACACCTTTTCTATGGAGAGGCTCCTTGCTTTGGGTTCACAATGGGACAGTTGCACAAGGTATGGTGCATGGACCAAAATTAGTTGGAAATTTTGCAACCAGATCTATACAGGAAAATCTAGGTCACTCATTGAAGGCAGATTTGTCTCTTCAAAGAAAAGGGTCAGTGTCTCCAGTGTGACTTTGGGTCATAGATGTCATGAGCTGAGTCACAGTTATGGGGCTCTTTCCCAGGGGTTTCTGAGAAAAGACGTCTAGGTACAGAAGCCCCATCAGAGCTCAAGGAACATCGGCAAAGAGATAGGGCAGACTAGACCTTTCCTGGGTTTGGGGGAAAGGTAAGAAAGAGGTGGTCTCTGGGGATACCAGGATATTTCATGGCAGGTGCTAAGATGCCTGCTCCTTCTCCAATGTTCTAGTGATTCACCATTGCCACCTAGCTGGAATTTTGTCCAAAGGGCATTCTGGGAAAAGAACTTGCAAAATCCCTCTCAGAAGGAGGCTTGGAGCCAGCAGGTCCCTCCCCCAACCCAGTCTGTAACCACCCTCCTGGGCCTCCAGGTGCGCCTTCTGCTCCTGGACCTCACTTCCTGACCAGACCTCACTTCTTTGGCTAGGAGTTCATCTGAACCTATTGTGGGTTAAAAGCCACTTTTTCTCATTGCATCTTCCCCTGAATGACAGCTGTGGCTTTGAGCAGCTCTATTCTTGGATGAATTAAGTCCTTCAAGACATGTGGCCACTCAACTCTGTACATTCTACAGAGTTGGATAATATTATGGCCATTTCTTGGAGGAATCCTCCAAATTTTATAAATATAGACCCAGTAGTGGGTCATGGGATTAACATAGTGGGTCACGTGAAGCACTAATAAAATAAGGTAGAAGGTATCGGAATCAGAAAGCATCACGTGCAGCATGAGCAAGTTGGTTTCGTGAACCTTCTATTTCAGTTGCATGTGTGAGCGTGAGTGTGGGAGTGCAGGGTGTGGCAGAGACAGCTGACTGGCAGCCAGATCTGTGCTCCCCTCCCACAGAGTATGTGTGTCCCTCGGGAGGGGGGTGCCCTGCTGGGAGTGACTATTCCCAGACTCTCACCTCTAGGTGGGGCCCCTGGCTGACTTGCTCTCACCGATGGAACGTGATCGAAAATGACATGCTATTTCTGGGTCAAGGTGGCTGGGTTCCTGGATCACTGTGTGGAGGAGAGCCACCCACAAACCCGGAAACCTTGCATTGGCAGTTATGTGAGAAATGAACTTTTCTTTTGTGAAGACACTGACATCCTGGGACCTGAGTTATAGCCCTTAATGTTATCCTGTGTGTCATATGCTGTAAAACGTTTTTCTGAATGTGGGTTAGGGTCAAAAAGCTTGAAAAACGTACCTGATCTAATCTAAATCCCTTGATTTTTTTTTTTTTTTCCACATGGAGAAACCAAGTGTCAGAAATGGTGAGGGGCTCCCCAAGTGCTCTGAGCTGGGCCAAACCCTGCCTAAGCAGGAGGGTAAACGCTTGGCCTGGGTGCGCTTTGTGTATTGCTTGATGGAGCAGAGCTGACTGCCGGGGCTGCGGACTCCCGGGACCGTGCTCCTCCCACACCCACACACGCCTGGGGTCCTGGGTCTGCCTTCTGTGCTCTGCTACAGGGGACCTCCACCCGCAGCTGGGACAGGAAGGGTGAACTCTGCCTGGCCTGCTGAACTAACTCTCACCTGGCTTCGGCTCGGGCGCTGTGGTTAACATCTCTGTGGCACGCCAACAGACTTTCTCTGAAAGTCTGAGTTTCTCTGAATCTCTGAGGCGCCGGATTCTGAGAAACCCAGCAGCAGCCTGGCCACCACCACCGGAGTGCTAGGTGAGTCACCCACACGCCCAGGGATGACATCTTCGTATTTCACCACACATTGAGTTTTGGGCCTTGTTGCTGATGTGGACACGGGCAGGTGGGAACACACAGAGGCCCCTGTGCTCATGCACCCCACAGACCCACAGAGCCTGGCCACGCCGGGTGCTTGAGGCCACCTCAGACCTGTGGGGGAGGAGCAAGCCTTGTGCCTTCCCCATTGCCTATCCCCGTGGGGTTATTGTAAGAGTTAATAATGCAAGTGGCACTGGACATAGTACCTGGCACTTAACAGACTGGATTCTACTTGCAGCACCCCTGAGAGGCGGCCTCGCTTGGCCTTCTCCCCAGCGTGGTACAGACGACGAAATGGAGGCTTGAAGAGCTCCCTTGTCATATCAAAGAACCCTCTTAATTGGCTGAGAGTGGGTTGGAGCCCTGGCATCCTGAGAGTTAAGACAGGTGGGGCTCAGGGCACTGGAGTCCGATGGTACTAAACTCTTCTCTGAAAGAATGGGAGTTGTCAGTAGTGACACTGGCCTCCATCTGCCTCCAGTCTGTCACAGCTGGCTCTGGCTCTTTCCCTGGGGGTAATGTTTGTGGGAATGAAAGCAAAGGATGACAAAGTGGCTTAGAAAAAACCTAGGACAGGCTAGGTCTCAATCTGGGGAGAAAAGAGTTTCCCAGCCTCCCACCTCCTGCACTCTCGGGCTGCTAGGGTCATCTACTCAGCTCCTACCCGTCCACATACCGCTCCTGGGTCATCATCCACATCCAGTGGTCCACACTCAGTCACTGCAGGGGAAGTGTGGTCCGGCTGTGTCCTTGCCCGGGGGGTAAAGGAACTGGACTTTCTGAAGAGTTTCTGCTACATCATCTGAAATTATGTCCTTCATTCATTCATAAAGGCAATGCATTGAGTAAGGCATTGCCTATCTCCCCCACTGGACCTCAAGCTCCCTGAAGGCAGGGATCTTATCTATCTTGTTCACTGCACTTCTTCAGTCCCTAGAACACAGTAAATGCTCAATAAATATGGATGAATGAATTTCTAAAGCTCAGGCCCTCTTTTCAAGGAGGGAAATGCAAGTTCTGGGCCCGAAGGGCTGGGAAAGATGGATGGTCCCCAGATGGAAGAGTTTAGAGGAGATGAGTCCTGCTAGTCAGGGTTATCAGGGAAAGTTACCCATTGCTGCATCACTACCCACCCCAAAACTTAGTGGCTTAAAACAACAATCATTTTGTTTGCTCACAATTCTGTAATTTGGGAAGGATTCAGCTGCTATGCCTTATCTCTACTCCATAGTGTCAACTGGGACCAAAAGATCCACTTCCAAGATGGCTCACTCTAAGTTGGCCACTGGTAGTTGGTTTCATATAGGCCTCTCTGCAGCGCTGTTTGGGCTTTCTCGCACATGGTGACTGGGTTCTATGAGTGAGTATACCAAGAGACAGGAGGTAGAAGCTGCCTGTGGTGTTAAGGTGTTGAAACTGGCATGGCATGATGTTCTCCATATTTTACTAGTTAGGAAGTCACAGAGCCAAGATTCAAGGGGCTCTGGATGGAAAGAGTGTCAAAAAGTATTGGGGCCATGCCTTGAAACCATCACAGAAGGCTTCCTGGAGGAGGGGAGTCAGAAGCTACAAACACTAAAGGCTTGAATGGCACCTGAAAGCTCTTCAGTATGGCTGGAGCAGCCTTGATTGTCTGCAGCACGGCTGAGGCCTTGTTCCTGCTACCCTGAGGAAGCCTCCAGTCAGTGGGCATGAGAGGCTGGCCATAGCACTTCCTGTCTCACTTATGCTTCTAGAATGTTGCCTATTTCATCAACAACTGGAATATACTTCCCCTCTCCTTGAAACTGGATGGGCTTATGACTACCTCAATGACCAGAATGTGGCAGAAGTGATGCTGGGTGACTGCTGAGTCTAAGTCCTATAAGGTGAGGTAACTTCCACTTAGTGCTCCCTCTGTCTCTTCCTTTCTCTCTCTGTAGGCACTCGCTCTTGAAACTGAGGGACCCTGCTGCCAGGAAGCCCAGGCCACATGAAGAGGCCACCTACAGCTGTTCCAGCTGACGGCCCAAGAAAAGGTCTTAGCATCAACTATCAGGCATCCGAGTGAGCCAAACAGCAGAGGATTCCAGAACCCAGCTGAGGCCCCAGACATCAGAGATACCAGTGACCAACCACCCTCTCCGTGTTCTGTCTGCATTCCTGACCCACCCAACCCATGAGCATTGTAAGTGGTGACTTCATGCCAACTTCTGGGCGACTGGTTATATAGCCATAGTAACTGGCACAGTGGGCAAAGTGAGATAGAACAGTGGGACTTCCAGAAAGCAGTTCCACGGGCAGGAAGAGGCTAGTGGAACGCACCAGAGCAGTCTGGCTATTGAAGCTGGCTTCCACCAGGTATACAGTGGCAAGCAAGGGGAGGTGCTTCGGACAGATAAAATAGCTTGTGTGAGGCTTTGAGCTGGGAAAGGGCCTAGCAGGTAGAAGGCCAGTGGGCTAGAGCACGGCCCTAGGGGACGGGGCCACCTTTCACCTTGAGCACTTGGAGGTCCCTGGGTCAGGGCTGCTTCCAGGTGAGGAGGGGAGATGGGGAGGCAAAGGAATGAGGCCACTGGTCAGGCCCAGCGAGTAAGGATGAGGCCTCTGCTGTGGTAGGGCATGGGCAAGAGGGCCTGACCGAGCCATGGGGTGGGTGGGGACTAGAGGCTGCGTAGGAACCAGGCCTTCCTGCCTAGATAGACGTGGGACTAGGACCAGAAGCTGAGGCGGCAGGAGGTGGGGATACCCACGATGAGGGCTATGGGTGCCAGTGGGAGGGCAGTATACAATACGCTCCTTGTTGCGGCACGGCCTTTGCTAGCTGTTCTTCCTCTGGGAAGATCCCCTAGGGAGGGGACATCTGCTGCAGTCCCTTTCTCTCTTCACTTACACCCTGTGACAGATCTCTTTACTCCTCTGAGGCTGAGAGACACAGGAGAGCTCCCGCTGCTGGCTGCTTCCTCGACTGTGGCTGCGACGATGTCAGGCCCTCGGGGCCGGCCAGCCTTCCCCCAGCCGGTACGCTCTCTGGCCGGAACTGGACGAGGGGACAGCATCGAGCCCACAGTACACAGCGCGCCCGGGTTAAGGCAGCCAGCTTGGTGGCTGTAAGTACACCCTCCGCTCTGCTCCGAGCGCGTACTGACAGGGAGGGGGAGGCCTCTCGCTCACAGCAGGAGGATGGCTGCACCTGGACTAGCTCTTTGGTCTCACCTGCAGCCTTCCGGAGCCTCTCCGGCTGGAGGACTTACCCTGGGCTCCTGTGGTCCTGAAACGGTCTCTGGCTTCCTAGTACAGACACGCCCCCCCCCCCCCCCCCGGCAATCTAGGGGCACCCGTGTGTCCCAGCATCTGCGCAGCCTCACGCTCCGAAGGCGTTGGGTGAGTCTGCTGAAGGAACGGCGGGCCGATGCTGGACGGATTCTCTGGGTCAGTGCCTCGACGACCCGTGCCTCCACGGTCAGTCATGTTCTGTGAGAACGGTCCTTTCTCACAACAGATGTGCCTCTCAGGGTGCAGAAATTTCTGGTGACACATATACATCCTTAGGAAGCAAAGAATGCTGTCTGTGACCACCAGCACCTGGACTTAGGCCTGCAGGGAAGCTGCCCCCCGCCCCGCACTCACCTCTTCTCAGCCAGTGATGCAGGCAGGGCAGGAGGAGGGTCCGGCAGCCTGGCAGTCCTCTCCCCAAGGGACACAGGTGAGGCACCAGCCACACCTGCTACAGTCTCTGTTTCTGGCGGCCAGCGAGGGATGCCGGTGTGTGTGGTCATCACTGGTTGGGGAAGCAGGTCACCATCAGCAGCATGAGCCCTCCGAGAAGTACACCACACCCTCTGACCTTTCCATGGCAGAACAGGTGGATAATAAAGTCCCTTGGGGGATATGGGTTGTGACCCATGGGAGGGAAAGCCCCTTGTTGGCTGAGCCTGGGACAGAGGCCTAGGCTAGGGATGGGTCCCACTGGCAGTGCCCTGGATGGGTCTCCTCTACGGCCCTTCATCAAATCCCATGTTAGCTGGGTGTAAGCGAGGCTACCAGGGCAAACCTGGTATGGAAGGGAGACAGTGCAGAGAAGGTGGCAAGCCACTGGGGCCTTGCCCCCAAATGGCTTCTTGGACCAGTAGGCGGAATAGGGCCCAAACTGGGGGCAAGGTTAGGCGTGAGCCCTGGGTCACTGCCTCATGCAGTGACATGGGTAAGGCCTGCTGGCTGTGCCCTGGACGGGTCTCCTCTGGGTTAGGCCTGTTCAGCACCTTGCCCTGATCCCCCGCCTGGAACAAGTCAAGCTACAGTCTCAGTTTCACATTAGTCTTTTATTATAACCGTACTTTGCCAAAAGGAGAAGTCATTTCTTAAATCAGTATGAGTTACAGCGTAAAGATGGAGAACAAAGCAATAGGATATAAATGGCACAACAGGGTATTCCATAAATCAAATGAATTGTGCCATCGTGAGACAAATTACTATGACAACTTTTACATCAAAGTGGTCTCAAGCCTGTTTACAGGAACTTTTTATTTCTTTTTAACACTATAAAAAGAGAGCTTTTGAAAGTAACACAGGGGAAGCAGTAATGGCCTGTGAGAAGGAAGCCCACCTTGCCAGGTGTTGTCTTTAATTCATCCCGGCCTCCTCTCCCTGCCCCAAGGACCCCCAGTGCCCCTGCTTGACACACGGGAGCCGGGCCAGGTGTGCACCTGCAGGGGAGGGGAGGGGAGGGGGGAGTGAATGGCCCGGCCTCCATGGGAGAGCCACCCAGAGGGCCTGTGCCCCCCCCCCCCGGTTCTGTAACGACCCCAGGGGGCAGCTTCTTAATAAAATACAAAGTAAATCTGAGCAGACTCCGGCAGGTTATCTATCATTAGCAGACAACATAACTGCCGCTGAGCTTTATATTTGCTCGTCTCTGACGAAGTGCAGGAGTGTTACTGGTGGGCGGTCAGACCCGAACGACCGATGCACGGACTGAACTCAGCTGCCGAGAAGGCAACGCACAGGGAGGCCTTGGTTTATTTTTAATCACACTCATTCTGCAGTGACATTATTTCTTACCAGATTGCAGTTAGCAGTGGGCATTAGCAGGAGGTCAGCTCTGGAAGAATAATCCAGTATAATTAAATGTTTAAAGTGTTTTATGACCCGTTGGCAAATACAAAAGGTAAGGCAAAGTCATAATGATTTTCCTTCTCTAATCTGTAGCTCTCGTATATAACGTAGAGGTAAATTTTAGCTCGAATTCCCAAACTGATCAGAGAGGAATGCATGAAACACAGGTACATGTATTAAAAAAGTGGATGACAACGAAAATTCATCTAAGCTTTATATAAAACGTATTTAACTGCTAATAATCAAAACACGAGAGGGCTCCACTGATTATACTTGTTAAAGAAAAACAAAAAGGTTTCATATATTCAGGATTTAAAAAAATGTGCACTTGAACATAGGTATTTGATAAAATAATAAAAAAGGAACACATTCTTTAATAGCACTGTAACTAATAAAAATGCAAATTATGCTCAACTATGAAGAATAAAAACCAGTCACTTAAAAAGATTAAGAGAGTAATACAATTCTCAAACCCCACGGACCTGTGGGAATTGGAGGGTGGCACTGCCCACATCCCACTCCCCCTCATGTTTCTTTCCTTCGAGGAGGGAGCGGCTCGTTGGGGACCACAGAAGCGACGCCTCTGAGAGACCCCCTTGGTTCTCACGTGGCACCAACATGGAAGCACAGAATGGAGGACCCGCCCCTCGTGCGCTGGAGGGCTGGGAGTTTTCAGGGACCGCTAACCACCCAGCCAACTGCAGGTAAGTAGCCGAGAGCCTTGTCGGGGTGGTGGGTGCCCAGTGACAGTGGAGTAGCAGGCCTCTAGCGCTCGGGGCAAAGGAACTGCTGAAAGTGAGCAGATGACTGGGACCCACTGCCGGGGGACAGCCATCTCCACGGCCCTTTCCACTTTGTCTTGGAGCCCTACTGAGGGCAGCTCCACACTTCTTACCTTAGAACTGAAAACACTGACCACGCCCCGACCCAGGTCCTCTGAGGGAAAATAATGGCCACCGTGCACAGCTGCAAGGCCATTCACTGTATTGGGACCTTGGGAGCGTACGAAGTATGGTCAAGGCGACACACACTGGGCAGTAAGTGACTCTGTGAGTCACCCCCAGGGGTGCTGAGCAGGCCACTCCATCGGGGAGCCAGACAGCTCATCAGCTTGTCTTTGAGTAATCATGGAAGGCCAGGCTACCCTGTCACCTGAGCAAAACCAGACTTTGTATTCATCCCCCATGCTCATGTGTTCAGAGATTCTCCTGCTAGAGCCTGAGGACAAACTGTAGAGCTAAATGGAGCCCTCTCTGCAGTAGCTGACTCCGAGTCCTCACTGCTTTCTCGGAGAGCACGTGGGAAAGCAGGTCATTGTCACACTGTCTGTCTGTAGAGAAATACATGGTTAGCAGTGGGAAGGGATGTAAACGGTGTCTAGTCTTTCAAACTTCGCTTTTCACTGGTCTGCGTGAAAGCTTCCACCGCCCAGAGGCCTTGCCATCATCCTCCGAGAAGCCCTGAGCACCCGTCACCACAGGGCGGGGGCTGCTCCCCCTGACGGAGGTGAAATGGGCACCGTGGCTATCTTGTTAGATATTCCTATTTGCACAAAGGACAGGGAAAGTGTCCTTTTCGGGACCTTTCCTCTTAAGTAGAGAAATAGCTCATGTGACGGTTTCTGCCCAGCAAGATTCCATAAGCTTCCAGCTGAAAAGGGGAAATCTCTAGTGTGTGCTGAAGCCCAGGAAAGCACCAGGTGGGTCAGAGCTGGTCCTGCCCTGGCAGTGGTGCCTGGGACATGGTGCACAACTGAGCCCGGGCCCTGCGGCTCCTATGCCTGGCTCCCGGCAAGCGAAGGGCTGTGCAGAAACCCTGCATCTTCCTGATGTCTGGAGTGTTCTGTGGGAAGCCCTGCTCCCCTAGAAGGGACTCCAGGTTTAATTCCCTGTTACTGCTACTTTAAGGCCAGTGGGAGGTCGTGACTCAGGATGGGAATGAGCTTCGGTTTTTCCCTTTACTTCTCACTTGACAGGTGACAGGTGTATTCTAGCGCCAAAACTACAGAAACTACACCAGAAAACTATCTGAGGGATATCTGTCCCATAGTCAGGGTCACATTTTCCAATTCAAGGGAGTAATATTCTTACGACTTTTGAAATCAGTGCAGCAAAGACTGGCTTAATGTGACCTTGTTTTCTGGTTGTGAAAGATTCTAAAGAGGGAAATACAATCGTCTGAGGAGGGACAGTGATGGCCAGAGTCGATCTGGCCTGAGGTTTGGAAACATACTCTTTAACAAATGAAAAAATCTAACCCCCATCACACCTAAATAGGATTCCTAAGTTTAGACCCTGTTTCTAAAGATGACTCTTTCTGAGAGGTCAGTGATGGGTTTTGTCCAGCCCTGGAATCCACCAGTTTTAGTCCATTGTTGTATTTGGCTCTGCTGTATGGCTTCCCAAAGGAGGAATGAAATAGGCTGAGATAGAGATTTCCAGAGAGAAAGCCTTCTTGATATCAGTCAGTTTTCCTATGCCTGATGCTCCGAGGGATGGAAGATTTGAAACCAACTCTTCTTCCTTCTTTTAGTTATAATTAATGGAGTTGCCATACTTCTTAGTTGGGGAGAAGGGAACAGAGGAAAAATGATTCTAATTGTGGTCTTTGACAGTGAGCACGATACTGGACACTTGTCTGCCTCAGACAAAGGCAGGCGGAGACAGGCCCTGAAAGCCCTGTCCGCATTTTGGTGAACATCCACCTGTGTGCTCTATGGCCGTCTGCCCCTCTAGAGGGTTCTGATGGGTTGCACTAAGGCCACAGACATGCTGGGAAAGAAGTGTTGGTTTCAGAGGGGTCTCCACTGGGGGAGCCTCAGGTGGGCCCTGGGGCTGCTGAGGGGGGTGGCCAGTCCCCATGAAGGAGGCCGGGGCACTGCGGTCAGATGTCCAGGGGGCTCACAATGGTGAAGCCAGAGTCCTTGCTGTTGCTGCTGCTGTCCTCGTCAGGGCTGGAGCTGGGGTTGCTGGACGAAGCCGAGGCAGGGCCCATCAGAGGGTCGGAGAACACCAGAGGAGAGCGGGCCAGGGGCTCGCTTCTCCCAGGGGTGCTTCGGATGGTGCGAAGAGGCTGGGCCTGGCCTGAGAAGGACCCCTTGGCGCTACCCCCATCGTCATCTTTGGAGACCAGGATGAAGTCATCTGCGTTCCCTCTGTCCACGCGCCCTGCTGTTTCTGAAGAGGCCTGTGAAGTACAGTCAGAAGTACAGGTGGATGAGAGAAGAAGCCAGTGAAACGAGAGAACTAAGCAGCAGCCCTGTGTGTGCTTCCTGGAAGTTTAGGCCCTACGCTTCTCCTTGGAAAGATGTGTCTGGTCCTGCTTCCCCGAAGCCCTGCTACTTCCTGGTGGCGCAGGGTCAGTTCCTCTGAAGCTGGATGCTGGGTTCCCAGGGCAATAAAGTAAGCCTCCTGCTTGGTTAGTTAGGAGAAGCCAGCTCAGGAGGCAGGCGGCAGACAGAATCCCCACCAGCCTCCCGCGGCACCCTGCCATGCACATCAGTCATCTTCCTTGGGCTGTCATGTTTTCACCTGTGAAATGGGGACAAGGACCGACTGACCCAGCGTGTGGTCACCACACACGGAGAAGATGTGTGTGGACGTGCATCGCACAGGGCTGGCTCCCTAATGGAAGCCCACACCTGGAGTGATTTTACTATCTGCTTAACAAAGAGCTTCAGGAAGGCCTAGTGTATGTGTCTCCTAACCAGCTCAGCCCGGGTCTGCACTAGGCGCCCCCGGGGCAACGGTAGTAAACGTGAAAACCAGGAATAGCAAACCCATAAAGACAGACTTTACAATTATTTTCCTTTCTTTGTAAGCAATTAGGAGTCGCGTTTATTTTTTAACTAAAAAAAGCTGACATCCGTGAACACCAGTAAAGGTTTTGGGTTAAACCCAGAGAACCTCCTGCCTACCCTGGGACAGGCGTAAAGCTAGTCCGACCACATGTTTCAAAGTCAGCCTGACAGAAAACGTGCTGACATAAGCGGACGTCACGTCCACGCCTGCTCAACCAACCCCCTGCCTGCTCTCCCACAGGGTGGATGGGGACTGGTGCCCGAGTCTGAAGTCGACGAGATGTACAGAGCCCCTTGGCTAGAAGTGTCCCCGGGTCCTCTGGCCCCCAGACTGGTATGGCCTAGGCCACCTATGGGCTGTGGGCAGAGCCTGGACAGGTCACTGGCAACACTTCCAAGGGAAATTGGGGCTTGACTGACCGTGAACTACATGTTCTTGGTGACACGGGGAGGGAGGGGGGGGATGAGTGGCTAAAAAATGGCTCAGGTGCCTCCAGCCTCTGACCATTTATCCACCTTTAAGATCTTCAACTGGGAGAAGAGAAACAGAATTAGCCTTAAGACCACAGTGCTGAAACAGGCTTTGAAGTTCTTCACCTCAAGTTTTAAAGCTGTTTACATTCTAGTAACACATTAATTCTTACAAACCTGAGGAGGTATGCGGAACATGGCCCTCTGGTGGAAGAGGAGGCCATAACTGGCCCCAGGACAGGTTGGTAGAGCAAGACCGTCCCACCATAAGGTGCACCCAGTCAGGGCTACCACCTCGCAGAGCCTGCAAGGGACACCTGCGTGCGGCTTGTCTTCCCCTGCATTTGCCCATGGGATGCACGTAAGGCTGGTGGGACCTCGACTTCAACCTCCTACCTCCAAGGTGTGGACGCTGTTCCTATGACCATTGTCCTGAACTGTAAACCGAAACCCTTGACTTCTCACCGCACACGGGGTCTGCGGTTGGAGTGCTGCTTGGCAGAGCTCATCTGAGGTTGAAAATGAAAAGCGCACGTACAGCAGGCCCTATTTTCAGAGTGGCGTCTCTGCTACAGAAACACTGTGACGACCTAGTTGTCTTTAGCTTACAGTGAACACATTACAAGACGCTGAAGATGAGAAATAGGTTATAAACCCTGTGCCTGGAAGGAAAGGTGGTTCCTACCATCGCTAATTATCTGGCACATTCCTGGACAGCAGGGACAGCAAGTTATAAATGATGGGTAATCCTTCCGCTCCCCATTCCCAGATAAAATCATGGACCGACTCAGACAAGCCTGGTACAGCCGCAGGGCCTGAGTAACCCCCTTCTTTTAGCACCCCTCCTCACCTTTTTATTGCAGATCACACATCGACACCCAGATCAGAGACCTGGTGGCTTGGCCAATGTCACAAAGCAAATGAAAGATCTCTCTCTTCCGGACTCCTACCTAGAACCTTTTTCTAGACACAAAGACACCACCTTTCTGGATTTCCATACAACCTTAGCTGCTACCAGGTTCTGTTTATGGCATTTACAAAAATTTTGGGAATTCCTAAGTCAATCCTCTCTTCACCAAACACAGGCATGTACTATACAATTAAAGAAGTTTTTCAACCTGTCAGTCCTGCCTAAAACTGGTCAGGACCACCACCCTATACAGCACCCCCCCCCCCCCCCCCCGCCATTCACCCTGCCTCACTTCTTACCTTTCGTTTAGGATCATGAGTTTAGGATCATGGAAGGTGGAAGCAGGTGAACCCAACTACAGACCAGCTGTTTGGCAGACATGTTCCAGAGTGACAGAAGTATTCTCTTTCCATGCTAACACAGCACCCAGCCACACGTGCTTATGGAGCACTTGAAAGGTAGCTAGTATGATGCAGGAACTGCATTTTTAACTTACATTGAATCTTAACGAGTTTGTTTCATTTTAAATAGATATGTGGCTAGTGGCTACTATATTTAGACAATGCAGCTATAGACCATTCAGGTAAAACTAGGGCCCCAAGCACCAGTGAGGAGCTGGCTGACTAATAAATCCGGGGTCCTATAAGGTCCTGCCTCCCACTGATAGAGATTTGGGTCAGTTCACCAAAAACCTCCCAGAGGAGTATGTGAGGACAGACTCAGGCAGGGAGGGACAGAATGTGGTTCCCTTTACAGAATACAACTTTGCACCTGCCATTCTCAGAGTTGGAGATAAGATTTGTGAATCAAATGGAAAGAACAATATTAGCCACATCCCCACCAACATGCCAGCGGGGAGCAGGGCATGTGTGTGTCCACAAAGGAAGAGCCCTGTTGAAGTTCCTGCTGGGGAAGGGCACCGGCAGGGGGACCCTGCGCCACCTGCTCCCAAGGCATTATCCTTCACCCGTACTTCAGTGCTAAACCAAGAAAGCAAAGACATTCCTAAGTTAGGGATGAGCTGTGGCACAACCTACCACAGACCCCCACGTGTTGTGATTACATTTCCGGAAAATGTCACAAAGGCCTGCCTAGCACTGCTTCCCCCCCCCACCCCGCCATCTCCGGCCCTCTGTTTAACTAGAAGCTCATGAGCGGGGCTACATCCTATAACCCTGAATACCCAGTGCCTGGCAGAGCAGGCCCTCAGCTCGCATTTGAGAGGCAGGAGGGGAAAAGCCTTCAGAATTGCCACTTGGCACACATGCTCCTGTCCAGAGCCAGCCCGCAGCCCCATCCCTGTCCCCATAAGCAGTGACAAAGTGAGTCAGCTGGCTCCCTGACTGCCGCCCTCGGGACAGGTTCCTAAGGAAAGATGGTGGGTCAGGAGTTTCTGCTGGGGGGCTCCTGTAGGAGTCTAGTCCCGATACCCGGGTGCTGCAGCCCAGAGCCTCAAACACTTGGCTTTCTGTGGGACTCACTGCTTCATCTGGGACTTCACTTGCCTTTCCTCCCCTGAAGACGAGACGAGAGCACTGCTCCCCTATTTTTCCCTTCCTCAGGTAAAGCCTCTTTCAGGAGGATGGGTTTTTTATAAACTGCTAACACCCTTGGGGAAGAAGCCATGGCAGGAATAAGAAAAGAAGAAAAGCCCTATGATTTGCCCTTTTCCTACTTTCCTCCTTTTCCACTTAACCCTACAGAGGAACAGGGGCACAGAGGCAGAGGTGGGGTGCCCGGGCGCAGAATGGGTTGACGGTGTTTTAGAAGCACATGCAGAGGCAAAAGGCCGCCTGGACGCTGCACAGGAGTGCGGCTCTGTCAGCACCAGAGCATGTCCTAGTTCGTGTCACCTGCATGTCACAGCTAGCTCACCCTGAGTTTGCATACGGGGTCTGCAGGGGCAGTGATGGCGACAGGCAGTTCTTACAAATATGAGAACCAGGAAAAACAATGGCAAAGTATAATTAAGAAGCTTTAAATGTAGCAAATTCATTAGTATTTTTAAAAGGTCATTTTCAATATTACTTTATACATTCAACTACAAAGAAAAAACATGCTAAATTTAGAATTGTCAATTTAAAAATGGTTGTGGGGTGAGCCTAAGCTAAACGGTATTTGAATAAAGAAATGATTATTGAAAAATTAAACATCTGTTCAGGGAAGGAGAATCTGGAGGAACTAATCAAATTAAACTTGCAACGTTAATGCTGTATCCATGTGGCCAAAGATGCAGACTAATGGCTCTATGAAAACTTTCTTTTAAAGCTGGATAAAAATAACCACATAAGGTTCTCTCTTCTTGAAAAGTACTCGTGTGTGTGTGTGTGTGTGGGGGGAGTACCCTTAAAACTAAAACAATTCTCCTTCTAAAATATATTTTTTTAAATCATAAAAAATAATTTACAAGCATCTGGATGCTAGTTTTTGAGAAAGAGCCTTCGATGAGATTTTGCTAATGTTCATTTTTCAAGATGAGACTTTGTAAGCCCTTAAAAAATATATTAGGGACTTTTAGTCCTATCAGATAAAGTATAGCGAGGAAGCCTGGTGGAGCGGGAAGCTTGCTGGGCTGGGACAGGAGCTCTGAAAACACGATACCTGGTGAGCCTGTGCACCTCCCGGGCCTTCACTGTCTCACGGCTACGATCTGTGTTTTTATGTTAGAATAAATTACACACAATGTCAACACCTTAAGAGCAGGGGGCAGCACACTATGGCCCATAAACCAAAGCGGGTCTGTGGCCTCTTTCCATATGGCTCGCAAGCTAAGAATGGCTTATACATTTCTAAAGGCTGTAAAAACACACACACCAAATACAGAAACAAATATGAGACACAGACCACATGTGGCCCACGAACCCTAAAATATTTACTATCTGATCCTTTATGGAGAAAAGGAATCCTCATTCCCTCAGAGGATGGACACCGAGAGCCCTTCTCCATGAAGGCAGAAAGGTTGTAGCCGAGAGAAGTCCACTCAGGAGAGCATCAGGAGAGCAGGACAGCACTCCCTGTGCTAACAGGGACCGGGGGCATCAGCTGGAGAAACCTGACGGCTAGCCGAGGCAGAGGTGGGACTTGCGAAGGCCACACGACAGCACTGGCAGGAGGCCCCGGCTAAAGCTGCTGCATACGGGGATGTAGGCGGTACACTGCCGACTCTAGGAGACAGTGGTCTCCCGTGGGGCTCTGGAGTCTGCAGCTTGTCTGGTTCAGGCCACTTGTGGTATTTTATAGCTGAACTTTGCACATGGTAATGTGAAATGACTTTCGTAAAGTTTCTGTCATTCATAACTTTAAAGACCGTACGTGAATGTGCCCCCATCAAGTTACTGTGACATTGCTCGTCAGAGCTCTCATACCTGCTTGGTGGCTCCAGGCATTTGGTCACCCTGGCCCTGGCCTTGGCCACTGGAGCAGTAGTGGTCATCTGAGATGGTGATCTGCTCATTCTCCTCAGCTTCCAGCTGACTCTGGTTGAAACGCAGGGAACCTTTCAGAATGTCTTTGATCTAGTTTTCAAGAAAGAAGAAAATAAATGAAAGAAATGAATGAGTTTGTTTTGTAATACTAGATAAACCTTTAACATTTAAACGACTTATCACTAACCATTTTTTAAATAGTACAGATATGAATATATTATCATAAGAAAGGAATAACAGAAAAAAAATCCAACTCTATCAAAGCCATGAACTTACTAATGACCAAGGCAAATTTCAAAGGCTTAATGGCCAGGTTCTCGCAGGGTCAGCCCTGGGTGTCACATCCCGGGGAGTTATCTTCAAGCAGGAAGTACAATTTGCCTACCTACCCAGCCCCACAGAACAGCTCTTAGCTACCAGAGCGGCTGCACCCCAGCTGGGCTGTTACTAACACAGGCAGACATTGAGAGCAGTGCGCTCTTTTCATGAACACGTATGTTCCACGCAGCCCTCCAAGGGTTGGGGAGACGTAGTCCTCGCGGGTCTGAGGTCCGTCCTGGGTAGTGGTTCTTACTTGTGCTTTGGAGCATGGGTTTATGGATGAACACCTGAACATGCTGCTGGACCGCACTATCCCAGCTCTGGGTGAGGAATAAACGGAATGGCTTTGGTAAGAGGAAGAAGCAAGGGTGGGGACGGGAAGCTAGCTTGGGCCACAAGCTAGTCAGACATAATCACCAGTAGGAGCAACAGGTGTAAGGAGGTGGGGAGTCAGGAGGGGCTCTGCCTGGGAGGAAACGAGGGGCTGGCACTAATACCACGGTATGCCATGCCATAGCGTGCCACCCCAACAGGCACTAGAAGGATGGCCAGTGGGACACAAAGATCAGATGGACATACCTGTTTTAATCCTGCCAGAGAAACCAGAATTTGATCCTCTTTTTCCAAATTTTCTTGTAATATCACATCTTGAATATTTACTGAAAACAGAAGAATGACATTTTATAATTAATGCTCTGAGTATAACTTATCTGCTAGCCACACCATAACTTGCTTGAAAAATTTTCTGTCTAATTTCATAGCAAGTATTTCTACCAAGGATGCTCTGCCCAGCTGCAGATGAGGGGGGTGTGGGGGAGAGCAGAGCCCAGTATGCACAGCCTTCCCACCAACGTGACACAAGTATGTTCTTGCAACGACAGATGGGTCTTCACTTCCACAGAGAGACCCGGGCACTTCCTGCTAACTGACGTGAACAGCCTAGAGCATTCCATCCAGCCTCTGGGAGGAAGCGTTTCAGCCTGGGCTTCGCACACTGCCTCATGGTTCAATGATGTTAACTCTCTCTCTGAAGGTCAGGCCCTCCCACGTGACTAAAGCTAATACGGACACCGTCTTCAAAGATTTAAGCAGTAGGGCGTGTTGTCAGTTCAACAAAATGGTAAAATAAGAATAACAGGACAAACTCATGGCACTACACGTGCCATCAGACGCCTACGGAGTCAGCCTGACGTCACCCGGGGTCTTCACGGGAGCTACTTCTCTCCATCCTCTAGGAGGCTCACCCTCCACGGGAGAAGTCCTTCATCCAGGCCTGGTCTGCGGGATCCAGCATGTCAGCTGTGGCTGCCAGGCTCAGCACTGTGGCTGCCCAGCAGGAGGTGCCACACGCAGTGGTCCCCAGCGCTCCCCCACCGTGCGCCCAAGGGAGGTACACAGCCCTCTGGGGGGGGGGCTACTGAGCCCGGGTTCTCAGGGGAGCTCAGGGGCAGGAGGCAGAGTCCTCTTCCCACCCGGGGCTAGGCAGGAGAATGCACTGGTGGGTGAGGTGACTAAAACACACTTTAAAAAAGATACCTCTACGTACACCAACTGGAAAATCACTACAATAAGTAGGTTTATCCTCCATTAACGTCTGCTTTCTGATTTCGTGGCCTTAAAGCACACCGACTTATAAGGTCTTACCTGCCCCATGCTTAGTCATTCACTCAGCAGAGACGTCCCAGTGTCAACTGGGGACTCATCAGTTCCATGCCCGACCCCCTTCAGCCACCAGAGCGATGTAGCACTCCCTGCTTGCTTACCCCTGCCCTGCTGGTGGCAGGGGCAGAGCCGGCCCACTGTTCTCTTGGCCCGCAGGCTCTGGGCCCACATCCCTGCGGACCGGCTGCTCCTCATTGTTCCACACTGGTCCCACGCTGCCCCCTCAGAGAGCCCTCCTGCCCATCCAAACTAAGGGAGGCCAGGTCACCCTGTGGTCGTGGCCACGGCGTCTCCTTTCCTATGCTCTCACGCGGCGCTCGTCACCAGCTGGCATTACCACATGGTTTGTGCGTGTGTGGTGTCCATCTCCCCCAGCAGGATATAAGCTCCGAGACGGTCTTGTTCAGGGCTCTACTCTCAGCCCTTAGAATGAGGCTTGGTGCATTTTAGGTACACAGTTAAGTACCGACCGAGCAAATGTGGCAAAACATTCTTGGAACTTGCATTTCAAAACACCGCTATGCTAAATATTTCCAAAAATACTTCCAGTAAAGGAAAAGGCAAAGACTGATACCATCAACACGAGCCTGGCCGGACAGTTTGTCAGAATCTTCAACAATAAGTCTCTAAACCACGCGGACAAGTCCTCTCACACACCACAGCAGAAAAACAGCAGCTTTGATTTACTCAGAAAACGTGACTGTAGTTTCTGGCTAATAATAAAGGCCTGCTTCAAAACAAGAAAGCAAGATGAATGGGAATGGAATAATAGATATAATTAGAGAGGGAATGTTTTTGGTTTCCTTAAAAGCCTGTAACAATTTGTTCTCTCTCAACAAAAAAACAACACAGAACCCACTCAACAAGACATAAACGACAGCCAACTGCAGGGTATTGACAAGGAGCAGTTACGTAGGTCTTTTAGAGGATTGAAAAGGTTGCTTTTGTTTTTATGACTGCCAGGGTTTTTAAGGCAGAGGTCTGAGGGTCTCAGGGCTGCCTGGGGTGGCACGACACATAGTAGCTGGGTAGTTTGGTGGGGCAGTGAGTTCCCCCCACACACACTGAGCTGCAAGGTGGGGCAGATTTCCCAGCTTCTGCTGTGTAAGCGGGGGCAGCAGGGGAAGAACTCCTGGGCCCTGAAAGGAAGCTCAGCTAATGGACACAGGAACACCCGGATGTCTGGAAGAAGCATGGGGGGCTTCTTGGGTCCAAGGAGCTAATGGAGAGGAAGCCACTGGAGGCCATATGCAACAAATCAGGGGGCCAGGCTCTGTCTGCAGCTCCCGCCTGCTCCTTTCGGATGGTCTGCTGTGCAACATATCCCAGAGCCAAAGGTTTGGCCAACTTGCCTGGCTCCTGCCTCCAGTGTAACGTGGGGCCCACGGTCAACAGCAACAAGGACTGAAGGCCTTTAGGGTCATAGGCTACAGGCTAACAGCGCAATCAGTCAGTGGCTCCAGTGACGACAGAAGCCCGTAACTATGCAGGAACACAGCTCTCCTTAGAGGCCAACAAAGACCCAGAGGGCACTCAGAGGCCTTTCCTCAAACACCAGAGACATATGTGCCATCTTAGTACCCTGACACCATCCTGGCAGGGAGAAGACACAAAGTAGAGAAACTAACCGTGGGCATTTGTTCAGATGAGATGGTTAACCAGGTTGCCTTTAATTGTTAGGTTTAAGCCTTGGACTGCCATTGGTGGGAATGAAACTTCAGAGTGAGATTTCTGTGTACCTGAGTTTAAATATATGATTCATTATCCCACTACGGAAGTATCAGTGTCTACCTGAGATCTTAGAAAATCATATTGGCCACGTTGCCTGAAAATCCCAGAAAGCAAGTCACCCCGGTGTCCTCTCCTGGATGCCACAAACCCATACTTGAGTAGTGGCAGAGATGAAGGTGGAAGATACGGATGTATTGGAAAGCCGGAACAAGAGAAGCCCCTTGTCTTTCACGACAGGCCTAAATGGGAGTAATGCCCCATGATCTAAAGCCACTCTCCCTGCTCTGTTCTCACTTGATAAGAGCATGAACAGCAAACAAGCCTAGATGGTCACTGCTGTACTGTCGCCTGGGGAGCCACCCCAGCTCCTCCTTCCATATCAACGTGTCCCGGATCTCATTCAGAGCAACACCGTGCACACCTTCCTTCACAGCCAAGGTTGGTCATGTGACACAGCTCTGGCCAATGAGGTGTAAGAAAAGTCCTTGGACGGAGCTTCTGGAAAACTCCTTGCTGGGTCTGACTCAGTCTGTGCCTTTCAGACCTTTACACTTCCCGCTTTGCTCCCTGAAATGCTGGCAGGCGCTCCGCAAGTCCTCTTGCAAGCACGTGGATGCAGATCACAGCTTAAGGGCTGTGGGCAGTAAACCGGGGAGCCTGGGGCACTGGGCACATCATGGAGCTGCTATACTTGCTTGGACTGCCCACCTCCAGGCTTCTTTCAGTTATTAAACAACAAACAAACACAAAACTTCCTGATTTGTTTATTCTCCTGCTTTTTGGCTTTATGTTTGTGTCCAAATTTCCCTCTTTTAATAAGGATACCAGTCACTGGATTAACCAAGTGTGACCTTGTCCCAACTTGATTATATCTGTAAAGACCCTATTTGCAAATAAGGTCACATTCACAAGTTCCAGGTGGACAAAAAATGGCATAGTGGGGGTGGGGGGTGGGACCCAGTACAGCAGCCAAACTGCTTCACTGTTACACAGGATACAAACCATCCAGTTCCTCTAACGAGAGCGGACTGAGACGGCGCCACCAATCCTCTCCTGCATGCAGAGTATGAGCCCAAGTTCAGCCTGGCCCCGGCCTGCTGTGCAATGTGGCTGGCCACGGGTACAGAGCCCAGAGCCTTAGTATCCTCAGTGGTACACCCTCACCCAGAATTCTCCAGCCTTATTTTTAAGACAAGATCAAAGATCACCTTTTACAATCTGCTGGAAATCAGGACCTTCTGCCCTGAAAACCCACATATCTATATAATGTTCATTTAATCTTAAGGACAAATCTCTGTTATAATCAACTAAGCTGACAAGTCTCTTAAGAAATCCAGCATAAAGAAATCCAAATTAAAACAAAAGGACACCTCTGGAGGCTGTTGAATGCTTTGAATATAAGAATTCTGACTACCAATAAAGTACTGGCTATGTAAATCCTAATCCCATGTGAGGCCTAATCAGTTCAACTGTATATTGATTTAAGGTAGCATTTATGAATATTCTACTAATATGTAACTTCTTTGTAACAAATCTACCACTTTAAGTTGCACCTGTGTGTACAAACAAAAAAACATACTGATGTTTTTTCAGGCCTTAAAATATTAAACGCAGAAATGTAAAGGGTTTAAATTTCCAATGCGATGCACATTTTCCTTATAGCAGGAGGCAGAATAAATTATGAGATAAAGGCTCTTTCTTTTTGTTTCTGCATAGAAAGATTACGTTCTTTATAATCTTCTATTTAAGTTTTATATATTATAGACGTTACAGCAGTGAAACTAAAGGGGGAAAATACTTCTGTGGAAATTACACAAAAATCTCATCAATATAACAGTTCCATGGTGACTCCACTGTTTCTAAAGAGGTGTCAACGCCATAAAAATAGATCTCTGACTCTAAAAGTAATGGAAATGGCACACAAACTACTTTTTACGATTTCTTAAAAACCTCTTTTCTTCAATGCTAGAATGAAAGTGTTTTATTTGAATGGCTGGTACAAAAGGTAACATGAGCCCATACTCATGCAGAAGGGAGGCAGAAGGAGATAAAGGCAGAGCTAGCGTCTATCTATAGCGGAGGTGGAATTTAGCTTCCTTGTGCCTGAGAGTAATACCGAACCTTCCTCAAAGATGAAGGTAAAGAAACGGTAAGTAAACAGGTAAATACATGACGAAGAGTAAATAAATTAGCACAGTACCTCACCCACTATAGAAGCTCAGGACTTGGTACCTTTCATTTCGACATGGCGACATTGCCTCATCTGACTGTCCCAATGACCATTCTCGATGAGGACTATCGTCCTATTACAGAAAAGGGAGCCAAGCTCAGCAATCCCCGGTCTGTCATCTGAGGTCTCATGACGGGAAAGTGGTAGAGCTAGGACTAGATTCTAGATCATCTGGACTCCTGAGCTCCCCAACACTCACATACACAGCACTGATGGAGGGGCCAGAGAGAGATATGAGGAGGCACAGGACGGGGTCCTGCCACTGACCTGACTGCTTTCTGATGCCAGTGCCCTTTCTTTGGGGGTGGAAATGACCTAAGTGAGGTCAGCCGGCACAACGGGAGGTCACCTACATGCAAGCAGACTGCTCTATCATTTCTACCAGAACTTTCCAGAATACTGGCACTAGCATCAAACAGCTTGAACTTTAATAACCTTGGGCATTGATGTGTGAATCACTAAACCCATCAGTAACGGGAGGTAATCCTATCTTTGAGGGCTGCTGGAGAGATCAGATGGGACAATCAAAGTGGTCCACTTCTAGCACACTCTAGCACACTGCCCGCTATTACTATTATTTATTAGTATGTTTTTGTTTTGTTTTTTTCCTTTTCCAGTACCTCAAATACCCAGATAAATGGATTGTGCTCTTTGAGGTTATCTCATGTCTGGCAGACATTTAGTTACCTTGACCTCAGACAATCTCATGTAAGGACTAACCCAGACTCTAAAGAGGAAATATGTAGGCTATTACAAAATGGAGGGGTCACATGGAGCGTTGACCTAGGGTCACAGGTGTGACCAGAATGGTAGTGGCTGAAGAGGTGGCCATGAGTCAAGGAGGGGGGGCAGACCAGTAATTTGTCACTATTGGCTTTGACAAGTGAATTTCTGCTCACAGATGTGTGCCATGGTTGGCCAGATCTTGGGAGAAGGCAGGTTTAGTAGAGACTGTAGGTGTCAAATTCATTCTTTAATAGATCACGTGCATTTGTGTGTCTCTGCAAATGCCATTCCCCTTTTAGAAGACCCTCCTAGCTTCCTTACAACACCACACCCTTCTTTTCTTCAAAGTCTACCTAAAAACTGTGTTTAAGCATCGGCTTCCTATTAAAGGTCTTCTCTCTGAAAGCATCCAGTTGTTTGACTCTCTTCCTCCATCCTTTACTCTTGGAACTGTATTCACACATGAGGTTCAAAAATTAAAGGCTCCTGACTCTCTCTCTTTAAAATAAATAAAATCTTTAATAAAAGGAGGGGGGACGCCTGGGTGGCTCAGTCAGTTAAGCATTGGACTCTTGGTTTTGGCTCAGGTCATGATCTCTTGGGTCACAGGATCGAGCCCCATGTCTGGCTCCATGCTGAGCTTAAGACTCTTTCCCTGTCCCCTGACCCTCCCTACCCCCCTGCACTCTGTCTCAGATAAATAAAATCTTAAAAAACAAAAAATTAAAAGTCTCTCGAAACTTCACAGTTCTATGTGGCAAACTGTGACTCAAATCAAAGTCTTTTGGTTCCAAATGTGGCACTCTGTTCATTATATCCATATTACTCTAGAACCCTACTGGTCCCTGCCAACGTTTCTGAGATCACTCTGGGAGGACCATGGTTTCATGTGACACTATGTGTCCTTTTAGGTATTTCTAAAGAGGTATATTCTCCTTGGCGCTTGTACACACACACACACACACACACACACACACTCTCTCTCTCTCTCTCTCTCTCTCTCCCCCTACTTTGAAGTTTTACTCACATCTTCCATATGCACTGAGCTCAATTTTAGAAGACCACCCCTCCACTTCACCCTACCTTCAACCTGCTTCTCCTAGAACCTATATTTATATCAGAGAGCAGGTACTTAGTAAATACTGGCTGAATGAACAACGCAGGGCTTTCCCATCAGCAATACGGCAGATTTTTATGTCCTGAGGAGTAGATGTAAGTGAGGTATTTCTCAGGTGAAGAATGAAAGGATATTAACATGCTCAATCAGATCTCAGATTGAGAAGTGATAGGGGCAGATGAAGGGATATAACTTTCACTGATGATTTCTTAAGAGCCAAGTATTGAGTCAGGCACTTTATGCTCAGTATTTTCTTAAAAAGCAAAAGCAGATCACACAGAAAATATAATCAAGGGTCCTATTTGGCATCCAGCTGTCAGAATGACTGACGGCCCTAAACTCAGCACTGGGAAAGGAGCATTTAGTTAGGAAAATCCAAGGGTAAGACTAGCAAACATGTGTATTGCTTATGTAAGATTAGTTTTTGTTGCCAAAAAATAATTCTCTTAAGTAAATTGAGTGTGCTTAGCAGAGTTAGAAATCTTTACTCATCTCTGCCATTTCGCATCTTATTCTCTTAGGATTTACCACCCTGCCAGCCAAGGAGTGTCACGGAAACATGATTCCTCACAGCAAAATCTATCATATTCATGATATGGCTGAGGGTCAACCAGAAAAGACTTTACATATATTTTTAAATGTAAATGGTCTCTAAGCTCCAGTAATGGTTAGATGCCTTTGCCAGAAGACGTACGTCTAAAAATAGAAGCAGAAACATAGGTAGGGCCTTACTGAAAGGAAATTCCCTAGGGTTCTGCCATCAGACCCTCTCATTTGGAAGCAATGAGATAGGAGGGCAGTTTGAATAAGACTGTCCTAAAATCACATCAGTTAGTCAAATAAGATCCTGTGAACTGGGTTTAAGATGGATGTAATTTTTTTGTGAATTTTAGGCAATAAAGGTTTTGCTGATAGGAGGAGCCAGTTAAAGTTAAGTGCTGCTATTCAGCTGGTATTTAAACATGGCCCAAGGCAGCAAACATTAGCCTTTTTTAAAAATTTAAATTCAATTAGCCAACATATAGTACATCATTAGTTTCAGATGTAGTGTTCAATAATTCATCAGTTGGGGGGATGGGGTAACTGGATGATGGGCATTAAGGAGAGTGTGTGATGGATAAGCACTGGGTGTTAACAGGCAACTGATGAAGATTAGCCTTCTCAACTGGGTTTCACCTTCCCCTATACACAAGCTCTCTGCTTAGCATGAGATGCTTGTGGTGGCCACAAAACCTTTGAGCTTGAAAGCAAGCCTGTTTCACAAGATGGGGTGAACAAGTCTTTTATCTATTGGGTCACCAACTGGAGAGGGCCCGGATTGGAGGACATGGAGAGGCAGCCTGGTATGGAAGGCTGAGAACAGGCTCTGCGGCCTAACAGTTAAAGAAAGATGAAGTATTTGGAAAATTGTATTTAAAAAAAGAGAGGGAGGGATAGTGCGGGTTCCTCCTGTGGAAGAGCATGTGGGAAAATGGGAGACAGCCAGGAAGTGGGAAACACAACAATGATAGATGGACAGTTTCTACCGAGGCCATGGGCTCAGAGGTGTGGTATGTTCACATGGGAAAGGGTAAGACGGTGTATAATTTGCTGAGTTTTTCTAAATAGGCACAAGGGAGATGCTGTCCAGGTGTACCAAGTCTTCTGATCATAAAATGGGGGGTAGGAAGAGCCTTCTACTACTAGAATAGAACAAGTTCAAAGAGGCTGAAAACAGAACTGCATTTCAGATGATTGAAGGCCCCGCCAGAATAGCAGGGGAGGCTGTGTGCTTTCCGCCCACAGAATTCAGCTGCACGTGTGCCTGAGTGTGGAGGTAGGAATACATTAATAGGGTTATGAATATATTCATTTAATTCTGCCCACATAATGTTAAGTTCTTTTGCTTTCTGCTGCTTGAAGACTGTCATGGGCCAGTAACATCAGGTCACGGGGGGGGGGGGGGGTTGCTGGTAGAAATGCAGAATCTCGGGCCCCACAGCATACCTACTGAATCAGAAATCTGCATTTTAACAAGGTTCTCAGGTGAAAGTATCTTTTCCCTCTACAGAGGTCTATGCCACCCACGATTAAAATTCTCAAAATAATTATGAAAACTTTTATCACAGCATGACTGACAGAGGGGAAGCTGTCTGGTGATCATATTTTCCTTCCCTGTTCTTCAAATGCCATTCGTTAACTGCCTTATTGAACATTTCCAAAGACGTCCACTGGAAGTCGTTTTTATAAACACTAGAAAAGCAGATTTATAAAGTTCTTAGAGAAGCAAATAAACTGATTTTCAAAACTGGCCTCCCCTTACAGCTAATTTTCTTATATAAATATTATGACAAGTGCGAAACCAGTACTGCTGTGAGCAACAGAACAGCAGAGATGTGACATCGTGCTCCTGACTCAAGGCTGGCCTTAGGAGAAGCCTCAGGGAAAGAGGAGCCGGGGACTGGAACTGGGTCTGGACACGTGGCGTGTGTGTGTCACTAGCTCCCTGTGCGTGTCTCATCCTTCCCGGACCTTGGAGTCCTCATCTGTGAAATGAAGAACTACGGAGCTGGCTTTTAGAGCTTCCAGATGTTCACCATTCTAAGATCCTATGAGCTACGGCACTCCAGGAAACCTACCTGCCCTTGAATCCCAGCATTTAAGCCTGCCATTGCTGCCACGGACCACCCACGAAAGGGCAAGCTGCTGGAAACCACTGTCTAAATAGCAAACAGAGGACTGGAAATACCTCTCTTGGGAACAGGCAGGTGTGGGCTTTAGGGCCAGCAGGGCGAGCAGCTCGTACTCCCTGTAAACAGCTGGCAGCTCAACCCAGCTGCTCACAGATCAGAGAAGCGTGGGCTGCTCACCCACGTGCAATTATGTGTAAAATACGGCAAATCTAAAAATAGCCTGAGCTCAGCCATAGGAGTTAATACTGTCAATGGCTTTTAACTCAACCGTCAGGATGACAGGAAGGGGAGTAACTATGGCAACAGAAAAATGAACACGTAAAACAAGGCTTCTGAAGTTGGCAGGAAAGTTAGGTTTAACAAAACATGTATTTTCAATTCCTGTCTCTCAATCTTTGAATTCAAGCAGTTCAATTATGTGGAAGTAATGAAATTAGAATTTTGGTAGAGTTTCACTAAAACAAATATTCGTTTAGTTTTGGGTCCCAGTACCATAAGGAAAGAACTGCTAACCTGTCAGTGTTATTACCTCTATAATTAAAGGACCATTGAACAAATGCCTTTATATAATTTTTAACTGAGAGGTTTTTCTCTGTATTTGTTCTGGCAGTTATAAAAATAGCCTTGAACTCTACTTGACATTTTAAGATATTACTGCATGTCTGATGAAAACGTAGGGTGAAATGGAATTGCCTTGAAATGAAAGGAACTTAGTGAAAACAATTAACGTTAGGAGAGGATATGGAGAAATACTTGCTAGAAGTTTCTGAGGCAATTCTCACAGCTACCGTGGTAGCCTGTGGCCCAGGGCAGCATGGAGACCCAGCAGTGCTCATGGCAAGGAGGCTGCATCATTCTGTTCTGCTAAAGCTATTCTCGCTCGAAGAGCCCACACACCTCATCTTAGGACCAGCATATCCCAAATTCCAGCATCTTTCTGCATCATTTGATAAAGGAATATTTAGTTGGGTGCTGGGCAACTTTGTATTGGTCCTCCTTCTCCCATTAACTAGTTGTAGGGGCCCAGACAAGTCAATACCTGGCATTCTGGTCATGGGCTTGACGAGTGTCTCAGGATCTTCCCTCAGAGGGGACAGTTAGGAGTTAAGGGGACAGAGGAGAGAATCTGTGTTGAAAACCCAGCGTTGGGCCATGCCCTTGTGCTCGGCTTTAAAAACACATTCGTCTTGGCAACAAACTGGCAAGGTAGATAATTGTGTCTTCACTGTACATATGAAGACATGATCACAAGCAGGCTGGGCTAAGTGACAGAGTCTGATGTCACCCTGTGTCCATCTGGTGCCACACAAGCCTGCCTTTCCTGACACCACTCCAGACACTCTTACAACTGACTCTTGCCTGGAGTGCAAAGATGACCCTCCAGACGCTTCAGCCATCTGCAGGCTTTCAGAGACTGTCCTGTATTTCCCAAGCATAAAAAATTAGGGACCCCCCCTGGAGAAGCCCCCTAAAATCTTCCTTTCATCCAGGCCATCACTGTTAATTATTATTTTCACATCAAATATATACTATTGTGCTACCTGTCTTTTCCCTTAATAATACACCATGAACATCTCCTTATGTTAAAGAAAATTATTTTAATATTTAATATTAAGGTTACATTACACTATGTTATAATAAGACCCTTATTAATGGAGTTTTCAGTTGTTCCAATTTTGTACTGCCTTCATAATCAGTAAAAATAGAAAACATCACATGAAAAAATTACTAGGGTACTGAAGTCATTTTTAAAGGCAGTACAGTAAGCCAAAAAGTAAATCAGGAGCTTCACCTTTACTAATCTTTTTTTGTTTTCCTCTAATTTTTGCTTGGAATCAAAACTGCCTACAACAGAGGAATACCCTTTAATAAACCAAAGTTATAACAGGCAGGTGAAATGAAATCCATCTGTGGGCCCAGGGGCCAGGAAGTCTTTGTAGCATCCTTCAACCCTACTTTAAAAAGGCAGTCCTGCTATTTATATGGAGAAAAGAAGCTGACAGCTATATGAAGGGATTCTGGCTGAAAGTGAAACGTACACACAGAAACAAATTTAGTTTTGCGGTTAGTTGAAAATTCACATCTGGTATGGGCTTTTCTTTAATTAAAGTGTTTCCCCGTCCCATGCAATGAGAAAATACTCTTACAGTGCTGATTGAGAGACCAAAATCAGAGCAAAAGCTCTTTGAAAATTCTGAGGCTTAAGTAAAGCTGCTTTAAAGGCTGCTATGTGGACCAAACAACTTAGAAATTTCCTAACAGGATTTTCTAGAGTTTCAGTAAATCTTTCTCTCAGTCACTTCTTTGTTCTCCTACTTTGGTCAAAACCCAAATCAAGCAATACAAAGGTCACCCACATAGCCAGAGAAGCAAACATACACATATACACCCACCCACACACTTGCTTTAAAATTAAAATAATATTTAACCAAAATCAGTTATATAATATATATTATTTATATATAAGCTATTGCTCTTCATTACTTCTTTTTGATAAATTTAAAAGTGGGATGCTATAAGGGGCGCCTGGGTGGCTCAGTCGGTTAAGCATCTGCCTTCGGCTCAGGTCATGATCCCAGGGCCCTGGGGTTGGGCCCCACGTTGGGGTCCTTGCTCAGCTCTCTCTCTCTCTCCCCCCTGCTCGTGCTCTCTCTCTCTTGCTCTCTCAAATAAATAAAATCTTAAAAAAAAAAAAAAAGTGGGATGCTATGCGATTCATGAAAACTTAGTTCTATCTGGATTCGTAAAACTGGTCATAATGAAGCATATAAATAAACCGCTGTGATGCGGTGGGTCAGATGTGACAAGGGTAACAGTTCTTGCTGTGATAAGAGACACTACCCTTTTCATCACCTGCAGGGTTTCTCCTGTTATTTCCCCCTCTTGAGCTCTTTCTCTGAAGGAGTGGTCAAGAGAGGAGAAATAAGGCTGAGGCGAGAAACGGGGCCCAGCCAGCTGCCTAGTAAGACACTGGTAGACAACCAGCCACTGAGGTCAAGCACCTCCCCAACTGTAAGAGAACATTTACTCCTTACTAGAGGCCAGTATGGTTCAGGCTACACTTAAATAAAAGCTGTTTTGACAGAGTGTAATGGACTCGTGACCTAATAGGCTGAGAGATCAGTGGAGTCCAAGGAAGAGAGTCTACCTTCTGCAAAGGCCCCACAGATGGGCTCCTTCTAGGACCCCTGCCTGGCGGAAGGGGTCTTGGCAGATTCTCTTTGGTTCCCCTCATAAGTGGGATGCATCCTGATTTCTTTAATACTTGGGACTGTCATTTGTCTACACTCACAGAGCAGCATATTGGCCATTTCCATTAGAGTATACGTTTTATTTTCCTAATTTGTTCCCAAACTACAGATGCTAGACACTGAAGAATGGAAAAAGAAAGGATGCCCATAAGAGGACTGAGAAACACTAACAGTCTGCATTCCAAAGTTCTGCAAGCAGAACAGAGTTGCTAAAGCAAAACATACATGATCCAACAGAGACCATTTCTAATACAAAATATAGAACTTTCACAAATGTAGAGGATAATGCCTTAAGACTTTCTAATGTGACATATGTATGACTCACATGTAAATGGAACTTCAAACTAGGACATTTCTTAGAATATAAACAGTCAGAAGTAAGAAAAGGTCACGTGGTCCTGACACACAATTCAGGCTGGTGGTTAAAAACACGCATTAAAAAATAAAACGCTGTCAAAATAATGATCGCACTGGTAATGACGGACAGGTTGGCACAAGAGTAGAACTGACTATTTGATCTCGAAAGCTCAACATTTCTTTTTTTAAGATTTATTTATTTATTTGGGGGGAGGGGCAGAGGAAGAGGGAGAAAGAGTCTTAAGCAGGCTCCGTGCTGACCATGGAGCCCAATGTGGGGCTCAATCTCCCACCCTGAGATTACAACCTGAGCGGAAACCAAGAGTCACACGCTTAACCGACTGCATCACCCCTTGAAAGCTCAACATTTCATTTTGGTTTGAGGTAGACAGATATTTACAATACGTAGTGTAGCAGTTGAGAATTGAAATCTATGGTCAAGCTGCTTGATTTTGAATTTCTACTCTATTTACTAGTGAGTGACATAACCTTGGGAAATTTTATTAATCTTTCTGTGCTTCAGTTTCCTCATTTGTACAATGTGGACAGTAAGAGTACCTCTACCATGGTGCTGCTGTGAGGATTAATGGGATAATGCATGTGAAAACTTTAACACAGGGCCAACTAGATACCGTTGTTATGACTATCATTACTCCCAGGGCCAAAGTAGCTCACTCACCAAGATGAGTGTCCATCACCTTTGCACAGTATTTGCACATGGCATCCAGGTCATTCAACTGTCCTTGAAGGAAGGAAATTTGGGCTTCTAATTCTTCTTCCTAAAACGAAAGGGGTAAAGATACGGAAAATTTATTTTATTTATTTTTAAAGATTTATTTATTTATTTTAGAGAGAGAGAGAAAAAGAGAGAGTGTGTGTGCACTCGAGTTGGGGGGAGGGGCAGAGGGAGAGACTCTTCAAGCAGATTCCCTGCTGAGTGAGGAGCCTGAAGTGGGGCTCAATCCCAAGACCCTGAGATCATGATCTGAGCTGAAACCAAGAGTCAGATGCTTAACCGACTGAGCCACCCAGGCACCATGGTATGGAAATTTTAAAAAATTCAAATAAAATTCCCAAAGGTCTCCAAATGATTTGGATGATTTTAAAGAGGCACAATGTCTTTTCAGTGTTAGACAAACAAAAGAAAATAACAAATAAATGAGCAAATCCACCACTGCCTCCACCGGCAAAATAAGAGAAAGAGTAAAGTGGTGTTTTAAAAAAATCTGGACTTTCTCTAATTGAATGCGACTGTTGTGTCATGTGTAAATACTTACCCACACAACCCTGTAAAAAGAGTCCATACAATATCTTCAATAACTGGGCCATACAAATTGGGAGAATAAATGTGATTTCAGTGGACCCTACTCCCTAGGCAGCTGGGTATAAGAACATTACATTTCCTCACACACATTTGGGGAACCAGAGACAATGATAATCTCTTAAAATGTAAGATTTCCCAAAGCACTTGGAAGAGCTTTGCCCCTACAGCCCATAAATAGCTGCTCTTACGTTTCCTCTTTTTTTTTTTTTTTTTTAAGATTTTATTTATTTATTCGACAGAGATAGAGACAGCAAGCGAGAGAGGGAACACAAGCAGGGGGAGTGGGAGAGGAAGAAGCAGGCTCATAGCGGAAGAGCCTGATGTGGGGCTCGATCCCATAACGCCGGGATCACGCCCTGAGCCGAAGGCAGACGCTTAACCGCTGTGCCACCCAGGCGCCCCTACGTTTCCTCTTTTGATATGACACTAGAGAATTTTATTTATGTGATTGTTTCTAGGAAAAAACGCTCTGGGTTGAATAATTATCTAAATGGTAAAAGACAATCTACCTGTAACAACAACAACAAAAGTCTTTTTTTTAAAGGAAAAAAAACATACATGCAAAAAAAACTTCTCAAGGAAATTTAGAAGATTAAGAGAATTTTTCTCAAAGCAAGAGAATACAGGCATACCCTAGAGATACTGTGGGTTTGGTTCCAGAGCACTGCAATAAAGAAAGTATCACAATAAAGTGAGTGAAATGAATTTTTTAGTTTCCCAGTGCATGTAAAAGTTGTGTTTATATAAATTTTAAAAAAGTTATGTTTACACTATACTGTAGTCTATTAAGTGTACGATAGCATTATGTCTAAAAAAACAATGTATATCCTTTTTTGTGGGGTGCCTGGCTGGCTCATTCAGAAGAGCATGTGACTCTTGATCTCAGGGTTGTAAGTCTGAGCCCCATGTTGGGTGTAGAGATTATTCAAAAATAGAATCTTAGGGGCGCCTGGGTGGCTCAGTCGTTAAGCGTCTGCCTTCGGCTCAGGGTGTGATCCCGGAGTCCTGGGATAGAGCCCCATATCGGGCTCCCTGCTCAGTGGGAAACCTGCTTCTTCCTCTCCCACTCACCCTGCTTGTGTTCCCTCTATTGCTGGCTGTCTCTCTCTGTCAAATAAATAAATAAAATCTTTAAAAAAACCCCAGAATCTTAAAAAAATACTTTATTGCTAAAAATGCTTTTTGCATTTTAAAATCTGAGCTTTTTGCTGGTGAGGACTCTTGTCTCCATGTTGATGGCTGCTGACTGATCAGAGTGGTGGCTGCTGAAGGCTGGGGTGGCTGGGGCAATTTCTCAAAATACAGTAACAATGAAGTTTGCCATACTGATTGACTCTTCCTTTCATGAACGACTTCTGTGTAGCATGTGACGCTGTCTGATAGCATTTTCCCCACAGTAGAACTTCTTTCAAAATTGGAGTCAATCCCCTCAAACTGGCTGCTACTTTATCAACTCAGTTTATGTGATATTCTCAATCCTTCGTTATCGCTTTAACAATCTTCACAGCATCTGCATCAGAAGATTCCATCTCAAGAAACCACCTTCTTTGCTCATCCCTAAGAAGCAACTTCTCATCTGCTAGCTTTAACATGAGATTGTAGCAACCAGTCACAGCTACAGGCTCCACTTCTAATTCCAGTTCTCTTGCTATTTCTACCACATCTGCAGTGACCTCCCCCACTGAAGTCTTGAACGTCTCAAAGTCATCCTTGAGCGTTGGAATCAACTCCTTCCAACCTCCTGTCAGTGTCTATATTTTGACCTCTTCCTATACATCATTAGTGTTTTTAATGGCATCTAGAATGGTGAATTCTTTCCAGAAGGTTTTCAATTTACTTTGCCCAGATCCATCAGAAGAATCACTATCAATGGCAGCTAAAGGCTTATAAAATATATTTCTTAAATAGTAAGACTTAAAAGTCAAAATTGCTCCTTGATCCATGGGCTACAGAATGGATACTGTGCTAGCGGGCATGAAACAACATTCATCTTCTGCATCTCCATCAGAACTCTTGGGTGACCAGGTGCATGATCAATGAGCGGTAATATTCTGAAAGGAATCTTTCTTTTCTTCTGAGCAGGAGGTCTCAGGAGTGGGCTTCAAATATTCAATAAACCATGTTATAAATAGATGTGCTGTCATTCAGGCTTCGTTGTTCCATGTACAGAGCAGGCAGAGTAGATCTAGCATGATTCTTTTTTTTTTTTTTTAAGATTTTATTTATTTGACAGAGACAGCCAGCGAGAGAGGGAACAAAGCAGGGGGAGTGGGAGAGGAAGCAGCAGGCTCCCCCCAGAGAAGCCTGATGTGGGGCTCGATCCCGGAATGCTGGGACCACGCCTGAGCCGAAGGCAGAAGCTTAACGACTGTGCCACCCAGGCGCCCCTAGACCTAGCATAATTCTTAGGGGCCCTAGGATTTTTAGAATGGTCAGTGAGCACTGGCCTCAACTTACAGTCACCAGCTGCATGAGCCCCCAGTGAGAGTCAGTCTGTTCTCTGAAGCTCTGGAGACAGGCACTGGCTCCTTCTCTCCAGCTACAAAAGTCCTAGACGGCATCTTCTTCCAGTAGAAGCCTGTTTTCATCTACAATGAAAATCTGGGGACGCCTGGGTGGCTCAGTCAGTTAAGTGTCTGCCTTTGGCTCAGGTCATGATCTTGGGGTCCTGCGATCGAGCCCCACATTGACCTCTCCGCTCAGCGGCAAGTCTGCTTCTCCCTCTCCAGAGGTCTGTGATTTCTCTCACTTTCACTATCTCTCAAAAAAAATAATAAATAAAATCTTAAAAAAAAAAAAACAGAAAAGAGAAGAAAATGTGTTGTTTAGGGCGGCCACCTTCATTAGTTATCTTAGCTCGATCTTCTGGATCGCTCGCTGCTTCACCTTGCCCTTTGATGTTACGGAGCCGGCGTCTTCCCGTAAACCTCATGAACCCACCTCTGCCGGCTTCAAACTTCTCCTCTGCAGCTTCCTCACCTCTCAGTCCTCACAGAATTGAAATGAGTCAGGGCCTTGCTGTGGACTAGGCTCTGGCTTAAGAGAATGTTGTGGCCGGTTTGATCTTCTATCCAGACCACTCGGACTTTCCTCCCATCAGCAATAAGGCTGTTTCTCTTTCTTATCATTCACGTGTTCACTGGAGCGGCACTTCTAATTTCCTTCAGGAACTTTCCCTTTGCGTTCACAACTTGGCTGAGTGGCGGCGCCAGAGGGCTAGCTTCCGGCTTATCTCAGCTTGCAACATTCCTCTCTCACTAAGCTTAATCATTTCTAGCTTTTGAATTAAAGTGAGAGAGATGTGTGACTCTTCCTCTCATGTGAACACGTGGAGGTCACTGTAGGGTCATGAATCGGCCTCATTTCAATATTGTATCTCAGGGAAGAGGGGGCCCAAGGAGGGGGAGGCGGATGGGGAAATGGTCAGTGGAGCAGTCAGAACACACGTATTTATTAAGTTCACTGTCCCAAATGCGTGCAGTTTGCGGCACCCCTAAATGCTTACAATAGTAACATCAAAGATCACTTATCACAGATCACCAAATACATTAATAATGAATGAATCTGAATGAAATATTGCAAGAATTACCCACATGTGACACAAAGACATGAAGTGAGCAAATGCTGGTGGAAGAGTGGTGCCATTAGAATGTAGACTTGCTTGATGCAAGATTGCCACAAACCTTCGATCTGTAAAAAATGTAATATCTGCAGAGCGCAATAAAACAAAGTATGCCTGTAATCCTCATTCTGTAGGAATTTTAAACCAAGTTCATTAGAATACAAAGGAAGGATGTTGCCAGAGGTGGAATAGGCTAGAAAATTGATTTCCCAGTCTTAGGTGCTTGTTCTTTCACATAAGAATCCTCTGTGTTGTTAAAAAGAAAGCAGGAGAAAATGAGATCTGCTTTTTTCTTAGCGAGAGAGTATAATTTGACTTATAGATGGAAATTAACGGTTGAAAAGGTTACTTGCAGGTCTACTACATTTTAGCAATACACGAGGCAGCGCTGAAAAGTAGTTTTTAACTACTGCATAGAGAATGAGCCTTTAGAAATAAGCATTTAAAAGCCTGACACAGAAGAGACATAGCAGTAGCTCTAAAACCAAAGTATTGTGAAATGCCCGCTGTAGGGTCCGCCTGCACTAATTGTGCTCTTTACATCCGGCACAAAGAGCAGGAGCCTCTCCTCGGATGCTCAAATAATGATCAGAAGAAACTCAGCCAAGGAATGATCAAAGGGGCGGGTGGGCAGGCAGGTGGCACCTTCCTAACTCTTTGGCTGGGCTTTGAGATGGAAAGGGATGGGGTGTTTCAGGGTGTTTTTCTTTTCCCTTTTCTCCTTTGTTTCTGCACAGGCTTGAGTTTGCCTGTTCTGTCAGGCTGTTAGGAATCAGGGAGAGAAGGCTACATCTGCTGGTTAACCATGGTTATAGTTAGTCTCCAAGACGGCCCCCATCAACTCCTTCCCTCTCTCAATGTATACGCTGTTCCTCTCATCAAGAGGTAGTGTCTATTTCCCCTCCCCTTGAATCTGGGCTGGACTTGTCACTTGCCATGAGCCAGAGAATGCAGTAAAAGTCACACTGTCGGTTCTGGACTAGTGTAAGAGGCTTGCCAACTCCTGCTTCCTTCTGCTAGAGGAAGACAGCTACCAAGTTGTAAAGAAGTTCAGGCTAGAATACTGAAAGAGAGGCGAGAAAATACGGAGAGAAAGAGGCCATGGGAGAAGCACTGAGGTTCTAGACATGGAAATGAAATCTCCTGGGACCTTTCTGCCCAATCCCTCTGAAGCGACTCAGTCAACATCACATGAAGCAGAACAGCCCAACCAAACGCCTGACTGTAAACCTATGAGAAACAGCCGTGTTGCTGTTTTAGGGAGTGGAGGTTTGGAGTGGTGTTATGCAGCAACAGATAACTGAAACAGTGGAAGAATGGACAGAATGCTAGGTTGGCATATGGCACGAGAAAATCTGAGTTCTAGTTCTGGTCCTGCCATTAACAAGTCATGTAACTCTACGTAATCCTCACCCAACCTGGGCCGAAATTCAGCAGTCTTTGGACAAGATATAAGTCAGATACTTTGCTTCCAAGGAGTTTACAGTCTTGTAGCTGGAACAGAAGTGTTCTACGAATTACTAAAGTATGAGGTCGAGTGCACGCCAGTCTTTAACAGGAATAATTGTTTTGGAAATCCTGGTCCCTACCTCCTGTCACCTCTACTGAACAGGTCAATTTTTCAGTGGGTTATAGACACAAACCCAGCTGGATGAGCTCAGAACTGTACTGAGGCCAGAGCTTGGCGGTCTTTTAAAAAAAGGAGGCCCAACAATGGCTTACGTTTCTCCCTGCATGTGGCTAACAACTGGGGTGCTGTCAGCCCAGAGTGGACAAAGGGCACTAGGAATGCACTGCCTCCCAGCTTTAAAAGTCCTATTTTTTTCTGTATTAGTTTAATTTGGATTTAGCAATCACTTCTTTTATAATATAAAAGTTGTTGGGAGATTTAATCTTCAGTAGTCACTCCTATCTAAATGGAGTTTCTTTTTATTTTCTTTTTAAAAGCTGGGAGGGAAGAAGAACTTGAAAGGAGACACTTTGGAGGAGAGAGGCCTGGTCTGCTGGTCATGAGGTGCTGGACAGCTGGAGGAAGACTACAGCTCAGAGGGTTTCTTCCTCAAACATTTTACTGTGCTAGCAGGAACATTATAATAATAAAAACGTGATGAGACCGGTGTCCCCTACATTGTGCAGTGCACAACTTGCACGCATGCACAGGGAAGCCCTGACAACGTGGCAGCCCGCAGCACGTTCTGAGTGAGCATGCATGGATATAAGAACACAGTTTTCCAAGTCTGCAGTTGTGCTTAGGGCTCTGGCGGCAAATGAGCATTTTCTTGCCTTAATCCCAAGTAAACCTCAGTATAAATGGAATCTACACTGTAGAAAATGACAACTTTCACTCATTTAAAACTGTTTTTTCAAAGGAAAGCCCACCAAATGAGATAAGAGGAGCATTCTGGATCAAACAGGTTGAGGGGCCCAAGAACCTCTTCCACCTGGAAATTTGAGATCTAGGGTATAACCTCTCCAGAGTTTGCATAATCTTAAAACATTCCTAAACCCTTCAACTTTCTCAGACTTTATAAATAGAAATGGAATAACTTGGAGGCAAAAGGGTGGCTTGTCACTTATTCTTCACTCTATTATATAATTACAGATAAAAGAAGAGCCAAGAATCGAGCTTCTAAGATTGTGAGAACAAACTTTACATTTCTATCTTAGCTTCTCATGCTTCACTCTCCCCACAACTAACATGCTTTAAACACTGACAGCTTTAGTCATTTGTTTTCAGTAAACTCATCTTCTGTAATCAAAAACAAATGCTTGGCTAATTGCCTTGAAGTTTTATGGAAACAAGCAGTTAGTGTAACTTTTATGTGTAAATAAGACACTGAAGAGAACTCCTTATGATATTTACTCTGGCTGTATGTCCTGCCTCCATTACAGGAGGGAATGTGGTGGATGAGGCCGCAAGTCTGGCACAGACACATCGAGGTTCAAATCATGTTTCTGCCAGTTACTAGCTGTATGATATTGGATAAGCTCTGTAACTTCTTGTTCCCCTCACTCCCACTGGCAGGACTGGTACGAGAATGAAATGAGAGCACAGAGTATCTAGCACTGAGCAGGTACTCAATAAAGGCAATTATTCTTTCTTTAAAACATTTTGTTTATAATCAGGTCAAAACAGTGAAATGGAATTTGAGTACAGGGTTTTATGATTTACTTCTGGAAAACACTGGCTCATAGTTTCAAAACTTTATGTGGCTTAGCCCTGAAAGACTAATTAGGGCTAAAGGCAAGAAATGGATGGAGGTTTATGAAGTATGGCCACGTGTCGACTACTGTGTGCAACACACCACCTCCCGTACTTGGCAGCCCTGTAGGGCAGGGCCACAGAATGAGGGTGACTCCACCTGAAGAGAAAGACAGCTGGTATCCAACGCTTTATAGCAACTACAATATGCCAGCCACTGGGCTTTGCCTGCATTAACTCACTTAATCCGCACAACAAAACCATGAGGTAGATGCTCTCATTATTTCCCGCACGGAACACTGTCTCATCCTCTGTAAGCCACATTTTCTGAAAGTGTATGCCAAGGTTGAGGCAGCTATTTGAGGACCCAAGTCACTTGGCCCACTCTCCCATTTCTTCCCAGGGTATGCATTCTTTCTTAGGCTTAATTATTATGGTTCTTCCAATGCATAATCTCACATCTCAGTTTCCTTTAAGAGAGCCCCACCAACATCCAGTGGAAAAAAGACAGTCTCTTCAATAAATGGTGCTGGGAAAACTGGACAGCTATATGCAGAAGAATGAAACTTGACCACTCTCTCTCACCATACACAAAGATAAACTCCAAATGGATGAAAGACCTTGATGTGAGACAGGAATCCATCGAAATCATAGATGAGAACATAGGCTGTAACCTCTTTCACATCGGCCACAACAACTTCTTTTATGACACGTCTCCAAACGCAAGGGAAACAAAGGAAAAAGTGAACTTTTGGGACTTCATCAAGATAAAAAGCTTCTGCATAGCAAAGGAAATAGTCAACAAAACAAAGAGGCAACCCGCAGAATGGGAGAAGATATTTGCAAATGACCCTACAGATAAAAGGCTGGTATCCAAGATCTATAAAGAACTTTTCAAACTTAATATACAAGAAACAAATAAATCAAAAAATGGGCAGAAGATATGAACAGACACTTTTCCAATGAAGACATACAAATGGCTAACAGACACATGAAAAAATGTTCAAAATCATTAGCCATCAGGGAAATTCAAATCAAAACCACATTGAGATACCACCTTACACCAGTTAGAATGGCAAAAATGGACAAGACAAGAAACAACAAATGTTGGAGAGGATGTGGAAAAAGGGGATCCCTCTTACACTGTTGGTGGGAATGCAAGTTGGTACAGCCACTTTGGAAAACAGTGCGGAGGTCCCTTAAAAAGTTAAAAATTGAGCTACCCTATGATCCAGCAATTGCACTACTGGGTATTTACCCCAAAGATACAGACGTAGTGAAGAGAAGGGACATATGCACCCCAATGTTCACAGCAGCATTGTCCACAACAGCGAAACTGTGGAAGGAGCGGAGATGCTCTTCAACAGACGAATGGATAAAGAAGATGTGGTCCATATATAATATGGAATATTACTCAGCCACCAGAAAGAACGATTACCCAACATTTGCAGCAACATGGACGGGACTGGAGGAGATTATGCTAAATGAAATAAGTCAAGCAGAGAAAGAAAATTATCATATGGTTTCACTCATTTGTGGAACATAAGGAATAGCAGGGAGATTGGTAGGAGAAGGGAGGGAAGAATGAAGGGGGCGTAAATAGAAGGGGGAATGAACCACGAGAGACTATGGACTCTGGGAAACAAACTGAGGGTTTCAGAGGGGAGGGGGGTGATGGGTATTAAGGAGAGCACATATTGCATGGAGTACTGGGTGTTATACGCAAACAATGAATCATGGAACACTACATCAAAAACTAATGATGTACTGTATGGTGACTAACATAATAAAAAATTAAAAAAAAAAGCCTCATCAATTACAGTGCTAGGTCCCAACCCCATATTCCTTACTAAACTGTTTTCCTTCAAAAGCATTGAGGTATGATTCACTGTGTTCTTTTTTTTTTTTTTAAAGGTTTTATTTATTTATTTGACAGAGATAGAGACAGCCAGCGAGAGAGGGAACACAAGCACAGGGAGTGGGAGAGGAAGAAGCAGGCTCCTAGCGGAGGAGCCTGATGTGGGGCTCGATCCCATAACGCCGGGATCACGCCCTGAGCCGGAGGCAGACGCCTAACGACTGCGCCACCCAGGCGCCCCTGATTCACTGTGTTCTATTATTGTTGTTGTTTTGACTGTATCTGAAGACATTTTTTTTTAAATTTGCTTTTTAGAAAGTAGTGTTTCCATATCCTTCACCCCTCTCCCAATAGCTGACGTATCATTACACTTCTGCTCGAATATTATCAACTGTATAAATTGGTTAATAGTATATGGATTTTATATATCAATTTTATAAAATGATTCAATGTCTGCCTGTTATTTCTTGTTACTAGAACGAGCTTTTGTAGTTTATTATTTATTCACTTATTAGTGTATTCAGCAACATATTCGTGTGTATTCCTAGACATCGTGGGAAATACAACAATGAATGAGACATGGATTCAGATCTCTACAAGCTTAAAGGGAGGTAAGAGAGGAGTAAGGTGAGTTCCGTAGAAGATATGAAAGATGAGGCTTCACAATTCTAGGGGGAGCAGAGGACTTCCAATTCAAGAGGTGGAAAGGAAAGCAGATTTTCTGGAAAAGGCAGCAAGTTGGTGGGCCTTCAAGAAGTAGGGGGGAATTGGCTCAGAAGAAAGGATGAATAAAGGTGCTTTAAGAAGCAGGGACCCAGTAAACAAAGAGCAGAGTCAGAAGTATGGGCCCCAGGCAAAGAACCCAGCGGGTGAGTCGAGCTGGAGCGTGGAGAATAGCAGGAGCTGAGGGTGAGCAGAAGAGCTGCCCTCCCTTCCTGTTCATCTCTATACGTTCTTTCTGCAGATGATCATGTTTGAAGGGCTGCAGTCTGACGTACAGGCTGCTGTGGCCACGCCCCTCACACGCCCCGTGCTCAGGACGATTATAACGGGCTGCAGCAGTGTGTCTGTCCATGGCTGGATTAAACCCCCTAGTCCTTGGTTTGGGAGAAAAGTGGGGCAGGAAGAGCCCCCGTATAGAGTTCTGCTTAGCTTCCCCGGGGTGCCCTCAGACAGCAAGAGAAGCAGGCAAGAGAACCGACGCCAACGGCAGGCAGCGGGGACAGGCTAAATATAGCAACCAGAAGACAGGAAAGACGCCCAGTCTTTCTTGAGCAGATGGGTGAGCAAGAAGTGGGAAGTGAAGGAAACGGAAAGTCTCAAGGAGAAAAGTGGGAAGGCCGCGGATGTTCTGAGGAAGCTGTGGTGTACACAAGGGCAAAATACACACACGGTGTGGACGAAATCCAAGCCAGAGCATATGGTATCAGCAGAGGAAGACACCACCAGAGAAAACGGAAGAAGAGCACAAAGACAACTTTTGAGGAGTATAAAAATAAGTGTATGGGTGTGTAAAGCAGCACTGCCATGTTGGAGCACACTGGAATCTGACCACGAGCCCTGCAGTCAGTATACACTGTGCTTGCACGCGCCAACTCTGTGACCCTGACTAGAGAGCCAAGCTCTCTGACCCTCCGTTTCCTGTCTCTAAAACTGGGATAGGGGGCCTGGGTAGTGCAGTCATTAGGCATCTGCCTTCGGCTCAGGGCGTGATCCCGGCGTTCCCGGATCGAGTCCCACATCAGGCTCCTCCGCTGGGAGCCTGCTTCTTCCTCTCCCACTCCCCTGCTTGTGTTCCCTCTCTTGCTGGCTGTCTATCTCTGTCAAATAAATAAATAAATAAATCTTTAAAAAAATAAAATAAAATTGGGATAATGCTAATTCCTACGTCAGATGATTGTTGGAGGACTGAATTACACTCGATTTTCCATACGAAGTGCTTTGCATGGTATTTGGCACATGGTAAACACTCAATAAATGTTCATCTTGTTGTTGTCTCTAGATTATTTATATAATTCTAGAAAGTTATTCCAAGGAATTATGGATACAGACAAAAACACAACTCCCAGGATATTCACCGCACACTCAATGGCAGCACGCATACACACATACTCCACGCAAAACCTAAATGTCTAATGACAGGTCACTTAGGTAACTTGTGGTACCTTCATGAACAGAATATTATGCAACTTTTTGAAATGTTCTCATAGGAGAACATTTAACAATAACATCATGTATTAGGGGAAAACAAGTTACAAAGTAGTAGGTAAAGAATGACTGTTTTTGAAAAAAAAAAAAAAAAAAAGGAAAGATATTCACCAAAGTGTTTATATTGGTTATTCTCCAAATGGTGGGATTATATATAATTCTTCCCTTTTCTTTTTGCTTATTTTTTTCTGGATTTTCTACAATGAAATTAGATCATATTTTTGTAAAAATAAGTTATTATTCAAATAACATAATAGAGAGGAAAACAGAAGAAAAAAAAATAAAAGGTGATTACCAAGGAGAAATGATGTTAATATTTTTAAATCACCAAATCAAACTCTAAAGAACACTACATCTGAACAAACCTGTACTCTAAATAACACTAGACAGTTAAGAACAACTTACATGAAATAGCCTGTAAAAAAGTAAATAAGTATAATATTTTGTCCATGTGAAAACCCTGAGTATACTTTCAGGGCAAAGGGCCTCCTTCTATGCATCTGAAGTAGGAACATCAGAGGTTGTATATTGTTCTTTATGGACTGCCTAGAAAGAATGAGATTCTTACAGATACTTAAAATAGCAAAGATGGTAAGCAAATTCCCCAGTAAATAAAACAGTTCCTGCTTTCAGACAGGATGTAAACAAACACGTTAGATATGAATGGAAATTATGAACTGAAATTCAAAGCTTAAGGTGTTATATTTTGAGGTAACAAATGATATTTCAGTGCTGAACTTGCCCTTAAAGATAATCTATTTTGACCCCTTCATTTTACAAATAAACTTTAACATAGCTAGGTAGTTAGCCAGTAGCAAAATTTACACTAGAAGACTTCCTTGTCTCTTAGCCACCGAAGCAGTGTTATGGCCCACCACTGAGATGCACGCTGGTTGCAGACATCAGAAATATCCTCACAGGACAGGTTTTTTATAACAATCACTGAGACCTCTCCCTCCACCCACATCATGCTACAATGGTGATGTTTCTTCCTGCCTATTGTAGTCTAGAAAAAAAGGCACTAACCCCTAATCTTGACATTATTTTATATGACTTCATACTGTTAAAAGCCACTACATTAAAGAATACTGCCTCTGGGTTAGATGGTGGAATAGGAAGCACCAGGAATCTGTCTCCCCACCTAGAAGACAATTACACTGGCAGAATCTGTGTCATGTAACTATTTTAGAAAGTGGAAGTCCACTGAAGGCTGACTACTTCCAGGGGAAGGCTTGAAGGTAAACTGAGGTTAATTTTGGTCCATTTCAGCTCTTAGCAGAATAGCAGCTCCCCATCCCCATCCCTGTAGCAGGCAGCTTTGTATTTGTTCCCAGAGCTGCTTGCATGCAACTTGTGAGAGCCAGGATGGGCAAAAAGGACCCTGTCCTTCAAACATCAGGGATTTGGACTGTGATCACTGATTGCTAATTCTGATCACAGAGTTGGAGACAAAGAAGAGAGTGGTCACTATTGTTGTACCCCCCCCCCCCGACTTCTAATGGATTTAAAGAGCCTGCATTCTATCTCCTATTCCATTTTTCTCTTTTTCCCCTTCGGGGAGCCAACTATTAAAGACTAGAACATTCAAAAGCTACTACAAATACAAGGGAAGAAAGTGACTGCATATGCCCAGGGAAAGGCACAGGTTCAGAAAAGACCTGAGAAGACCATAAATTTACACCTCAGGCTGATCTTGGTACAGAGATAGCCTACAAACAAACAAACAAGCAAAAAGCCCCAATAACAAAAAACAGTAAACCCTGGGAAAGGGAGAGAATATGATTTCCAGAGTTACCATATTATTAGATTAAAATGGTTAGTTTTCAACAAAAATCATAAGGCACACAAAGAAACAGGAAAGTATGACCCATTCAAAGGAAAAACATAATTCAACAGAAATTGTCCCTGAAAAATCCCTGATAGCAGATCAACTAGAAAAAGACTTTATTTATTTTTTAAAGATTTTATTTACTTATTTGACAGAGAGAGACAGCCAGCGAGAGAGGGAACACAAGCAGGGGGAGTGGGAGAGGAAGAAGCAGGCTCCCAGCAGAGGAGCCTGATCTGGGGCTCGATCCCAGGACCCCAGGATCACGCCCTGAGCCAAAGGCAGACGCTTAATGACTGAGCCACCCAGGCGCCCCTAGAAAAAGACTTTAAAACAGCCATCTTAAAGATGCCCAAAGAACTAAAGGAAGACATGGAGAACATCATGAAAATGATGGGATGATCAAAATAGAAACATCAGTAAAGAGATAAAAAACCTAAAAAGAAACCAAGAAAGAAATCCTGGAGCTGAAAAGTAACTGAAATGAAAAATTCACTAGAGGGATTCAAAGACAGATTTCGGCAGGCAGAAAAAGGAATCAGCAAACTTGAAAATAGAACAAGAGAAATTGCTGAATCTGAAGAGCAGAAAGAAAAGATTGAAGAAAGTGAACAGAACTAAGGGAGTTTTGCGACAGCATCAAGTAGGCCAATAGGCACATTGTGGGAGTCCCAGAAAACGAGAGATAAAGGGAGAGAGAGGCTGATAATGTCCTGTATTTCATGAAAGACATGCATATAAACATGCCAGAAGGTTAACAGATCCAAGTAAGATGAACTGAAAGATACCCACACTGAGAACATTATATATGAATTAAAGGTTCAATACAGCAAGAAGATAATTATAAACATTTACACATGTGTGTTAACAAAGCAGCAATATATATGAAGCAAAAATGAACAGAACTGAAGGGAGAAAAAGACATTTCTACAATAATAGATGGAGACTTCAATACCCCACTCTCAAAAATGGATAGAAAAACCAGACGAAAGATAAGTAAGGAAAGAGAGTATTTAAACAATGCAATAAACCAACTAGATGTAACAGACAAATACAAACACCCTATCCAACAGCAACAGCATATGTATTCTTCTCATATGTTCACAGATCTCTTCTAGAATAGACCATATGTTAGGTCACAAATTAAATCTCTATATTAAAAAGACAAGTATCATGCAAAGTATCTTCTTTGACTACACTGAGATAAAGTTAAAAATCGGCTATAGAATTAAAACTGGAAAATTCATAAATATGTAGGAATTAAAGAACAAACTTTAAAACAACCAATGGATCCAAGAAGAAATTACAAGAGAAATTAGAGAATATTTAGAGATAAATGAAAACAAAACCCCAATACATCAAAACTTATGGGATTCAGCAAAAGCAGTGTTAAAGGTAGAAATTTACAGCTATAAATGCTCACATTACTAAAATAAAAAAGATCTAAAATCAACAATCTAATTATACAACTTAAGGAACAAATTAAACCCAGAGCTAGCAGGAGGAAGGAAATAATAAATTTTACAGCAGAAATAAACCAAATAAAGAATAGAAAATACTAGAGAAAATCAATGAAACCAAAAGTAGGTTCTTCAAAAAGATCAACAAAATTGACAAACTTTTAGCTAAATGGACTAAGAAAAAAAGAAAAAAGACTTAAATTACTAAAACCAGAAGTGAAAGTGGGAACATTAGTATTAATTCTACATAAATAAAAAGGATAGCGAGTACTATGAACATCTACACGCCAACAAACTGGATAAGCTAGATGAAATGAACAAAAGCCCTAGAGACACAAAATCTACTGAGACTAACTCACATAAAAAAATGTGATAAACCTATAATTAGTAAAGATATTGAATCAGTAATTTAAATACTCCCAACAAAGAAAAGCTCTGGACCTGACTGTTTCACTGGAGAATTCTAGCAAACTTTCAGAGGGGAACAAATATTACCTCTTTTCAAACTTTTTCAAAAAATTGAAGATGAGAGAACATTTCCCAACTCATTCTATGAGGTCAGTATTATCCTGATACCAAAGTCAAGACATTACAAGAAAACTACAGACAAATTATCTCTTATGAACATTGATGTAAAAACCAAACCAAATTCAACAGCATATTAAAAGTATTATGTAACTTGATCGTTGAGATTTATTCCTGGAATGCAAAGATGATTCAAATGTGAAAACTGCTCCATGTAATAAACCACATTAAAAAAATAAGGGAAAAATATCAGTTGCTCAGTAAAAACATTTAATAAAATTCAACACCCTTTTATGATAAAAGAAAAACACTAAAAAAGAAAATTATCAATAGAAGGAACTCCCTCAACATAATAAAAACATATATGGAAAAACCACAGAACATCAAAATCAATGGGGAAACACTGAAAGCTTTTCCTTTAAGATCAGGGGAAAAAAAAGCAATATAATACTGGAAGTACCAGCCAGAGAAATTATGAAATTAAGAAACAGACATTCAAAAAAACACTCACAATGGAAGGAAAAAATAAATTTATGTGCAGATGATATGATTTTATATGTAGAAAAGCCTACACATTCCACCAAAAAAAAAAAAAAAAAAGCCCCACAAAAAAATATTGGAAGAAATAAATGAGTTCAGTGAAGTAGCAGAATACAAAGTCAACAAACAAAAATAAGTTTGCAATATTTACACACTAACAATGAACAATTTGAAAAAGAATTACAAAAACAATTCCATTCACAATAGCATTAAAAAGATTAAAATACTTAGGAATTGACTTAACTAAGGAGGTGAAAGACTTGTACAATGAAAGCTTCAAAACATCACTGAAAGAGATTAAAGAAGACATAAATAAATGTAAACGTATTCTATGTTCATGGATTGGAAGACCTAATAGTGTTAAAATCCCAATACTATCCAAAGCGATCTGCAGATTCAATGCAATCCCTACTAAAATCCCATTAACGTTTTTTGCGGACATAGAAAAACCCATCCTAAAATTCATATGGAATCTGAAGGTATCCTGAATAGCCAAAACACAATCTTGATGAAATAAGTCAGAGAAAGACAAATACCATATGATTTCACTCATATGTGTAATTTATGAAACAAAACAAATGGGCATAGGGAAAAAGAGAGAGAGAGAGAGAGGAAAACCAAGAAACAGACTCTTAGTGATGGTTATGGTTACCAGAAGGGAGGTTGGTGAGGGTATGGGTTAAACAGGTGATGGGGATTAAGGACAGCACTTACGATGAGCACCAGGTGTTATATGGAAGTGTTAAATCACTAAATTGTATACCTGAAACTAATACTACACTGTATGTTAACTAACTGGAATTTAAATAAAAAAAAGAAAAAAAGACTGGAGGGCTCATACTTTCTGATTTCAAAACTTACTACAAAGTTACCATAATTAAAACGGTGTGTTCCTGGCATAAAAACAGATACATAAACCAATGGATTAGAATAGAGAACTCTGAAATAAACTCTTGCATATATGGTCAATTTTTGCAAGGGTGCCAAGACCATTAAATAGGGGAAAGGACAGTATTTTCAATGAATAGTGCTGGGAAAACTGAATATCCATTTACAAAAAAATGAAGTTGGACCCTTATTTAACATAATGCACAAAAATGAACCCAAATGGATCAAAGACCTAAATGTAAGATCTAAAACTACAGAACTCTTAGAAGAAAACATGGGACATTGGATTTGGCAATGATTTCTTAGATATGATACCAAAGGCATAGGCAACAGGACAAAAAATAGACAAACTAGATTTCATGGAAAAAAAAAAGTAAAAATGTGCATTCAAAGACATAGTCAACAGAGTAAAAAGGCAACCCCCAGAATGGGAGAAATTATTTGCAAATCCTATATCTGATTAGGAATTAATACCCAGAAGATATAGAGAATCCAAAAAGTCAATAACAAAACAACAACCTGGTTAAAAAATAGGTGAAGGACTTAAATAGATATTTCTCCACAGAAGATATATGAATGGCCAATAAACAGGAAAAGATGCACAACATCCCTAATCATTAGGGAAATACAAACCAAAACTATCACGAGACACCCATGCCATACCCATTAGAATGGCTACTATCCAAACACCAGAAAATAACAAAAGCCAGGGAAGATGTAGAGAAATTGGAATCCTCGTGCATTGTTGGTGGGGATATAGAATGGTCCGGCTGCTGTGAAAACCAGTATGGACAGTCCTCAAAAAGTTAAAAATAGAATTACCAAATGATTCAGCAATTCTGGGTATCTACTCCAAATAACTGAAAGCAGAGTCTCAGATATTTTTACACTCACGTTCACAGCAGCATTATTCATGATAGCTAAAATGTGGAAGCGGAAAAGATATCTATTGACTGATGGATAAGAAAAATGTGGTATTACATATAATAGAATATTATTCTGCCTTAAAAAGGGAGGAAATTCTGATAGATGTTACAACATGGATGAACTTTGTGGACATTGTGCTAAGTGGCATAGGCCAGTCACAAAAATACAAATACTGTATGATTCCATTAATATGAGGTACTTGGAGCCAAAATCATGAAGACATTAACTAGAATGGCGGTTGTAAGGGGCAGGGGCCGGGGGGATGGAAGGTTATTGTTTAATAGGTACTGAATTTCAGTTTTGCTGAAGAGTTTATGGAATCAATGCACGATATTATGAAAGAATTTAATACACAAAAATGTACACTTAAATATGGTTAAGGTGGTAAATTTTACATTATGTCTATTTTACCAGAGTAAAAAGGAGAACACTGCCTCCTTATAATTAATAAAATTAAAAATTGCTTGCTTTAAAATCAGAGTAACCAGGTGAGGCATGATCATGCTGCCTCAGCTGTCCTCCTAGATAGAGACCCTCCCTGCAGCAGCCCAAGGAGAGACGGAGGGCAGGGCCACCAGGTGAAATACAGGGAGAAACTTTTATTTTTCCACGCAAATCTTTCCTCTCCCAAACTGCAATGTGACTTTTAGCATATCCCTAGAGTTGACCAATTACACATTAAATCCATACTCACTTCATTGCTTTACATGTGAAAGTGTTCCAAATATCCTTTTGAAGTCAGGTTTTGGCAGGTTAAAATAATTAACTCAGATCACGTGCTTGCTGTGGGTGGGACATCTGGGACATGGTTTATAAATGATATTTTAAAAATAGAACATGTGAGGCCCACAAAATTAAGAGAAATAAATTTTCTTTTATTAAGGTGCCTTCCAAAATTTTTATAGGGGGTAAGAAAAAGCCTAATTTCTTACCTGATTTTACTCTTTTGGCTCTACCCGATAATGCAGAAATTACCTATTGTCCAGTCATGACTAGTACCTTTTTTCTTTTTTGTACATGGAGTTAACCACATTCTATCTTCAGCTCTCTCTTCTGTGAAATCTGAGGTAATTAGAACACCGACCTCATAGAGTCTTTGAGGATTAAAAGAGTTAATACATATAAAATGCTTAAAATAGAAGAAACACATGGAAACTGTTCTATAAGCTTTAGCACAGCACTTTGCCATCATCTGCAGGAGAACATGTTCATAATAGGATATATCTGAAGCTGGATTTATCTATAGCAAATTTCATTTCTGATTTCGTACTCAATTACTCTTAGACTAATTCTTTTCAATCTTTAACATACACACAAATCATCCGGGGTATGTTGTTAAATGCATTCTAATTTGGTAGGTCTAGGGTGGGGCCCGAGCTCTGGCACGTCTAACAAGCTCCCAGTGGATGACTATGCAGCTGGTCCACCGACCACAGTTTGAATGGCGAGGATGGAGATGACCCACCGCATGCTCCTCTACTTCTGAATACAGTTTCCAATCCCTCTAGGAAAGGTTGTGAGACACTTTACTATTTCCCTGCTCTAAGGCAATTTTAACAGATGGCGGCACGGTTAGATGCATACTTGGTAACAGTCCAAAAGACCTCCTCTCAACATGGAGTGGGATGCAGGGAGAAGAGAGGCAGGGTGGCAGACAGGTTTCCAACACAGCTTTCCAATCTCCCTCGGTCAGTTCTGTACAGAGTGGCTTCATTCTTCTATATAGAGCTAATTCTTAATACTATTAGCTATCAATTTATCCTACTGTAAACATAAGCACTTATTTTAAAACCAAATATAAATTAATTTTGTTATTATGCATGCTCTCTTCTGTAACTTTTGATAAACAGAGCCTGTGTATAAATTTCAGAGAACAAAAGATGCTTTTCAGACATGAATGCAATAAAAAGAAGGATAAAGTCGGACATGTCCATAATCCATGGTATTTAAATTCATCCCTGATCTTCTGAAGATATTTTTACAATAATCGTAGTAAGTAATATTTATTAAATATGTTTAGCCTTTAGAAATGTGCTTTTGTGCCTACTGCCATTTCATTGTGAGCTATTTTAATCTAACTGTGCCTTTCTAGAAGTTGTTTACAAAAAAACAATAAACAGGAAAGACAAGAATGGTGCGAGATGACAGGATCAGGTACTGCAAATTCTAAAAAGACTGAATAAATTAGTAATCCTGAAATAAAAATACTAGAAATCAAAATGTTTAACCAGGACAACCTCACACAGGTATGACCAGAGGAAGAATGCAACCGTACTTGCATAGTTACAAACCTTAATAGTTATAAAAATCCTATAGCTGCTCCTTTAAATAAATAATTATAGACCTACAGTATGTCTTAGGAACTTCCTAGCCTTTAAAATTTCAAAAGGCATAAAAATGTTAAGCATAGTTATTAAGACAATTGCTTATCTATTGAACATTTTAACTGGGGGAAAAAAGGTCTCTCCTAGAAGGGATTGTGTTTGGTGCTCTAATTAAATGGCATCTGTGGAGAAATGTTCCCATCTTTTGGATTTTTAGGCTCTATCACATCTCATGTTGTATTTTTACAATTAGGCAACCTGACCAATCTTTTGTAAACCAGAATAGCTCTCTCCTCCACCATGCCAATTAGCACAGATGTTACTTTATTTAACAAGGGTTTTTCCCTCTCTGCTTACACGTGATCAGACCAACTGATGAAACCACCCAGCCAGCACCGGGGCCTCCAGCTGAGCTTCTCATACTATTACTGGCTGGGTAGAACCATCTGCGTGCTTTCCCTTGCTGTTCCTGGCACCAAAAAGTAGGCGTCTGCACAATGGCTGACCCAGATAGAAGGGCCTTTGCCAAGATTGCTTTTCTTATAGCAATGCTGATTGACCCATGTGAGGATGAAATGTGCACCCTTGTACCACCATTCTCTGGGCTGACTACCATAATGTTCCATTAGGGACAAGCAAAAAATGGCTACCCTATCGCAAATCCAAGCTAAGGATCAAGCGTGGTTTAAGAAATACTTTCTTACAATTGGTAAAAGGACCCAAGCATTGGAACAGCTTTGATTAACACAAACACTACTGATTCTGAGATGTTGGAAATAAAAAAAGAGAGAGAGAAGGAAATAATTCTCTAATTACCTGTCTTATTCAAATGCCTATCACACTTGTGTTAATTTACCCCTTAAAATAATTTATAAAAACCCCATTTCTCACTGTATACCATCAATTGCTATTCATTTTTATGTGGTCGGTGAATGTCACTGGGAAATGAGGTGACTTTTCAGGCCCTAGGAAAGGTCAGAGTAAAGCATAATACATCTGAATTCTTGCAAAGCACACAAACCCCCAACAACAATCATTCATAAACACTGAGTGCCAGACACAAAATCTGGCACAGGGGATACTGTGATAAGAGACGAGTCTTGTAATTCAATATAGGTAGTTCTCTGACAGTCAAAGCAAAGGAAGCATTTGCAGAATACCTAGGACACCCCTCTCCCCCATCTCAAGATGCTGCTTCTGGGGCCCGAGCCCCAGCAGGTTTGGGGAGGGGCTCTGGAATCTGCAGCCTAAGTTGGGCCATAGCTACCTACTGAAAGTGCTTAAAGCTTCCAGAGGGTGGGAAAGGAGCCTCCATGAGACACAAGGAATTGGGCTGAGACTGAAAGGAACCCTAGGAATTCTACAAATAATTCTGGTCAGAAGAGACAGCAGAGCAGAACACCACAGAGGTATGAGATGGCATGGTTGGTGTGAGGGAACTAAAATAGTTGTGCGTTCCTGAAGGGCTGAGAAGGAACTGGAGAGAGGGTTGATGATCAGGTTGAACAGGGTGAGATCATCAAGGGCCCTGTAGACTGCCTTAAAATCATAGGATTTATCCCAGGGAGGAGGAGCCCCTGTAGAATTCCGGTGGGGAATCAGACACTGAGGAAGACTTTCACAGGGAGCAAGCTAGTGTTACAAAATACTTGAGATGTATGTGACCATTAATAAAATGGACTTACTCTAAAATTTCTAATTAACATGGCACTGTTAAGTTACTGAACTGAGAACAAAAAATTAATACAGTACAGTCTTTCTATATCCTCATTCCCCTAACCGATGACATTCAGAAGATACATGTCAAACCCAGAGTAGAATCAATTCTGTGATAATGCTTGTTTTGAAAATGTGAATCTGTCCCAATGAGATTGATGGATTAGGGAACAATGGAGCATAATGTGAATTTCATGTTTACTTATGCACAAATATATCCACACAAAACACCGGACGAATGATGGATACTGCACACAGCTGAACCCGGCCATGCAGGAACACACAAAATGCGCACATGCACACATCTCACAAATCTGCCAGCCACCTCAGTGACAGCGTGTGTGACGGGCTACGCCCATATCCCAAATCCATCAGATTCCACATAGTCCTCCTTCCACTATTTCATGGTAACTCACAAGCTGCAATGTTTCTAAGGTCCACTTCTCCAAACAAGCTTCAGGATTGTATTTATTATAGTATTTATCTATTTTATTCATCAGTTAACATGTGTAAAACCATGCTACCACTTTAACCAGATTCCTACCTCTTTTTATGTACCACTGATGACGCTTTTGAGTGCTGCTCCCCAATCCCATTTCCCCATGAATCCAGTAGTTTTGAATGCATGATTTTGCACAGCATGGTAATTTGGGGGGAACATATAAATCGCCTATAACAAATGACTGTTCTGAAGATGACTGTTCATTTAAAGATGAATATGTCATGACAATCAAATTGACACATTTTTCTACAATGGTAACTGCAGAGAAGCTTTAGGTGACAGATCATGGCAGCACTCAGTAGGGCTAAAGGAACCCTGACTCTGTAGGGAGGAGTGCTGGTACTCCATGTTCATTCCTCATGTCCTCCACCCCAAGAGGGCCCTCCTCTCAAGAAGAAGGTGACCCAGGGGCGCCTGGGTGGCTTAGCCAGTTAATCGTCTGCCTTCGGCTCAGATCATGATCTTGAGGTCCTGGGATCGAGCCCCACATTGGGCTCTCTGCTCAGAGGGGACCTGTCTTCTCCCTGCCCCCCCGCCAAATAAACAAATAAAATCTTAAAAAAAAAAAAAAGGAAGGTGACCCAGTGCAGAGCCCCAGGAAGACATGGTTTATCTTTCTCCTCTAGATGTTGGTGACTAGATACAGGGCCAAGAACTGCTGCAGCTGGCTCACTTCTAACCTGGGGAAGGGCCTGTTCTAAGCAGGGCAGGGCAGGGAGGTGGAAAAGAACTTGGGTCCTTGAAGACACTGATAAGCTTCTAAATCACTGGTTCTAAAGCCTTTGAATAAGGTTGGAATAACATGGTATTCCATGCCTCATGCCCCACCTTAGAGATTCTGATTCAATACTGCTGTTTCTGGCATTTTTTTCAAGCACTCTAGGTGATTCTAATGTGCACCTAGAAATGAGAAGTCCTTTGGACTTATTTGAGCTGATAACCTTCCTTATTATTTGAATCAGTTGGAGTCAGAATTTCTGTTATATTCCCCTTAAACCATCCTAGATAATGACACTCTCTTTGGAATGAAATGCAAGGTCCAGTACTTAAAGTCTTTAAATTTCATTAGATCATCTCAAGAATTTAAATCTCAATTCCTGGCCAAAAAGAAAAAAAAAAAAGACTCATTTATTTGAAAGATCTTGTGACTACCCAACCTTCAAACCTAATTCTGAAGATAATCATCACAGATATCAAAAAAGGAGTTTCGTCATAACTGAAACTGAGGGTTGGTGACTTTGACTATAGACATTGAGAAAAAAAATCAACACTCATTTATCCTGGGCAGTAAAATAGGTATTCATAGTTTTATTGCCATCCAGCTGGATGATGTTAAAGTTTGACTGTTGTCTAGACATGAATTTAGGATTTCTATAAACGTTAGCATTATCACATACAAGTACCATGCTGGTTTCATTCTTATTTTCTTCAATTTTATTTCCAAAGTATTGTTCTTGGTATTTTATGGAATGTATACCTTTGCATCATTATGAATGAATAAGAGATGCATGTGTACTATATAAATATGCTTCAAATCCCAAAGACTGTCTAGAATCTAGACTGAGAACATCCTGAAATTAAGCAACTTGGCAGCATTTCTCCCTGACTATTCTAAATTAATTGGAAAATTATTTTGCATATGAGGCCCCCTTCCATTTTTGGACTGTGTGGTGGTGGGCGTATTATGTGTATGTGGGGCAGGTTAATTTTCCAGTTCTTTATGCTTTCTTGTTAATGGGACTCTTGATACACCTGAGAGGACATATGAAAGAATTCAGGTAAATGCTGCACACTTTCAATGATCTTGTTTACAATTGTCTTAACTTTGGGATGGTGTCCAAGAATTTAAAGGTGTGGATGATCAAGAGGTCAGAACGATCACCTGAAAGTGATCAACCCTAGATGCTGGTCTGAAAGGCCCTTTCAGTTGCAGGGACAAGGTATGGTTGGAATGAGTTTATTTAATAACAACAATCTTTAAGAGTTCGGCAAAGAGGCAAAATAAGAAAGATAGGGAATTTTAAGGAGAGCAATAAGAACATCAAAGGTGAAATAATAATTGGGAAATACTACCAAGAAAGCCAGGAATGAGAGTCTAGTCAGGGGTGTATGAAGAAATGGTAATGGTAGGGTGGGGGGAAGGGACCCCTTTCATAACTGCTTTTCCACTTAAAACATTTTTGTTTTCTTCTCTCATTTTCAAATGTAGCCCATAACGTTTTAGGGTAAAGCTAATTTGTTCATGGCTTATTAAAATCATCATACTTGGAGTTACTGCTGTCAAAGCTTCTATCTATTGACCTAAGTAACTTTGGAAAATGATGTCCTGACTGGAAATAAGGCTATAGACAGAACTGTAGTAAGTTGGTAACAATTCTGGGGGAAAGGAGGGAGGGCCCTGCTATCATCTTAAATAAAAAGGAAATTTGGGGATTTGCTTATATTCTGGTGATCTTTCAAGACATTTTAAATACTTCAGCCACACTGCAATGTCAGGGCTGAAAAGAGTCTTGCTTATTGTTTTTTTTTCATATAGTTCTAAAAGTTGCTCGTGACCAACTGTACTTTACAAGCAGAGAAACACTCCAGACCAAGGTTAAGCTTATGCGAGCCAAGTTTACTAGTCTAATCAAATACAATTTACAAGGAAGTTAATCACACGCATTTGTAAAGACAGACATGCTTATTAAGAGGCTTAATAAAAAGCATGAATGGTGAACTCTCTGTGTAAATGATTATACTTAGTATTCTTATGGTCAAGAGACTTTTGTTTTTGTTCTTCTTTTCTCATCTTATTAGTTGTTCATATCAATGCTAACATGTTTTTCTGGTACCGCCCATGTTATTTATTTTTTTAAATTTTATCATTATTGCCACAAAATAGAAAGGTCCAAAACTTTCCCAACAATTGCAGTTCCCTCTCAGGACCTCTACTAACCTAAAACATGCTTTTAATTTAATTGGGAAAAGTCACTTCCTTTGGGTGCAGGAGTTGGGGAATGACTATTACCTGTGTACAGAGAGAAAACCACCACCTTGTCTGGGCAAACATAGCCCCCAGACTTGGGCATGCTGCTTAGTGAAGAGACCTGGGCTTTTCCACCCCCTCGCCCCTTCAGCAGGGCTCTTGTGAGCAGTGCACAAATGGCATTACCTAACACTCTGTAACCCTGCCCCTTTTTCCCATGCTGCAGGTGTGGGGTTCCTGGTGTTTACCATCTGCAATACTTCCATACGGATGAATTCTCAACACATGGGCATCTTGGAGCAGAAAACCAGGAGGGGAAATATCAGGGTTCACAGAAAGAGAGAAAGCTGCAGCAAAGGTGCCCAAGCCACCAACTGACCCAGAAGCTCTATCACAAGGGAAAATCAAAAAGATGTTTTTTAGCGTCAAGGTTTCAAGGCAAGGGGAAAGCTGCCTGATACAGATTCCCCCCTTTGTTTGGTAGGCCTAGAATTCCTATGACAGGAGCAAAGCCATTCCCTTGGAATTAAAGCTCAATTAAACATAGAGCTTTCTGGAAAAGTTAACATAGGGGTTTCAAAGAACAAATGATGAGATGCTAGGGGCAGAAGATTTAAAAGCAGAAAGATGCTAGGTAGGAGAGGGTGGTGCTGCCACTGAAGGGGAAGGAGTGGGGACAACCTAGCTGCCCCCACGGTTTTGGCCTCTGGCCTTAGCTGACGAGCTGCACAGACAATTCAAAGCCCCCATCTCGTTCCCTGCCATGCACATGTGTACTTTAGGACCCAAATGACTGTCCCCAAGGCAATGTGGCGTTGAAAGACTAAATAAATGTCAGGTTTCAAGAAAGGTCATTGGAAGGAAGCAAATGCTATTAATGACACATTTAATTAAGCACAATTCAAACCCACAGGAATTTCTGGCCAGGGATTCGAACTGTTTCATTTGAGCTCTTCCCCAGCTATTGTCTATGCCTCCTGGGCAGTGTTCAGCATGGATACAGTCTGGCAACTTCACATTTTATGGAGATGATGGAGATGAAGACAAATGATGGGGAAGAAGGCCCAGCATGAGGGGAGTAAGTGTGTCATTTGTTCCCGAAGGGCACCAGCTTACTGTCCTAAAAAGGGCATTACGGTCAAGGTTCAGCACTCCACTTCCTGTGGTTCTGCTTTCACGGGCTCCTCAGATATTTTGGTTAAAAATAAATTTACCGAAGCATGAAGATATCAAATATTGTTTATGAGATATGTCTGCTAAGTTAAATTAAAACCGTCATCCTGTAAGCTGCTGACAGCAGAGAACTCTCGATGGCGCTCCTTTGGACGTTCACATTTCTTCGCGATGGAATTACGTGTTTTGGGTAAGGCAAAAAGGGTGGAGACAGGAGGAAGGAATGCTCCTACAGAGGTACACGGCCCACCTGCCCTGACCTTGAGCTGGTTCACGGGCAGAAAGATTGTGAACAAGGTTCATATAACACTTAATGAGTAACTAAATGTCACACTTCAAATATCTGAGCTCATTTTGGCCTTAGATTATAATTCCTTAGAAGCTAGAAAAACTGTTGAGGTCTAAGTTCATTTTATCTATTCATGTCAATAAACTATATTAAATGGGAAGGTATTTTAAATGGGACTGTATTTTAACCCAGTTTTCATTAGCGTTATTGATTAAACAACAAGAGATTATAAATATATAGTTACTATTGGAAAAAAATGTTATCATTAAACTTACTCTAGAGATGCCAGTTTTCAAGTCCACCCAGAAGCCACAAGGAAAATACATTACAATCAATACTTTGACATAATACGTGTTCTTAGGAAGTATACATCACTGAATGAAGAGAAAATCAGATAACTAGGAAAATTCTGACCTCCCGGGAATGCCACCACTCAATTTCCCTCTTCCAACTACCAATCTAACTTGAGCTGCCTAAAAATTCACCAATGAAACATCACTGACAACAGAACTGGCTCTTTTCAAAGGCAGATCCTTCAGGGAAGGATTAGAGAAGCCATTTTCACAATTAATACTTTAGGGATGATTCATCTAGCTGTCTAGGTACATCCTTCCACCACCTTTCCGCACGGTCATGGACTTCTCTAAAGTTTCCCCTTACCAGAGATTGATTTTGGACTGGGCATGGGATTTCATTCTGGCCAACCAATGAGATGGGAGGGAAAGGGAAAGCCTGCTGGGGAGCTTCCAAATAAAGACTTTTCTAGAAGATGTTGTGTGTGTAGGGGTGGGCGGGGGGGGGGGTTGATGACGGGATATATACCTGCCTCTGTGGCAGCCCTCTTGAGAACATGATGGTCATGAGGTGAGGAAAGTCAATACACTGAGGATAGCAGAATGAAAAGTTGGTGACGTTAACGAACAGCTGAATCATCCAATTCCAGACCTTCCTATCTTAGGACTTTTCTTATTTGAAATAACAAGCAACGAATTTCCTCAGCTGAGATAATAATTTCTTTTATTTTTACCACAAGCAAACTGGTATAAGCCCAACCATTTTACATTGTGCCAGAGACTGTGAGGGAGAGAAAACCGCCCACAACAGACATTGTTGACTGCCTGCTCTGTATCCGCCACCACTATCTGCCTCAGGCGGTTGTTGGATTTCCATAAGGGAAAACAATGGTTGTGTTTAATGAAAGAAGAAATATGGTTGTAGTTCAAGTCTGATCTCTCACATGAAGCCTGTCTAGATAAAAAAATAATAATGCGACACCTGGGTGGCTCAGTCAATCGTCTGCCTTTGGCTTAGGTCATGATCTCAGGACCCTGGGATCGAGTCCTGCATTGGGCTCCTTGCTCAGCAGGGAGCCTGCTTCTCCCTCTGCCTGTGTGCTCACTGACAAATAAATAATAAATAAACAAATCTAAAACAAACAAAAAAACCCCCATGATGGTCTATCCTCTGAATTCATATTAATCATGATCTCTACTGCTTCTCTGGCATTAAGCGATATAATGTCTCTCACGGTGATGAGTTATATTCTTATTTAGTTTAATTATTACTTAACTTTTGATGGGTTTCCCCCTCTCTCCATTTTACCGTAAGCACCCTCACTGGGACGACTCTCATTTATTTCTTATACAGATACGCCTCACCTTTCAATTCCTAGAACATAACCTGAAGTAGATTTGGTAATGTTTAGGTTGTGTATACTTCCAGAAGTAAGTATGAGTCAGCTTTTAAATTTGTTTTCAGTCATCTGACACTTTCTGTGATTTTGCTGTCATAAAGAATAGATCAATGCATATTACAAAAATAATTATATGAGTATGACTATGGCATATGTTCAAACTACCCAAGGGCAACGACTGGCGCGTGCAGGGGTCACAAAGACAGACGACGAGCACCCTCACTGGTGCTGGGAGCTTGCTGGGGGGCGTGCATACTTCATTACACATCCTGTTTCATACAGGGATTTCTAGCTCAGACAACTCTGATTTCCTGTAGTTTAGAGAGGATTCTGAACCATGGATAACTTTAGATCTTTGGAGACTGGTAGGTAATTATCACAAAGCACAGCAAAATGTCTTGCAGTTCATCAGGAACTTTAAAAAAAAGTTTTACTTGGCTGATGTGCTTAAATATTAGAACTTACACACAAATCAATTTTAGAGCTTTTCTTACGTTATTTTCCCTATTCTTGAATGTTAGCAGAGATATTCTTGGAAAATGATTTGGCAACAATTGTGGAACATGACTAACAGTGCTAGAACAAGTAAAAAATTACTTAACAGTCAGATGAATGACCAACTAAAATAGATTTCTAGAAAACTAAGTGTTGGATGTCATTTACATTATCATGAAAAATAAAGTATGGAAAATTAAAAGTATCAAAATTCTCAATTTTGTTTTCAAGACTAAAAAATGAGAGCTTGATGAAAACCAGGGTTTGAATTAGATGGGCCCAAAAGGTTCTTTTGGGAAACAAAGCAGAGGGAAAATTGTCTTCATGAATAAATACTAACCCTCAAAACAAGACTACTACAGGCAATAAGCAAAGGTCAATTTTTAAAACTTCCCATTAGCTTGCTTACATTTCAGAGAGGAAGTAGAGTGATATCTTTCATAAACATACGGCACAGGGGCGCCTGGGGTGGCACAGCGGTTAAAGCGTCTGCCTTCAGCTCAGGGCGTGATCCCGGCGTTATGGGATCGAGCCCCACATCAGGCTCCTCCGCTGTGAGCCTGCTTCTTCCTCTCCCACTCCCCCTGCTTGTGTTCCCTCTCTCGCTGGCTGTCTCTATCTCTGTCGAATAAATAAATAAAATCTTAAAAAAAAATAAATAAATAAACATACGGCACAAAGCTTAATGTGTTACCTCTTCTAAGACTTAGCTGAGTTGTGTACTCTATTATATGGCCAAATCAGGGGCATTGACAGGGATAAATGTGATATATCTTCATCTAAAGGAGACAGTCCATGGATTACAGAAAGGCTTTCTACGACACATAAAAAGATGATACTGAGAGAAAATAAGTTGTATGACCTAAGATATGATGCTTGTCCAAAATATGTCTGTCACACATAGCGATTTGGAAAACCATTTCTCAATGATTACACTAGAACCACTGTAAGCAGATTTTGTCACACTTAGGTTGATAGCTACTACTAGATTGTTTGTTTTAATGTCTGTCTTCCGCTGCTATTTTAATCTTTTGCTAACTGATATTAACAATTTCTTGGCCCTGGGCACTTTAAAAGATCAATGGAGTCTTGACATCTGCAAGGTACATATAGTTTAAGGCCCTGCGTGTCCAAAGCAAGAGGAAGCTTTGCTTCAATTTCTGGCTACTTGCTTATGTGAGAAACTGATGATGATGATGTTCATGAAAAACAATCTTGAACTTTTTTGAAGACCTGGAATGTCCCTGCATCAGCCCACCAAACTGGGCTGAAAATGAAAGCAAAATAGGTCTAGGGATGGTAGGGGCCCAGTCAGGGGCTCTGGTGCCATCAGGGTGGCAGTGGCAATGGTGGTATGTGGCTCCCATGGGAGAATGGTTCTCAGCTATGGGCCTGAACATTTTCCAACTGTGTACCATGAGGCTGTGATAAGCAACAATCTCAACGTAAATCAATAAAGGTTATTACTCACTCATACTTCATGTCTGTCATGGGTTGGCAGAGAGAAAGAGAGAGCTGAGGAAGATCTTGTAGTGGTAATACATACCCATCACTCCCCCTTACAATTCACTGGACTGAACTAGTCACGCGGCTCTGATAGTTCACGGGAGACAAGGAGGTGCAATCCTACCAAGTGTCTTAGAATGGGGGAGAACTGGAATTAGCTGGCAAAGAGCACAGACTACCTTATTTCATAAAATAATAAGATAACCTATTGAAAAACCAGGGGCTTTCTCTTGAAAATTGCTGCCTCCTTACTTTCAGAGTTGAAAAATATATTAAATTTTGAATAATAATTTTAATTGTTTTTTGGTACAGAACAAGTCTACATACAGAGTTAGACTTACTCTAGTTCTATTTTTGCCTGACTTCTCAGTTTTAAGTTACAGTTATCACCGTAAAGAAAAGTAATTAATTGGTGTTGTAGACTAATCCATATGTCACCAAAATAGATAGAATGCAAATGAAACATGACTCCATATGCCTTTTTCATTTGTTCTTCCTTATTCTGGCTTTCATAGACATGTTCTCTGTACAGGCAGACATCTCTTCTAATTTATTATGCCAATACATTCTGTTTTTGTTGTGATTTTTAGTTATTATTTTTAATCTAAGATATATACATAACACTTTGAAGAGTCAAATGGTTCTATAAGGCCTGTTATGAAAAACAGTTCACACAGCCCCACCCTCCACTTCCTGCTCTCCAGAAGGAACCACTTTCAATTCTTTTACCCACTTTTTTTTTCATCTCGATATCTCTAGCTTATATTGCTACCTCTTGATTTTTTTCTAGAGAATATTACACACTTATTTTTCACTATGGAAGATAAAGATTTAGGTCTACTGATCACTAGCACCCGCTCGCTCCCTTCATCACGCAAACACGCAGTTCCCACACCCAATCTTCTCCACAGAATTTTATTGTGATTTTTAAAAAAGTTTTTATTTATTCATTTCTTTAAGAAAGAGTGAATCTGAGGCAGACTCTATGCTGAGTGCAGAGCCAAACAAGGAGCTCGATCCCATGACTGAGAGATCATGACCTGAGCCGAAACCAAGAGTTGGATGCTCAACTGCCTGAGTCGCCCAGGTGCCCCACGTGATTTTGATTAGATTAATAGTCAATGGGCTTTCATTATAATGTTTATGTAAATTCTAGTCATGGCTCAGTTACAAGGCTTATCGTAACCTTTCTTCCTTTTTCTGACACTCTGTTTTTCTTCAGAGTTACAAATTGTCCTGTGTTTCAATGGCACAGTTTCTATAAAGTTATCATTAATTCAAACCCAAACTCACGCCCTAGTTTAAATCTCTTAACTTGTTCAAATATATTACTTGTTCCCCAAATAGCATCTTTCTGGGGAAAACTTTCTAGAACCTTCTGACTTTCTCCAACCTGGGCTGGCGGCTGCTCTCTGGATCTGCTAAATAGCTGTGCTCT